>NW_028277088.1:54366363-54690909 GCF_059951505.1 Python bivittatus
GTCCCTGGCAGGGACTCGAAAAGGCAGGCAAAGGGATAGCCCCAACAGAGTAAAGTAAGGAAACTTTAAATCTTTATATCTCATTAATTGAGTCATCAGAATTCTCTACCAAATAATTCCACATTAGAAAATGGCATGACATTAAACAAATGTGCTGTGTTTTTCCTCTTCGTGCTGAGCCAGAATGACATTAACTTTTAACCTTCAAAGGACTTTCTCTGTTCCACAAAATCCCCGTGCAAAGTACAAGATTGTGGCACTTGTGCTTCATTCAGAGTACACTTTCCATTCATCCAGAGCCCTAGCTAAGCCATCTGTGTTTCGCCACCATCTCATATTAACTGACCATGTGTCCTTGCCTACAACAGACTGAACATCTGCAGCTGCATGTTGAAAGGAAGATAATTAGTTTGGCCAAGTTCTTATTTCAGAGAAGCTTGTCTGCTACTATTGATCTTCTCAGTGAGGTTTCCAGATTAACTTTAGCACAAGGTCGTCACATCTAGCCTGTTACCTTTTGCATGGTCCTGTTTTACATGAAGATGCCAGTGACAACCTGGGACTTCACTCAAGTAAGGTTTGCAATGTGCCCATGAGGTACGACTCTTCCTAGAACACATATAAAAGAAAGTGTTTCCATTAATGTTACTTTGCAAGAATTTTATTTTTATTTTAGACAAATATTGTGCAGATCAGAACATGATATTTTACAAGCAGCTTCACCAAGGCTAACCCAATAAATTTAGATTGTATTTTGAATTCTCGATCAGTTCCTAAGCATACACATTTGTCTGACTATAGCCAATTGTTTGTTTACCTGATACTTGCTTCTTTTCAGCAGGCTAGCCCACTCCTGTAGAAAAGATGTATAAACATGAGTTCTCAGCCAAACACGATTGTCTCCAATCCTATTTTAATTCTTAATAAGGTCTGAGGATACTGGAAGTTGGGAACCAACCACAGTTGGAGGATGGCAAGATGGTAATACTGTGCTAGATCAATGTTCAAGTATGCAAGGCAAGGACACAGTGGAATTACAACTTAATAAGAAACAGGTTACATATTTTAAAAATAGAACCAAAAATGTTAGAAATATTGTCACAAAGAGGGCAACAAATCTGTTAAGTAAATAAGCAAAGTCAATAACTTTATAAGCAAGTGCCATATGACATGTCCATAGACTGATGCACACTAGTGATGTGGATATGGAACTTTTTTGCTAATTAGTTTTCCTTTGTTTTTGTCACATTTATATTTTCTTAATCACTATACTACATTTATTATATATTATTTCTTTTTGATGATATAGATTTTTATGGTATTTCACTATTTTAAAAAATAAAAAATTAACCATACACACACACCAGGATATGTATGCTCATTTAGACCATCACTCCCATTTGCAGTGCAGCAACCATTTGCATATCTAGATGTATATTCCCATACTGTAATACTCTTTTGCGATGTTCCTTTGCATCTGGAACTTTTTTTATATAAGAACTTTATTAATTTTCAACAAAAGATAAAATATAAGGAAATAGTAAAAAAATAATTGAAAGAAGAAAAGATCAGAGAAAGAACAAAATTTAAAGTACAGAAAGTACAGAAAGGAAGAGAAATAAAAAAAGAAAAAGAAAGTTAACTTCCAGCTTTCTTTGGTACAGGTACAAATGTATAATACATTCACCTCTTACTCTGAAATATAAACTAACATTCAGTATGTCTATCATCATAAACAGTATTAATCATTGAATCCCAAAATTAAAGTTTCATTTCTTTCAGTTTCAAGCTAAAAGTCCAAAAGTGGTTTTCCAAGTAGAAACAAAGCTAGTCAAAGTCTTTTCTTTAATTAAAATAGTCAATTTTGCCATCTTCGCCAACTCCATCAACTTCACCATCCATTCTCCAGTTGTAGGTATTTGTGTGTCCTTCCATTTCTGTGCATATGAGTCTCACTGCTGTCATCATATAAAGGAATAAAGTCCCATGTTTGCTTTCTATCTGTTTATCTGCCATATCTAAAAGAAAGGCCTCTGGTTTCAATTGTACATCCATTTTTAAAATTCCCTGAATTGAAGTACATATCAAGTCCCAATATCCTTGATCTATCTTCTGATACACATGACTACATGTGACTACTTGAAGCTGGTTAGATTGGAACAAACTGATTCAGGCCAGTGGTATGTGGAAATCCTATTAGGATTCTTACTTAAATTAATTTGGCTTGTCTCAAAATCCCAGCCCTGTATGGGTATCTATATCTCTTTAAATGTTTTAATATGTACTTTCTGTCCTTCTTGAATATAGAAAAGCAAGGATGCATTGCAAGGATGCAATAAAATTCTCTGTAGCACACAAAAGGGGGAAGGGAAGGGGTTGGATGGCATACAAGAGGCCAAGATTTGGAAATCTGCAGACACTGTGCTGTATAAAATATGCTTATTGCAAACTCACAGAAGTTTTCTCAATTGCTGGTACTAGATTATCTGTCATTCTTACTCATGAAGAGTCCTCTGAAATATACTGCTGCAAGACCTTTCCCGTATTATATGCCTCTGATTAGAATTTCAGAGTAGGTTCATAGTTTTTGGAGGAAACACTCAACTTTCCAAATCTGACATTCATCACTTTTAGACTTCTCTTACTTTATCCCTTGTGCAATTCCTAAGATTGCTCAAGAAATCGGACTTTGAAACAAGAGCCATAGCACAGAATATAAAGTGCAAAGAGCAGTTAGAGGTGCCACTGTTGTAAGATTTCAGTTAATATCATAGTTTTAAAAGTGGGTGTAGTATATATACATATATGGATATGGATATAATTTGGAAACTATATATATATATATATATATATATATATATATATATATTCATTCAGATTTAACATAACTTCAAGAATTTTGTCTCTGGCAACACCCATTAAAGCAGCCGTTTTGAAAATGTATAAGGTACTCACATCTCCTATAGCAGCCATTTTGTGAACATGCCCATGATGTGTTATTAAAGTTATTCGTTCATTAAAGAGTATCAATCCTTGCTCTAATTCTTGCATATAAATCTGTATTTCAATAATGAAAAACAAAAGCTCTTCAGTATGCAAAAGCAGTAGTAAGCAAACTTTTTGAATCAGGGGCTCATTTGGAATTTTGAAAATGTGGTAGAAACCTTTAAAATGGTTGCCACAGGAGACATTTGCTTATCTACAAGAAGGATGTGGTGGTGGCATGGCTGGTCACTAAACACATTAGAAAGTATAGTAGCACGATAATGTGTTCTCTACCATCTCACTACACAGTCAGTTTTGTAACTAAATAGGATACTAGAATGTGATCAATTTTTTTTAATGAAACAATTAAAAAAAAAGTTGTGTGAAATAGGAAACATGATGGCACCAAAGAAGGTATCCAGAGGTCACTAAACTGCTTAAACCTGTTAGACTATTTCAGTCAACTGCTTTCAGGTCATATCACCCATTGCTTTAACTTTTCCCCCCATGATACCAAATTTATCTTTATCTCAGTGTTCACTGGTTCAACATGGGTCACTAGGTCTTCAAAGATCAGTAATTTCTTCTATATTAATACTATAATCCTATCTTGCTGCAAATACATTAAATATCTAATTACCAATAACTATGAACAATAGAAGGTAGTAATAAATAATTTTCAAATAAAACATTGAACATTGTGTCCAATTAGAAACTTATTTTTAATCTTTGCAATGTGCTTCCCATTTTTCTTTCTTTTTTACATTTCCTTGCTGTTTTATTTATAAAGCTGTAGCCCCTGCACATCTCTTCTGTTATTATTTTTTTCTTAACTTTGCATCTTAATGGATTTCATTTCTTATACAAGTAATGGCAAGGCTTGTAACATGGCTGTAACCTTAAACAATTCTCCTCTATCCACTCTTCCTGAATGAATCTGTTTCTGAAAACTTACAGAACATTGTATCATGGCTTCCCTAGTGGACATACCCAGGTATTTCTTATGTTGTAGCAACCAGCAATGGGGAGTTCACTGACTTTTTCATAAAAATGAATGAATCTGTTAGGGTTCATGATGGCTTTTCTCAAAATTCTTGGGCTTGATTATTGGTGATTTGAGTTGCTGTCATACTTGCTGTGAAATATTTGCAATTTTTATTACTGCACTTTTTTTCTTAGTCAAAGGACGAATAAAAGAAGTAAAAGGAATTTAAAAAATGAAAGTGTTACATGTAGAATAGTATCACATAGTCTTTTCTTCTGAAATAAAAATGTATGTCTATTTCTTTCATATTAATTAGAATTCCCAATTATTCATATTAATGCAGATTTTTAAGCTGATGAAATGTCCTTATAGCATAATGCAATTAAGTTCCAGTTGATAAGGCAATTATAAATAAATGAACTCTTTTTTTCCATGAGAATAATATGCTCTGATAAACTGGATTATGGAATGAATGAGATAAAAAGAATGTGATGGGAAAGTTGGATATCTACCATACAAATGTCATCTGTCCACAGAATTTTGAAGGAAATTTTTAACACCCTATTCACTCTCTTGATTTTTATTGAGAGAGAGGGTGGGAAAAAAAGGGAGATAAGAAACACATTATCAGCCAATTGGTTATCTTTCAAAGTCAATTATTCACCATAAGTTTTAGCTGAAAGACATCTACATCTTTAATTAAAACTCAGCAGTTCAGAAATCCATGTTTTGTAACTTTCAAACATTTCAATTAAACTAATGATATGTATCAGTATGAAAACAAATAATAATATGCTTCCTTTTCTTTTTTAGGAGTATATTGGTAGAAGACCATTTTTTTTAACAAAACAAAACAAAAGTTATTCAGGATGCCTATCAGTGGCACAGGTTCTTGGATATTCTTTGGGCTAAAAAAGAATAAATGATTCTAAAATTATGAGAGAGAAAATAGGAGATTTGCATAGGGAGCCATAGTTCCTACTCTGTACAGTCTTTGAAGGCTTCCTCAAATAAGATTCTGCATCTGGCCCATGGAACTCCCCAACACAATAGCATTGAAATACAATGCTTCCAAACCTTCCAGACAAGAAAGGGCAATTCCCTGCCAGCATTCATTGGGAATTAAAACAGAAGCATTATGTGAATTGTCAGACTTAACACAAAAAGTATTGAAAATAAATCTTTCTTAGTCCTAAGATAACATAAAGGAGGCACACAAATATCCTGGGCCCTTCAACTACCATGATGTCCTTGAATTATGTCTCAGCCCATGGCTGCCCCCAAATCTGAAGGCCATAAATGCAGAAAGATTGCCAGCCACTCCTCTGTCAGAAGGACTCTGCTGTCCTATTTAAAGAGAAAGAATCTGAAAAGAAGAGCAAGCAGATACATGGATTACTGGACATAGTTCCTCACACACCATTGCTGAGGAACTGAAGCTCTATTTAAACAATTCCTCCTTACAAATTAGTATATACAAATTTGCTGCAACTTGGAGTATCCTGTTGCTCCCCCCTTTGTGATCAGGCCCTTATATCATCCTGTACCATGAACGAATAGTAGCCTACCACCAATCCTTACAGTATACAGAGAATTATGGTTTTTCAGGTTGGCAGAGATAATTACATCACTTGGCAGCATCATATTAAACACAAGGTCTAAGAATTGTTTGAAGAAACCTTTGAAGGTTAAAATAAAGTTAGGTACCCTTCCCTTAAAAAAATGGTCACAGAACACCAAATATTTAAACCTGGGTAGTACAAATCCCTTTCCAATGGAGCTATTCTGAGCTCATTGTGGTTGGCCTTGTGCTCCTGTATCAGGACAATTTTAGCATCCATTTAAACTTCCAGGATATTTAAAGCCTTACTTTGTCATTTGTTGCTTGATCTTGTTATTTGTAATCAACTGTATTCCTTTAGACTATGTTGTAAATCACCTTGGACATTTTAGATAGAAAGACAGAATAGTTAAAATAAAGTATTAAATAAATTCGTGTCAAATGATCACTTACATTCAATAATGTTTAAGCACTTTTAATCTTTAATTTTATTGGAATAACGAACATATCTATAATTATTTTGATTGTTATCTTTGATTAGTAGGATCCAGAATTACACTATAAGCGCATTCACTGAAATCACTGGGATTTAAATGCATAGAATAAATCATGAATACGTTCAATCCATTTAATTCAATGAATCTACCATTTTTGTACAGCAAATGTCAGCCCTACAATGCCATGTCAGTCACTACTACTTTTATTGTAACAGCTATATTAACAGAAATTTGCAAATCCAATTGTTCTTCCTCCTCCCACCCTTTATTTTTGTATGAACTAGGGAGGGGCTTGACTGAGATGTTTTCTTAAGTTGCTTTACTGACCTGGATTCAGACCCCTTTAATTTGACCATTGCCTTGGTAGTGGTTCCTCTTCCTGTCCTTCAAGGCCATCCCCTCTGTCTAGTTGTATTTAATTCTCAATGAAACTAATTATATAACTAATTTATCCCACTGATTTCAATGGGAGTTGTTTAATTGCCTTAGTATTAGGCCCAGCCCAAGAACAATGATAAAACAGTCCAGTCGAGTATAGTTCCTTTATTTGCTTACACCTTATAGACAGAATCTTGCCAAAATAAATCTATACTACAGCAACTAGTGAATATACCCTGGAAGATTCTAGGGAGTGGCTATCCTGAACCTCTTACTCTACCATGCTCCTTTTGTGGGCTGAATTGTCTTTTGTCTCCTTTCCCCTGCTGGAATGTACCCCTTCCCTCCTCATAGCCTTGATCTCCCACATCATTCTTCTCCTCGTAGATACATTCCATCACACTTAGCCTGTATCCAACCTGTTACAAACAAAAAGTAAGCCAGCTGAAAAGTTTCATCTTATTTCTGAGTCCATAGTCCATGGAAAGCAGTAGAACCATAGGATCCCAAACATGCTTCCACTGTAGCTGAAGTCTGTCCTATCTGCTAGAGGAATAACATGGGATTTAGCTTTAATAAAGGAATCAAGGTCATTCAAAATTTTACTGCTGGTACGGTACATTCTTTAGAACTGAAAGTGTTATCCAGCAATGTGTCAGATAATGATGTCTCCATTGGCTTTTCAATGATGTCAACAAAGGAGATTTCACTGTTTCTCTTGTGATGGAGAATATTGATCCTGAAATTTGAAATGTTTCCCAGTGGTTACTTTAAATCCCATTTGGTGGTTGAAGTATTTTAAAAAACAATTTGCAAACTTTATTATTCCATTATTGTGCAGTTTTGTTTGTCAGATCTGCAACTTCAAATGCTGAGAATATAATGTTGAGTTTGGTGCATTACATTCAATATCTTTGGCCTTCCATTTGGAAGAGAAGTCCAAAAGTTGATGTCATTTTACAAACAAGTTAGTCCAATAAATGTTTGTCTCCTATACTATTTCTCTTGAGAAATCTAGCTTTAGAAATGTGGTGAGTTTCTATATGAGGATGTATATGCTGTATGCATCAAAGAGGTTTCAAAAGAGATATGATTCATTAAAACAACTGAAGACTTTCACTTTTATATTTTATGCTGAAAGCTAACTAACATTAGTTGATGAACCAAAAAGTTCTATATTTGTATTTTGATGTTAAGTTTTGATTTAGATTTTCAAATGTCTGATTTTGAAAAAACTTTGGGAGATTTTTCAGAGTTTGAGTTAAGGTTAGTTTGGGAAACTTAATATTTAGGTGCAGATCTTTGGATTAACTAAATCCAAAGATCTGCACATTTAATTAATTTAATTAAGTTAACTTCTTGATAAAGGTGTTGAAAAGGTCTCTCTTCCTTATCCAAATACACTTTTCCAAATTTACTACACCAGAATTTGTTTTACTTTCCCATTTGATGAAATTTGAATCTTTGTTCTAGTATAATTAATTGTTGTTGGATGAATTAGAAAATATGCAGTGGCTTAAAGGAACTAGGATTGGTAAATTTATAGTTTTGTTTTTGTTTTTTTGAGAAGCACAATCTTCTGGGAAATAGTCATATGCAACTTCCACTGAAATATTTCAAAGAATCCAGTTTACATTCACTTCAATGTACTTTGTGTAGAAATGCTTTCTAGAAAGTTTGTCAGTTGATTGGATGGGACAATAAATAACTTTCTTATACAATTGTATTGTTTAATTAAAATATTTATAAAACTTTTCCTTGGGTTGAGTTAATCCACTAATGTTTTGAATTTTTCTCAGCTAAAGAAGTCCCCCTAGCTGAAAGCAATTTGTTTGGATTTCATTTTCTATTTTCTACCCTAAAACAATAAAATCTTTAGTATTATATATGCAAGCAAATATTCCATCCCCCATAACATTTTATGGGTTTTTACAGATTAACAACTGCTGATAATGAAGCTACTTGGCATCAGAAAAGGAGTGGGATTGATATTTACAAAAATTAACTTCATTCTCTTACAGCTTTTGTTAAAAAGAGGAAGGCGTGTGAAATTTAAGTCTGTTTATTATAAATTGACATTATGAAGACTATCTCTATAGGAAACAATATATCCAGAATTATTTATAAAAACTTTCTCCATATTAAAATATTATTTCTCTTTTGACTAGAGAACTAGTAAATTACAATACCCCTTTTATTATAATTTTTAAAAAGTTTATCTGGAACTCTAATTATTATAGTTAATATAGATCATAACTGTAAGTCTAAATAGAGGAATATCCAATTCTGAATAATATGGGAAGTGAACAAGGTAGACAAGTTCTTGTTTTCTATAATTTAATATCATCAGTCCATTGGAATTGGGTGACTTACAAATTCAAATAAATAAAAAAACTACATGGATAGATAATACAAGAAATTAACTATATAATGCCGGATGATAGGCCCCTCAAACTGGATGGTACACAACATGTTATGGAAGACAGCTAAGGATCCTTCAGAACATTAATGGTGTTTATGACGTGGCTAGTTTAAAGACTTCAGGGCATCTTTATCTTATAATAAAAGGAGTATTGTAATTTACTAGTTCTCTAGTCAGAAGAGAAATAATATTTTAATATGGAGAAAGTTTTTATAAATAATTCTGGATATATTGTTTCCTACAGAGATAGTCTTCATAATGTCAATTTATAATAAACAGACTTAAATTTCACACGCCTTCCTCTTTTTAACAAAAGCTGTAAGAGAATGAAGTTAATTTTTGTAAATATCAATCCCACTCCTTTTCTGATGCCAAGTAGCTTCATTATCAGCAGTTGTGTTGGAAAAGGTATTCAGATGCCAGAATATGTCTGTACTTACAAAGATCAGCAAAGTGCAAGCAATGATATTCTCTGAGACTCTCTATGGAAGCAAAATTGGACTTTGAAGAAGCAGGATAGAAAGAGTATTGATGCTTTTGAATGTTCGTGTTGGTTGTATAGCCAAAAACCAAACAGCAAACAAACAAACAAACAGATGAATCATCAAACAAATCAAACCAGAGTTCTCACTTGTGACACAAATTACCAGGCTCAAATTATCATACTTTATGCACGTTATGCAGAGACCTAGCATAGGACATAATAGTTCCCAGATCTAGAGTTGCATAATGCTCCTGGTTACTCTTGCAGCTTTGAGATTCTTGTTATGAATTGGGACCTTCAACAGCACCAGTTCTGCTAGGTTATTAATCAGGCTTCTAAGTTCTGAGAATCCAAAAGGAAACTACAATGAATGACTAGTCAGTACAATGTATTAAATAATAGTTGAGGCTAATGGTATAGAGGACTATCAATAATAAGCACCTGCCACCCTTTGGGGAATTTAGCACAGCAAATATTTGAAACTAATGAATAAAAATAATAATAAAAAACAAGTTAATTGTCTATGGGAATTGAGCACATTATTCAATTCATTGAAAGAAAAGTGAACCAAGAGTTTGGAGAACTGGAGAAGTGGCATAAGAAGTTGCAGAGGGATTTCAAAAAGTGAAAAAAGAGATGGCGGAAAGAGAGAAAGAGTCTCTTGGCACAACAAAGAAAGCCTTTTGAGATTTCTTGCCACAGTGCAGAAGGACAGAAATTTACAAGATATACTGAAACATTCAGACACAAACATGCTAAATGAGAACACCTGTTTCACAGGAAATATCGCACATTGGGAATGGAATATAAAATAGGAAAGTTTCAGGAGAGAGAAGGAAAGAGAGAAGACCGTTCCCTTGCAGCACTAGGTTTCATCAGCAGTTCTGGTCTTCGTTGCTGTCAGATGGATCTTTCAACAATTGGAAGGGAAAGAGGTTAGGTAGTTACTATTGAACTTGCCAATGCTCTTCAGTTGGGTACACTCAATGGAAAGAGATATTGAAGGCCCTGCTTGCCTTCATACTGGAGTCTTGCCACATTGACATGCCTGTTGGACTCCTTCTAGCACATACAGGTATCAGTTTTACAGTACAGGAGAACTGTTTCCTGCAATCAGCATTTTTTACCTGGTAGCTGGTGCCCAGTGGTGCAAACGTCAAGTAATTGATTGATTTCATTTAAATCCTACCACAGTTCAATAAGATTATAAGCAGTTCACAAATTGGTATAGAAGACAGAGGAGCAAAGCAGGTAAAAATATTATTCCTAATGATAAAAATATAAGAATCATTGGAATTGTTCATTCTTTGGAAGTATCAAGAACTGGTCTTCAGATTCTGCACAATCAATGCTTGAAATTTCAAGCCTTCTTCTGCAAGTAGAATCTAATATAATATCTATGCCAGGCTCCTTCCTTTCACTTTTATTCTTCAAGAGGATTAATTGTAATACGCCTTTCCAAAAGGGTTCAGGGTGGGTTATACTGCCTGTATAACAAATCTTTCCCCTAAGCATAGCAAGGCACCCAGGATTTTAAACTCTTTCTTGAAGACAATTCTTTGCCACCTCTGATCTGTCTGAACTGTTTGGATAACTTCCAGGAGAACAGAACTGCAGAGACAATCAGGCTAGATGTCACTGAAGGAAATCAACTCTGGTTATATGTCATGGAACTGTCAGGCCTTTCTGTGCATTTCAGGGAGCCTTCTGGAGTAGGAGATAATTTTTTAAAGCTGCCATATGTCAGCGCTGTGTTTAACAGCATGAGAATAAATGGGTGAAATCTAGCATGAAGAAATTGCTTGGTATACGAGACCAGGAACTTTTCTAATGGCATAGTAGTACAAGCTGCTCTGGAGTCAGGTGTGTGTAATTCCAAGGTATCAGAAATCACTCCTTAAGTGTGTGTATGTATCTGCATGTGTGTTTCTTTTCTAAGACCATTCTCAGCTGCTTCACCTCAGTCACTTGAAGGTAACTATTCTTTATCCCAACCCCTAAGCAAATATTCCTTTCTTCTCATGGTTCTTCACAGCCTGTACATATAGCATACATCTAAGGAGACTTGGTTATTCCACACATGCTGGTGCCAATGTACTTCAAGCTTTACTATGATCATTGACCATAGATACAATATAATAAACAAAACCTAAAATAATTTAAAACATTCAATGTTCTTTGCATATAGGCAAAGTTAGCAGTGGCTACAGGTAGTCACTGTTTCCTATGATGGTGACCTTCTCACAGCATATCCCTGTCACTAAGGAGTAAACTTTGCCATGAAATATATGGCTTTAGGATTTATGTGGCTAAAATATATTTTATATAAACTTCCTCAATGCAACCAGGGAAATACTTTAAGAATGGCTAAAGTAGTTATTGACTCAAGTCAGCATTAAAAGCATAAATTGAAAACCTATGTCCTATACATTCAATGGCACCTGATCCAGATGAGCTTACCTCTCCAATACTGGAATATTTTGCAATATGCCCCCCAAGATGGCTGAAGGGAAAGCATTCCAGTGAGCTGGTAAATATGATTCTACAACTGGAATAAGTATGAGAATACAAATATTTTGCAGGTGCAAGCCTTTGTATTTCAGTGGTCAGGGAATTCTTATAATATGCCTCAGCTTATTTTGTAACTTATTTTGTAATTTCCAATTCATTCCTTGGCTTTATCCACCTCTAAATTTGGCAGAAATTCAGATGATAGACCAATTATGTACATTTTAATTATTTAAATTAACCCCTTATAATTGGGGAAATCAACCAAGTCAGGGCCAGATTGATCTTTATCCATATAAAACAGAATTGATTGCCAAATCTTGGCCTCCATCCTGGGGAGTCTGGCTTCCAGTTTCAGGGCTGCACCAGGCACACATCTGGATGTCATAAACAAGGATCTCAGAAATCCAGACAGCACTTTTTCATAGGACACAAAACTGGAACCAGGTCCCAGCTGCATCTCATATAATAGCTGGGCAGCAGACTTTGTGTTAAATAATTTAATAGCATCTGGGATGAAGCATTCTCCTTGGCTGCAATGGAATCTTAACATGGCAATGACACTGTTATGTGCCATACTGGAAGCAAAATTTGCATAAGCCTTGTCCATAAGCCTAAATATTTTTAATTAATTTGTTCAATTTCATGATTGTATAATGTAACAATTATGGGTTTTATTGCTATTTGAAAATACCATGACTTTTGTCTTCAAATAGTTTATGATCCATTACTTCTCCTTACTATACTGAGCTAAAACCCTCAGCACTTTTCTAGGGCCATCCTGTGTCAGGGACAAAATTGCAGCATCATCTGCATAAAATAAAATTGGTAGCTATTTATCTGCTATCATTGAACCAAGCAAATCTGGGCCTTGCAGACAGCTAACTAAGGAGTTTATATACATATTAAACAGGAAAGGGACCTATGTAATATTTATATAAATACAGCCTTGACTTACAACCTTTTAAGTTGAGATGAAATTTGACAATCAACCAGAACGATTGCGTTGATTCAGAGGTGGAGTTTCCATTCAGTTAAACCTCAATAGAAGATGTTTGTCAATGATGGAATTTTTAAGCTTATCTCACAGGTGTGTTTCAGAAATTCATTCAAGGGCAGCTTAGAAATCAATAAAGGCTTTATGCAATGTTGAGCTGGTGCCTTGTGACACTACAGAATTAGGCAATGATCTATAATAAATCTACCTTCCTTAAAACCAGCCTGCTTGTCCCCTAAAATATGCTCTTGAGTGATCTATTCACAGCTTCCAACATAAATACCTCACATACAGTATAGTCTACTTCATTATATCAACAGTATCTTTATTTTTGAAGATTAGGATAACTGCAGCTTCCCAGTCTTCTGAGTCATTGGCTGTGTTTTTAATGTAGGTAAATAGAAATGTGAGGAATGAGTCCACAATCTACACCATCCTTTATTTTTCCAGTATAAAATCACAACTAAGGACTTTTCTCAGTTTCAGCTGATCCATCAACTCTTTTACTTCAGTGATTGTTACCAAGGGCTGGCTTTGCCAATTATTTTTGTCCAATGTTCCCAGGAGAGGAGAAAATGGAAGCTAACACCTCAAGGCCATTTGACCATAATATCTAGTTTTGTTCTGAACTTTTTGTTTTTTCTTCTCCTTGCTTTCTATTCTGATAAAATACAGTATATACTCACATGTACTGAGCACGACTTGGATGTTGCTGGGATCAGATAGCAGTCTGCCCAGAGCCTCACAAAACAATTTTTCTTCCATCCCAAACCTTACCTTAAAGAATGTGTTTATTATTTAAGATATTTGTGTTATTTTTTTCTAAATCTCCAGAGGTCTACAAAGTAGTTCACAAAAATAAGAATAGTAAAATATATGTATATGTACTTGGCTCTGGGAACTTGACTCACAGGCTTGAATTACTTAAGCCCATCTTCCTCTGCCTTATATTATACTAAGACTATGTCCTGGAGCTTAACAATCTCTTATTGTTTCCCTAAGAGCAGAAGGTCTGCCTCTGCTGAATAAATTCCAGAACAGAACTGGAGGGAGGGAAGAGAAGGGAAGTTTCAAATCACTAATCACTAATACTATTTTCACTATTGTTATCAGTAAAAACTGTGTCTAAGTTAGGAAACAGAGTTATTTGTCTTAAGAACTTAACATTAATTACATAAAATTAAGATTCTACGACAGAAGTAGGCAAAAAGTAAAATCTCTCTATGTGTACTTATTCAGAATTATTCAAGGTTAAGCCCCAGTTGTACTATATTAAGGAAAGTGGGGGTTGGTCAACTAGATCTTATCTTGTAGGCAGCATAACAGAATTTAGCAACTGAATTGAATTGGTGTAGTTAATCAGCTGGTTTATGTCAAGGAACTCAAAAGCAAGACGAAAATCTTGTATTTTTCTCTTCTTTTTCCTATGGTGAAAGGGTATGTGTATATGGGAGTGGGGGATATTCTAAGCCACTATATGGCCTTTGGAAATAATGTATAGTTCATTGTTGGAAAGCTAACTCAAGTGGCCACCAATGAAATTTCCACCTAGAATATAAAACCTGAGTATTTCATTTTAAATCAAAGGAATGTAATTTTTGTTGAAGTGTCATTATAGGTATTAATTTACTATTCAACTCTAGACTATATTTACAGTACAGATACACTAAGGTGTATTACGTGGGATCTTAGATCACACACTAAACAGAGAGGGTCACTTTGAATAACATCTGCATAAGTTTTTAAAACATTCCCGCTGCATTAAGATATCAAAAAGAAAATTATGTGTAATTAAAGTATGCAATTTAAATGACAAAGGGCATTCTTACTATTGGAGGCATTTGATGGTCTCTTGTTGATATGAAAGATAGCTTTATATGCTTATATGTTCATATAACCTTTTCAAGAGTTGAATGGAAACTATTAAATGCTCCAAAATGCCTAAAATAATGGAATTGAGAGTTAATTTTGCTACTGAGATTTCATCTGCAATTAACTTTTAAGAAAGTTTTATTCAATGGAAGCCAAACATTTCTATACAATGAGTGATACTGATGAATATTACAATTTTCAAAAGTGTAGTTACAGATTTTATTTAATGTAAATCTCAAAGAGAATATGGAAATTCCTTCTCAAGACATTTCTAAAAATCCACTTTAGTCAGAGCGTATACAATTTAAATCTAAAGCACCATATGCCTATAGAGTCCGATCTAAGTTGAAAGCCTTGGATATATCTGTGTTTATGACAAGCAAAGTCACATTGAATGGTTTAGTTTACCTCCAAGCTGTTTAGGCTAACAGATAAGCTGAAGCCATGGAATGTAAATTACTCATTTTCACTGAACCCCATTTTACAGCCAAATCTCACTAGACATTGGATATGTGCTGCATGGTGTCTAAGTTTTGAGAATTTAAGTTGATGCCAGCAGACACCAATATGAGTGGAACATCTGTGCCAAGGCTGTAGAAGCCAGTGCCAAGCTTCTCTTGAACTGCAGTTCTCTCTCCAACAACTTAAATTTTTCACATCTCTTCTGGCTGCAAAATTAGATTTTACAGTAATCTTAATGCAATGTTGTTTGTAAGCTAAATTTATGTCACAGATTTGCATGTTAAGTGCCTACTGATAAGAGTTCCTCTCAAAGACAGCATGTGTATACCTTCATTTGTACTTATATTTTAATAATCATGTGGAGCCAAGCAAAAACCCAAGTACAGATTATTTTCTTTAACTGTTGACTGGAGTGACCCTGCACTCTGAGAAAAAGGCAACAATTTACATCATGATTCATGAGTACCTGCTGTTACTTTGTACTTGTGGCAACTCTGTAGTTAGTAACCCATTAGGTCTTTCAGTATTCTTGCTCCTTCCTCTGTTTTCTGCCATTCTGCGTACATTTTTGTCACTTTATTTTTATATCAGTGATATTTCTAAGGGAGCCAGTTTGGTTTAGAGGTTGAGGGAGTGGATTAGGAGATTTAGACACAAAATTCAATTGTGACTCTTTCTCAACCCTAGAAAAAGAAGGCAATGGCAAACCACTTTAAGCCTGAAGGTTGTGGGAATCTGGATGGAGAATAGGCTCAACCCTGACAAGACTGAGTGGGTGAAGGTTTCAAGGCTCCCCTGTTCTTGAGATTTTCAGTCTTTAACTTTGCCTGGGGGTTGCACTTCCCTCGTCAGAGATGATGTGCAATTTGGGGATTCTGTTTGACTCATGGCTCCTGCTCAAAGAAAAGGTGGCTGCCGTGGCTAGGAGATCTTTGCACAGGTTCATCTTGTGGACCAGTTGTGCACATTCCTGGCCTGGGAGGCCTTGCTCATGGTGACTCATTCCTTAATCACCTCCAGCTTTTATTACTATATCATGCTTTACATGGAGTATTTAGAAGTTGCAGCAGCACAGGCACTTTTTGGCATCTCTTGATTTGCTCATATAACTACTGCTCCACAAACTGCACTGGCTCCCAACAAGCTTCTGAATCCAAGTCAAGGTGCTGGTTACCACTTATAAAACATTATGTGGCATAGAACCAGGCTATTTGTGGGACTACCAGTTCCTCATTGTTTCTGCCCATCCCATCAGATCTAGCAGGGAGGGTGTGCTCCAGGTCCCCTCTGTTAATCAATGCTATCTTGTTGGACCCCCAGTCATGCCTTTTTGGTGGATATGCCTGCCCTGTGGAATAGCATCCTCCCAGTGATCTGGATGGCCCTGACCCTAAAAGCCATTGATAAGGTTCTGAAGACCAGGCTGTTCCTCCAGGTTTTTGAGTCAGTTAGGTGATCTCTGCTGGTGTTGTGGCTTTTGTTTTGGGGATTATTATTTAACCAATGTGTTTATATTATTATGATGGCTATAAGCATTGTATACCATCCAGAGTCATTGTGTGAAATGGGCACCTCTATAAATTGTTTAAAGAGAGAAATAGAGTATCCTCAGAATAAATTACTTCCAGTTATTTCTGGGAATAGGTTGAAATGCTAAGTATTTCTTCATACGGTGACTAGAAGTCAAGTGCAACTTGATTGCACATAACTAGCTGATGCTTAACTATTGATAGTAGAATAGAACTACCAGATGTCATGCATTATACTGCGCTATTTTTATTATAGTCTGAAATTGTATTTTGTTTCTCTATTTACTGTATTCTTTTCATTTGCTCTCATATTGTTATTCAGTGTACTGTGTACTATTTAACAGATTGCATTGGTCATAAACTCCTGTTGAAGATCAATCCTTTCTTATTAGAAATAGATTGATATTTAAGAGTATATGCTGTTATCAATCATAACTTGGTAGTAAAGGATTTTTTTCTCCTGGTGGGATGTCCATGAAGCATAAAAACATCAGATGTGCTTTGCTGGATTGGATCAAGTATTCATGTTGTAGAATATTTTATTTGTAACACAGCCATTCAGTCCTTTTTAAGAAAAATTACAAGCATGGCATCATGACAAAGACTTATTTTGTTGCTTGTAGAGTTGAATAGTCCACTAATTTTGAGACTTTAACATCATTCATTATGGATCATGTATAAGCTTAAATCTTCTATGTATACATTATTTTTTAAAAAATCATATGAAAATTTATATGCAAGTTATAGTAAATGTGGATTTTTATATAGGTATTATGATAAAACACATATTTTGCACATCACTGTTATATATTGCATAATATTTTATACAATTTGAAAGCCAAAAATAGCATCACAAAATTGAAAGGAATATAAAATAAAAAGGGTGATTGTCTTGTGATATGTACATTGCTCAAGAGGTGTAAATCAAGTAAACTGACATCCAACCATCATCAAACAAATCCTTGAGTATCTCCGATAGTGTTTGTCCCCAGCATTTGGTAATTAGAACCAGAGTCCCACTTAACTGACATGCTTCATAGCCATTTAGATACATTTTCTATGAATATTTTTATAATATATTCAATGGGGCATACACAAAATAAGTTTTAACATAGTAGCAGGACTGCTAAGTCATTTTTACCCTTGATACAAAGTGTAAAAATGTGTCCTCTTCCATTTCACATTAAAAGAAAGTTGGGCTGGCAGTTAAATCTTATTTCAACACTGCCAATAAGACATTGTTTTCCACTACACAGCAAGACAGCAGAATAGTTTAAGAAGTATGTGGTGGGCTAAATATCACATACATAATTCTGTTTTCAACAGAGAAGAGCAGCTGGGGACTTAGGGGGAATAGTTGGGGAATGCCATTCCCAATCTGCCAACTGAGCATTATAGACCAATTTTTGTCCACTGTTACATGGTCAGTATAATATCTTGTCAAAGATACTGTAGTGCAAGTTTCCTGCAGGTGCAAGTTTCCTTGGACTAAAATGAGATGCAAAGTTAGTTCCAGTTATAAAATCCAATTATTCTAACAATCATAACCATATCTTGTGCCAGTGAAAAATTCTGTGTGTAAACTTATACATTGTGGAAAAAAATGCTTCTTTTTGTGAAGAAGTTCTCTTGTTGCTAATCAATTTTATTGAGTGACCCATTTATAATGGCAAAAAAACTTTTCACAAAGAAGGCTATTTCTATCCATCTCTGCATGCTTAAGACAATCATTTTGTAAATATGTGTGTGTGTGTGCACATGTGAGTGCACTCTTTGTGTGTAAAGGAGTGGAGTGGGGAAGGAAGATTCCGGTTCAGAGACAAGGTGCTAAAGACCTTTGGTTTCATGTTCCCTTCCTTTCATCATAACAATAACCACTGGAGCAGTTTATTTTTTCATAAGGCTGCTAATACCTCCATAGTAACACTCTAAACACTGGAGAAAAATGAGTGGCCTAACTTTTGCAGATAATTTCAATCCCTATAGAAGCAATGTAGCCAGAATAGTGGTAGACGAAACTTCCTCTCTGATGCCATAATTCAAGATTTAGTGGCAGAAAAAAATCACTTAAACAGATATATGCCCCAGTATTTTTCCACCAGTATATTCCATTATCAGTACAGACTCTCTTCCATCTTTTCACCATTTGTGTTTCCAGTTGCCTGTTTGATGAATGAATGATGGCTAGATATGGCCTGGAGGAAAGATAATCTTGTGGAATGTTCTTGTTGAAGTAATAGGCTTTAATTTACCCACATTTGTTTTTAGAATGTGTCAGATAGACATTTGCTTTGTTATGTGCTGGGAAAAAATACCTTGTATATAACAAATAGTAAAACACAATTGTTTTCCAGTTATAATTAATAAACCTGTAAAAATAGTATCAGCTAGCATTGTGAATATTATAAGCTGGCATTTAGACCTGCAGTAAAGAATTGAAGACAATGTATATTGTAGACAAACAACAGGTTATCACCTTAAAGGCCATCTACTTATCTGGGTAATCAGGTGCATTGCATATAGATAGGGTACAATAAAATAGTATGATTTTCTGATAGACAAAATCTCATGGGGGAGATATGAACTGCAATTCTTTCTACCTACTTAAGTTTTCTCTAAGCCTCCCTGTGGTCTCTTACGAAAGTAAGATAGATCCTCATTTAAAAAAGAAAACTGAATTTATTTCCTATTCTAGGGCCAATCCTTTTGTGAGACAGAATGGAACAGCTGCCCCAACCCCAATCATGCTATAATGAAATATTATTATTATTGTTGTTGGTTGCACAGTCAGCCAGATGTTTAGACTGGATTTGGCATTTTTTATCTACCTAGCGATGATGATGATGATGATATACATTACTGTATAGTATTGTTTTTCCCCAAAGAAAAATGGTAGTGGAATTTTCTACCTCAAATGCCTATATAACTTGGCAGCCTTGAGTACTCTAAATCTAACCTTTCAGGATTATATGTGTGAGAGTTAGCATAAATCCAGTTTTTCCTGGACATGTCCTCCTTTCAGAGCTTAAATGTCTCTCCAGCTGTTTTCCTTTTTTAAAAACAGACTATCAGATAAACAGTCTAAAAATGTCTGTGAATCTGCCACACTTTCTATTTAAATTCCTGCTAGCTGATAGCAGCTCCAGTGACAGGAAAATACAGACAATAGTGAGGCCCCTCCCCTGCTTCCTTGATTTGCATAATGGCACTCAACACTGATGCCAGGGATAAAACACAGAGGGTAGGAGTGGCTAGCAGCATGTAAGAGGTAAAAGAAGGCTTATGTGAACTGGTAGTTAAGTATTGGTTTGGTGCATGTTCTGTGTTGGATTCTGAAAACCAGTTGCTGTGACACTAAGTGATTATAAACCTTTTAGGAAGTTCTCTAAGCATTGGACTTAAAAGTTCAGTTGATTGAATAGGCCCTCTTTAGCTTACAATCCATGCTCCCTTTCCCAAGGATGAACTCTCATTTTGGTGAATGGATAGAAAACAGAAAAAAGCAGCAGTGATCTTCACAGACCTCATTAACTGAAATGATGGCCCAACTTGTCTGTAGCCCAACTTGTAATCCCCAAAAGGAAGAGACATTTAAAGTTGGGATTAGCAAGAAATACCTTAGGTTTAATTAAAGGAAAGATACAGGTTTCAGATGATTTTCTGGAAGATGAGGAAGATCTAACTCAATTGTTTGCCCCTCTTTCCCCAGCAGATTGATTAAGCAAGCTTGAAACAGTTAAATCTATGCTGCAGTCAGCCACTGCTACAACTGAATCACTTAACGTCTTACTTCCCTCCAGTTACTTCTCTGTGGAAATGCTGCTGAGCCATGCCTCTGAGAGAACAAAATCCCCAGAAAATAAAAAATAAGGCATTCCTGTTCAAAGCAAAACTATGCAAAAGAAAATAACATCCAGCTGGTCAATGTAGCGCAAACCTCACAGAACTCTTTGGAAGATAATTCTGAAGCTGATGATTTTTTTACAACTAGCTCTTGAGGATCAGCCTGAACACCCTATAGAAACATTTCCATCGCATGGACCCTAAACCTGACCCCACTACCTCAGTGGATACTCCACCCATATCCTGTCATTCCTTTGTGCAAGTCAACTCTTCCCACAGAAGCCCTGAATTGGGCAGCTTTCTGATATCAGTCCTCAATCTGATCCTATTTGCTCTCAAGCCCAGCAACTGTAAAATGAGAGAGATGGTCTGAGTTCATTAGCATTATTGGTAGTTGCAGAGCCTTCAGATATAGAGTTTCTGCTCCTAGTTCAGAGTTTGTTGATCACTGATTCTTATGATAAAGAACAACAGTTACAATTTAGCGAGAGGAAAGTTGAATTTTATAACTGTATATATACAGGAAGCATTGACAATATTGTTCCAACTCCAGAAACAAACTATCTGAATCTTCATCTTCCACTCAACCGTTCCATCCAGAACGTGTTGCCTTGGAGAGACCTATACAATTTGTAACTTGGAATGTAGCTGGCTGGAAAGAATCTGCTGACAATGATTTGGTGAGATTCCTTTCTGAATTTGAGATACAGGTACTCTTCATTTAGTGACCACAACTGGGACCAGCAACTCTGTGGTTAAACAAAGTGGGGAAATGTATTGTCGAAGGCTTTCACGGCTGGAATACAATGGCTGATGTGGGTCTTCCGGGCTGTGTGGCCGTGTTTTGGAAATTTTAGTTCCTAACATTTCACCAGCATCTGTGACTGGTGTCTTCGGAGGACAGGAACACAGACAGGAGTGCTCTTATATGGTCTTATATGCTCTTATATGGAGCTGAAGTTTGGGTTTAAAACATGCACCATCACTAGAGCAAAACAATCACAGCATCTGAAAAGTATTTTAGGTGGGAATAAAAGGAAATCAGCTGTTGCAGCTAGAGCCAAATTTGGAATTTATACAATTTGTTCTTTGTCTAAAATCTGGGCATACAATTATTGGTGCAAAATCAATACTATGGAAATTGACAGACTCCCAATATTGTATCTGTTAGAACAAACTAAATCTCAGTTAGAGACCTCTTGGATTGCACAACTGACAAATTATATCAAGAGCTGTTTTATGTCCAGTTGTCTCTGGAAAACAAGTTAAAAAGATTGCTGCACAAAAAGATTTGGATATTGAAGCTCAGAGAGATATAGCTACCCTCAGTAAGGTCGGCATATTGAAATGGATGAGTCACTCCAAACACACCTTCCAAATTGCAAAATATTTAAACACAGAAGTGACCAAGCATTTTAGAGGGGTATTTATTCAAGCAAAATGTGAGTAGCTGGACACAATGGTTACATATGAAAGTTTAACCAAATTCCTTATGACAAACTTTCTTGTATTTGCAGAGCTCCAGAGAAAGAGGACATTGTACATATATTATTTGAATGCCAACTGTATATGAAAGAGAAAGATCAGTATCTTGGACCACACACTAGATGAATGGCCTATTGGGACCCTTCTATTAAAACAACATTCAGTGTGCTGTCAGACCCCCAAAATTACAAATAATACAGCCCTTTATCTGAACAAAAAAGTACTATTGAAAACTGCATATGTTGATCTGATTGGGGTAAATTGTAGGGATGACACAGAAATATGACTTGCATTTTCTTTTAGTTGTGCCTTTTACTGTTTTGTTTTATTATTGTTCTGTATTTTATATTTTGATATGGCCTAATGGCTAAACAGCAAATAATTATTATTAGTGATGCTGTTGTTGTGATCGTCTTCTGCCTACCATCAACTTTCCCTTCCATAAAATGTGACTGTGCTGTTTGAGGAAGAAAATGAGGAACTAGCTGTATCTCTGTGTCACCTCCCCATTTCCTTATAAACAACCAGCGGACATTAATGTATCCAGCAAAATGTACATTTAGGAATCTCCTACTTATATACAGAAATAACCCTTCCTTATCAGTATTTCTTTTGTGCGCATGAAGAAGTACCTCTCATGATCTTCCCTTAGGTTCATCAGAGAACTGGAGAAGAACGAGTGTGCAAATCCAGCAGTAAGAGGGCTTACCTTTCATGGTATTATATCCCCTATGTATTCCTTTGTTGTTCACAGGGGGTTGTCTGTGCCCCGTGCATGCTTCATTTTGTTTTTTCAGGCTCATGCAGAAGCCTGACAAAAATCAGTCTGCTTTACAAAGTAGTAGAGACGCATTCTGCTCTTGTGAGGTCCAAAGCTCTTCCAAATTATTTACGAAGAATGCACAGCCGCATTATGTACCACCTTAGAAATATAGTATTACTCCTAAAGAAACATCAGTATCCAAAAATAAAATCAAGAGTGATCAAACCCTGTCCCTGCTTTCTATCAAAACTTCTTTCTCTTCATATAGGAGGGGGGAGAATATCCAGAATGCCTTAACATTATTGACAAGGGAGCAGACCTAGCCACGCATGTTCTGCTTGCCCTTTGTGAGCTCAAGACAAATATTAGATGAGGACTGACATACTAATATGAACAATATCTTGGATACAGATCTGTAGAGTGTAATTTGCATACTGTACTTCAAGAAACCTTATAACAGTCTTGTAAGATACATCTATCTTGTTAATAAGTAACAGTCCAAGGTAAAGTGTCCTTCCAGTCAAGACTGATTCCTGGTGGTTTCATGAACATAGAGATGTCTATGTAGTTTTCTTGGCAAAAATAAAGAGGTAGTTTGCTTTTGCCTTCTTTCAAGATGCCTTTTGACTACTCTCTGGCGTGTAGTAATATTTCCTGTGGTATTTCAAGATGCCTTTTGACTACTCTCTGGCATGTAGTAATATTTCCTGTGGTCTCTCATCCAAAGCAAATCTTTTTGAAATCCACCAATGTTGGGCAGGTGCTGTCACCTGTCTAAGCTGGTAAAAGAAGAACTGCTTCCAAATTTGTTTATTTCTTATTTATTTACAGGGCTTGTATGCTGCTCCAATCAATACCTATTCTGAATGGCTTATATACCTTATTTTTGTAAACAATAATAAAAATATCCAGCATCTACAACAAAACAACATAATATAATACAGTTTAGTGCTACAGAGAAAGAAAATAACTCTACTTCAATTAACCCCCAAATTACAAAATGGTAATTTCGGATATTGCCAAGAGATATACATAAGCATTAGCTGTAATAATGCTATATGATAGTTTTACATTTGAAATCTTCACTAAATTATTAGGATAAGAGTTGCATTGAATGTAGCTGGATGCGTTTTTAAGGAAATGTGATTAGCAGCATCAGGCCATCCATCTGAACATCAGTATCACTCCATCCACAAAAGCTGAATCAATTAGTAATTGAATGTTATTTCCACACCTGCTTGGTCCTCCAACATCTTGCTACCTCTCCCCATTTCCTGGCATCTGCTGATTCTGGTGACAGTCTCCTGCCTATTGCTAGGGCAGTCCTAAGATATCATAGTCTAGCTAAATACACTTACTAGTCCCTGAAAATTTTAATAGTAGTTACTCTTCCTTGCTTGTGAGAAAGTGCACCTCAGTTTGGGCATGGTTTGCAGAGTGGATAAGTCAGCCGTCCCAGGTAGACAAGATAGGAAACACAACCGGATGACCTAGTTCTGCTTTATTGATAGGCTACATTAACAGAATCTTGCAAGTCTGAAAGTACAAATCTCCTGCCGTCCCTATTTACCACCTGATCAGTTAGGGCGGGTCCTTTCTAAGTTTCTTTCTCTGCCCGTTACTCAGTTGCAGGCTCCTCCCCCTTTTATCTGATTGTTCCCTAGGCAGCATCTATTTCACCCATCTTCCAAGGTCATTCTCACATTCCATTACAGTAAGTTAAAACTTAAAGAAAATTCTGCATTTTAGCTAAAGAAAAATGCCTTCTGATTAGTAACCAGGGGCAGCATTCTGTTTGTAATTGCTTTCATTTTCACTGCTGGCTTTTAGGTAGAAGTGGAATGAGTGTGATAAATCAAATCCAACAGTGAAGGCTTCTCAGAGGCTCTTTGGGTGAATGTTTACTGCTGGGCAAACACTGTACTTATCCATCTGGAATTCAGAGGATAGGGTTGCTATTCTAGAAAGCAGTGGAATGTTTTTGAATAAATGGGGATATTTTTGAATATTCTTGCATAAAAGATACCAATACCAGAAGGCTGTGATAATGGATTTGTTTTCATAACTAGTTCAACAAGAGGGCAACTTCCCAATCCATAAAATAGTAAGAGTCTATAATAATACTCCCAAAGTCACTTGATTGTGAGATGGGTGTCTATATAAATATGACAAACAAATAAATAAAATTTTATTCCAATTAATAAGTTCCCACTGTTGTGTGGACTCAAGTTTTTCATTAGGAGAGAAATTATTTGGGACAAAAATGTAACTGAGCTGCTTCTGTTTTAAAATAGTTATTAGTCCTTTGTCATCATTGTGTGAACTTCCACTATTGCTCTTTGATACTAATTATGCTAGTAGGCCCAGACCCATTTTTTTCCCCTAGATCTTCAAGCTTTTTGCTGCAAATGATAGCAAACTCTTATACTTAGGATCCATCACAGAGTGCACTGAAGGTCTATAATGGGCAGTCATCAGTTGTCCTTGCAATTTAGTTATCCTCCCCGTTATATTTTCCAGTGGTCTTGGGAATGAAGTCACTATCAACTCACAAACACATATTCATTGGGACCACATCCTGCCCCTCCATCAGTTCTGTGACTGCACACATTCCTGGAACCCAGATTCCTACAAAACATCACTACCCAATGTCAGATTCAGAATTAGCCTGCCTCTCAATCATAACGGCTTTATTTATCCCTCCTCCTTCCCTCCAATGCTCCTTCCTTGCCCCCAAGAAGAATGATGATTCCCTAAGTGTAGTCCATAATTACTGGCTCCTGAATCCTGTAACTGTTGGGGATCACTGCCTCTTCCTCTTTGTTTCTGAACTCTCAGAATAGCTGAAGAAGGTACATTTTTACCACAACTGGATCGTACAACTTTGTGTACATGAAATATTTAACTGCCTTGATTCTTGCTATGAAAAGTATGAATATATATTAATGGCCTTCAGATTTGTTAACATTCAGTTGGTCTTCCACAGATTTATGATTCATATTTTCCATGATCTTTTGGACAAATTTTTGATTGTGTATCTAGATAATTTGCTGATTTGCTGATCTTGCCCTCCACATTGATCAATACCTTTGTGATTATGGCCTCTAAACCAAGCTAAATCTTTCATCTGTCTGTGTTGAGCTAATTGGATTACTATATTTCTTAGAAAGGAATTAGGATAAACCCAACTAAAGAAGAATCTGTTTTATCTTAGGAGCCCTTGCATTCTCCCAGATGCACAGTGATTTCTGGGATTTGCCAGTTTTTATTGTAAATTTATTATTAATTTTGCTGTATTGGCTACAGTGTTTATGCATTTCACAAAGATGATCTTTGTGCAGTAGAATTACAATGCTTACAAGCCTTTCTTCAGTTCGAACAAGCATTCATTTCTCAGCCCATTTTCTATCATCCAGATCTTACCTATTCCTTTGTTATATAGGCTAATGCATTTGATTTAAGTTTTGGAGCTGTGCTTGTTGAGGATAATTTCCTCCCCTGTGCATCCCTTTCCAGGCAAGTCCTTTTGGCCAAAATAAACTATGATGTTTTTTATGTGGAATCTTTGGACATGAAGAACACTTTTCAGTGTTGTTGCCATTTCCTTGAAGGCACAGAATATTCTACAGAGATATGATTGAACAAAATAATTTGAAACTCTTAAAAACTTCCCACAAGCTCACACAACAACACATCAGGTAGGTAGAGTTTCTCTCTCATTTTAACTTTTGTATCTTTTGTATTCCTCATTGGTAGAACAATCAGGCTAGTGCTTTGTAACATAAGCCAGAATATTGCTTATGATCATGACACCCACCCACCTCTCCAACCTCCATCCTGCATCTGGGAAATCTTAGCCATCCTCCTCTGACACTTGGACCACCCTGTGAGAGTCTCAGGGCTAGAGGGGACATCCTTTCACTAACTGATTAAATTTGTGCTCAGCAAAAGCAGGAGCCATATGTGCAGGCTTAATAAGTGACCTTAGGATGACTCCCTTTTTGTTCCTTACCCTTTCTCCTGGGAACAAGGAGAACCATGCCACAACAATCTGTTATATACTGTTCTTTCTTTCAGGGAAGAATTGTTATAGCTGTGCCATGACACCCAGCTAGTTAGCCATTTTAAAGTATTTAAAACCATCCATCTCCCTCTCTATGACTTTGGGTGGCCTAATAATATAGCAGACATCAAGATCTATGCTACTTGTCACCAAGTGTTAGTTCTTCCAGGTAGTCCAGACAAGAAGCGCTCTATCTTTATTGTAAGGTTACATCAACAGAATCTTGCAAGACTAAAAGTACTTTCCCTTCCTCTCCTTTTACTCTCTAGAAAACTACAGAGGGTCCCTTCCGAAATGCTTTCCATGCCCTCCTCCTCCTGTGGACTGAGATATGTTTTACATGATGGTTGTCCGGTCTCCCAAGGTCATTCCCACATGCCATTACACCAAGCTAAGCCGCTGACCCTTAAACTGCCTGGACTATTGCATACCCTCCCCTCCTCTCTCCACAGGGGTCTTGGGTTACAGTTTGCTTGGACATTCTAACTGAGCTACCATGTTTCGTGGACCCAAAAGACATTTTGATAGATGGCCTTTTCTAAGATGGCCCATTTCATTTCTTGTCATGGCTTTCTTGTGTTTGTTCAACAAGTTTTCTGGAACTACAGTTATCTCATCTCTGACAGAGGCCCATAATTCATTACACATTTTTAGAAAGCTCTATTTCAGCTTTTGGAAGTAAAACTCCATTTGTCCTCTATCAACCATAACCAGATTAAGAAATTGAGAGGACACATGCTATCTTAAAACAATACTTTAATTTATGTGTTCATTACCAACAAGATAATTGGCCTTATGGCTAGGTTTGCTTATAATTCTTGCCTTCATCCAGATTTTACCATTTCAGGCCACCTATGGCTATTACTGAAGCCTGCTGCTAAATGGTTCCTTGCTGTCCTCAGTTCCTCAATGCCTGGTGAAAGATGAACTTGATCTTTGCCACCCAAGAATCCTATTCTAGGAAAGAACCTGCATTCTGGAAAGTCCTAATGTGGTCTATTGTTTTCAGCAAATGCCCCATTTGCCAGGTGCCAATGCTGAGCTTACTGCTTCTTCCTGTCTTGCCTTTCTTCCTTTATTACTTTATTGGAGACAACTTCTTAAAAACATATTTTACTGAAATCTGTGATTGGCCTACAAATAACTGCTACTTTTGAAAATCTGTTTTTTCCTGGAGCTTCCTTA
The DNA here is from genome assembly GCF_059951505.1 of Python bivittatus. Lineage (NCBI taxonomy): Eukaryota > Metazoa > Chordata > Lepidosauria > Squamata > Pythonidae > Python > Python bivittatus. The sequence continues at coordinate 54,394,383 of NW_028277088.1, forward strand.
CCACAACAACTACATGAATATACATTTATTAGGTTTCATACACATGGAAGCTATCAAGGGATGAAACAATGCATAAAAACATTGAATAGGCCTGCCTAGCTTTGCTGACTTCAACACATTTTGTGTCTATTGTGGCTGGTCTTTGATGAAGCACTATCACTGAACTCACTAGAACCCCACTGGGTGTTCAATAATCCTTTACTGCTCTGTGGATTAGATATTTTTATTCTTTATTCTTTGCTTCCTATGTGATCCTTTTATGTATCTTCAAAGAGGTCTGTCCAGTGCAAAAGCAGAAAAAAATGTTCTTACTTATCTTTTCAGTCTGCACAGTTTTACTATAAAGACCCTGCTTTGCTGTTCTCCAAAATATTATAGTCTTAATCAAAATTGTGAGGTGGGGTTGGATGAGGAAATATTTCATGAACATTTCCTACATTAAACTTCAGTTCAGTGACATTTGATCATGCACTGTGAAAGAGGGACAAGTGATTTTACCATTCCAATTGAATCAACACTTCCTTCATTCAATAGAGGAGGACAAATCTGTTAGTTTGGGTTACTCTCAGATTCTCATTTTACAGCCCTACATTTGGTTTGTTCCCCTTGCCACATCAGTCTATGGAGGAAAAAAACCAGTTTCATTGTTATTACTGTATTGATTTCTCCCAATATACACATTCTTACTTCATATGCATTTTTGTAAGCATTTCTCCCTAATACACACCTTTTAGTCTTCACTTTTGTCAGTATACACATCTTTTAATGCACATTTGATGAATTGCATCTGGAATTCACCAACATTTGGATAAATGCAAATTTCATGGATGTGAGTTTTGGTTCACAGATTGATTTGCAATTGCAAAATGAGGTAAGTTTACATTAAAATGTGAACTAAATTATTTCTTTACCCATCCTTGCCTCAGTCAAGTTACATTTCCAATGATGTATAATGCAGATGGGCATGGGCATTCAGATATAAATGTATATATGTAACTCAGTATATATTGTTTCCTATATTTCTGTAGTTGAACGTTGCACGGTTACATCCTGATTCCATGCTAGCAGAAAATGAAAATACTTGCTTAGCATGACAAGGTAGAGAGTACTAACTGATTTGCCTAAACACAGGCAATGTGTTCCCTCTGCCTTTTTTAAAAAAAGTAATAGATCAATGGGTAACAATGAATGTTTAAAAAGGCACCAGAGAGTGTGGATTTCAGAAACATTTTCAAATATCCCAATCATAACAGAAACCTTAACATCAAAACTAATTTTTTTTTTTAGGGTATCACCAGTGTATAACAGCCCTGAACTACTGTTGGATTTTCGTTGTAGTTTTTGTAGCATTGAATCCACAAGATCTAAGCAGATTTGCCATTAGACTGCATTTAAAACAGTCCTTTTATCATCTTCATTATGTACCATAGCAGAAAGAACTTTGTTGCAAAATTGTCTCTTATAAACATTGTCATTAAGTATTTTCTGAATCATATGCCTCTGTTCTTAACCACTGTGATGCCAAAATAATAGAATGTGCATTGTCACAACACAGGCTATACTGTTTCATACTTGCAACTCACAGTTGCACACTAGTATGTAAGGGGCAGAGTTTGCATTGTGACATCATTTCATCATTTGTCCACCCTTTTCTTCCCTCCTGTGGACACCAATGCTTTGAATGAATATTTGCTGAATATTCACTGAATAAGTCCTATGGCAGCTGCCATCCTCTGATACTCAAATGAAATATTTAGCAGCTGATACTTAACTGAAGTCGACGTGTGGGGACATTTCACACCTAAGAGCATTTGACTGCTGGCATGCAATGCTCTGTGGGGTTTGACTGCTGGCATGCAATGTTCCCAGACTGTGAGATTTCACAACTGATGCCTGCTCAGATTGCTAAATGAAAGATTTTAATGTGCTGAAGACAAGTGTAACATTTAGAATGCAAATTTGAAAATTCAAAATGTAAAGCTCAGTGACAAATTGGAAATTTGGTTAGTGCTGAATGTTTATGGCTATTAGACTTTCATCTGTAGTTGGAACTTATTTTCTGCTCTGTATATACAGTATTAAGCTGGCACAAGCAAGTGAACAGTGGACTTTTTTCTTCATTTGGTACCCTTGCCTTTTTTTTTTTTTTACAATTGAATGTTCTTTGGAGTTCTTGGTGCTCTCTGAGCTTGGTTGTTTGATTGCAGACATTTCATTACCCAACTAGGTAACATAATCAGTGCTTGTGAGTGTGGAGTTTGCTTCCTGTTTATATACAGTAGCTTGCCCTGCCAGTGTTTCTCCTTGGTAGTTTCTTGGTTAGGGTATTGTTTTCTGGTCTATTGTTTGTCTGGTGTTAATCCTTACTTATTTGGGTGTAAGCTTTTTGTTTCCTTCTTAGCTTTTTTTTTTTTTTTAAATGGTCTCTTTTGAATGGTGTGTAAATGTGATTTATCTCTATGTATCTATTGGTGGCTAATGTGTTTGAGTGCCAAGCTTCCAGGAATTCCTGGCAGTTTTGGATTTAGCTTGGTCTAGGATGCTGACAGTTTCCCAGTTGAAACTATGGTTGAGTCTGTCCATGTGTTATGAGATTAAGGAGTTTTCATTGTGTCTACTGACTGCTAGTCGGTGTTTATGGATGTGCTCTGCTAGCCTTCTGCCTACATAGTGGTTGCTATAGTCCTTGCACTATATGTTGTAGATGACTCCTGCTTTTTCTTCTTGGGCTACTGAGTCTTTTGGTTTTCTTAAGATTTTTTGGAGGACTTCAGTTGGTTTGTGTGCTATGGTGATGCCATGTGGTTATAATAGCTTGTAGGTTGTTTCTGAGATGTTTCTGATGTATGGCAGTGTTATCCTTTTCATAGCTTATGTTGGTTGTGCTGTAGTAGGTTGAATGATCAGGCACTTTTTGATAAAGTTGTGTGGGTATCCATTTTGTTGGAAGATGTATAGGTTGTCTGTTTCCTTTTGTGTTTGTGCTCATCTGAATAACGTTCTTACCCAGCTCCTCTTGTGGGAAGTTGGGTTGTTACTTTGGTAATGAAGCACTTAGTTAGAGTGGGCTGTTTTTTGATAGACTTGTGTTTCTAATTTGCCATTATTTCCTCTGCTGATGAGGAAATCCAGTGTTGGAAAGAAATCTTACCAAGTCCATTTCTGAGCTGGGAATAAAAGTATGCAGGCAGTTGCTTGAAACAGAGATAAGGTTTTATTTCCAAGAGCACAACATGCAAAGTCAGTTGTCAGATGTGGCCGCTCTTTCAGTTTCTCTGCAAGCCCTTTATATTGAGAAGCCTCACTTTTGTTCTTTTGGAAGCACATGAAAGTCTCCCCGCCCTCTAGGAATTCTTGGAAAGCGCACTTAGCCGGAGTTCCAAAATGGAGCACTCTGCAGCCAGGCATCCTGCTGATTGAGGTTTTCCTTTCGATCTTAATTTATTTGGTTAGGTTGGGGGTGTTGTGTAGTGCTGCTGCCATGGATTCTTTTACTAGTTCAGTATCTATGGTTGTAAAGAGTGCCGTAACATAGAATGAAATCATAATTTCATCTTCATCTATTTTTAGGTCTTTGATTTTTCTGGAGGCACTATAGTGGGGAGTTGATAGAATATTTGCTTCTCTCTATCAGATGTCCAAGCTTTTCTGAAAGTTCTTTCACTATGTTGTATTTTGGGGTCCCTGGTAACAATACAATTGGACAAGAGGTATGTTGGACTTGTGTATTTTGGGGATGATGGTTTGGTCCTTCTTTAGATTTTTGAGGACAGCTCTGTCTTCTGCTTTGAGTTGGTTCTGATTCTGTGTTTTTCTGGTTTGTGGTATGATTGTCTGCCTTATATTTTCTTGGGTTTCTGTGACACGTCCTGTGGTTTTAAATGCTGCTTCTAAGGCTGCAAGAATTCTAACTGGTTAGGATAATCTATGTTATAGTTGAGGCCTTTCTGGAGGATACTGTGTTCTGCAGTGGATAGTTGCTGGCTGCACAAGTTGATTATCCATTCGGGTTCAGGTACCTCTTTGCTTCTGGGGTTTAGCTTGAACAGTTTGGTTTGGAGTCCCCCCCCCTTTTTTTTCAGCTTGACTTAGGGATGTAGTCTTGATGGTGGTTGTCAGCATTTTTGTGTGTTCTGGGGTCATGGTTTGTTCCAGTTGCTCCTGAAGTTATCTATGGTCTGTTGGTATTTGTTTAGTCTGACATGAGCATCCATGAACATTAGCTGTATCATTTTTTTGGTTGCTTTGTTGAGCTATTTTTCATCCAGCTACGCAGTTGGGTGCAGCAGTGTTCTTTATTTCTTTCTAAGATTTATAAATAAGTACCTTATTCCAGAGGCTCTGGGCCATCACCTTTTTAGGTGATGCAGAATGTTTGTTCCCAATATCTTTCACTATTGGCTGGGATTGCCAGAGCTGGGTTCAGCAACATCTGAGAAGACCTAGGTTCCCTAAAGTATATCATGCAGATTTTACTTCCTTAAAAAGGAAAAACAAAAACAAAAAACCAAACCAAACCATGGTATATATGTAATAACAATGGGATATAGTAATAACAACAGAAAGAGCAACAGAAAACTAAAGGATGACGGAGGGTTCCTCCAATTATCTTCAGGAAGTTCTCCCATCTCTTTTACCTGTTTTCGTTTAATGCTTATGATTGCTTTTAGCCTAAGATAAATAACTTCTGCTGAGTACTGAGCAAATCCTTAAAAAATATACAAAATTAGTATTAAAAAAGAGTGCACAAAACTGAACAAAAGTGACAAGTAACAACAGCACAACAAAACTGAACACACAGTTCATAAGACCTAAGAAATGAAGTGGGAGACCAGTAAGAAATAAGACTCGCTTGTAAAAATAGCCAGCATCTTCAGTTGTTCTGGTTGAAAATGAAAGAGACCTAACTGTAATATGGAAAGACAGGCTGATTTAATTTTTTGTTTTCAGTATCAATCTCATTCATTTAAATTAGGGTTTCTGCTGGCTGACCAAGAGATTCCTTTGGCTTTTATGTTGCCTTATCTTTATTAGTTCCAGTATGATTCCTTCCGACTTGAATCACTGTAACAGAAAAGCAGGCTTGTGATTTTTCTTCAATCTCTCCCAAAGCATCCTGCTTTCCACTTTCTGATAATTCTGACATGGGTGACTGACTGCCTCCTGCTTTTTCTGGGAAGAGGTGATGAGTCTGCTGTACTGCTTCCTTCCAAGGGCTATGTAGCATTTCCTATGTGAAAAAGAAACAATTTCAGTTCTCTCCCTGCTCTTTCAGCTTTGACATTGAGAGAAGTTGCAGTCAGGAAAAAAAAGGTCACTCCTTTATTTAAATACTATGTAAAATGGGTGCTTCCCCTCTAGAAAGATTCCTTATGGAACATTAAATGATGCAAATTAAATAGTGGCACTAAAGAAAACTTCTTTGAGGGACTGAGCTCTTTGCTCTTTGTAATACTGTGACCCATATGCCATAGGACAGTGGCAAAAAATGACTTCATTAATAGTGACATTAATATGGCTGTTTGTGATGCAACCAGATTAGCTGGGGATTAAGCAGAAATTACAAATCTTATATTTTTAGCAGTTGTTTCTCTAAAGTTGTAGACATTCTTAGACACACTGCAGCATGTGGTGCCGTTAAATGGCTGCTTTAAAAAAATCCATGTGCTTTTAAATTATTTCAGCAGTGTTTTAACTAAGATTTTAATTGTTCGGTTTCTTTTGAAATATTATATTTGTGTTTATTTGTGTTATTGTTACAAGTGTTAAATACCATCTTTGGTGGGAAAGCAAGGTATAGATAGACTGGGGGCAGGGGATGGGCGCGTTGGCTAGAAGTTCCCAGTAATATTATGAGTATGCCTAAGGACAGATAACTACTTCTGTGCCCCTGTCTCAATAAGGAAAAATATAAAAACATCACAAATTATTTCATTAGCAGAAACACATAGAAAATCTCTTAGCAGATTGAGTTGCTTCAGACTGGAGAGCTTCTGCTGAACATGCAGCTTGGATCTAATTGACAAGATGACCTCCTGGACAATGAAGCTGAGCTAACCTAAGCAGCTGCTATGCTAAGGGCTCCTCCCACAGAACCAAAGGAATTTGGAAGAACGTTTGTTAGAGCAACTCCTTTGCTACAAGGAAGCATGAGATGCAGATCTTAGAGGCCATAACTCCCTTGCCTCTAATAAAACTCCTCCATCCCCTAGACCTATAACGTATATGTTTTTCCTTACCTCTAATGCCCTGTGCTATTTTCCAAGCTACTGATGCCAATGATTTCAAAACCCCTCAAAGCACTGGGGATGTATTTGTTTACTAGATTCATCTGCTTGAACAGCATGCATTTATAACATTTCCTACCCATAAAGCATAACGCACCATGATTAGTAGGTTTTAGACTCAGCAAATGTTATTGAAACTGGACTACCATGTTCTTTTCCTTCATGCTCTTGCTGTTGTATTTCTCTCTTATCCAAATTATATTTGACATTCAATTTAGAATCCAAAAGAGGCATTGAAAGCTCATAGCATAATGCCTGTGAACCTGTGGCATATGTGACATTTAACAGAATGGACATTTTTCATTAAAAAACTGCTTTTTAGCTGCTCAGTGTTGCTTTTGTCCACTTGTAATAAGCACCACTGTGATGAATCTTCTATGTTTCCCCCCCCCTCTTATCTAGTTTAAAACCGTAGAGTTTCAAAAGTTCTTAAAAGTTTCTGAGAATTGGATATATCTTATTATTTTGCTTTCAATTAAAGGCTATTGTAGGGGGAAAACGTTTAAAATGCTTTCGGTTTAATCAACTGAAGAACTTCCTTTTGCTGATTTTGCCACCTAACTTTGCTGAGAAAGATGCTGAAGGCTGGTTCACCTGTAACTATGTAACCTCAGTCTAATGTAGGCATTATAGGGATAGACTAAAATTAAAAACTAAAAGAGTTTGATTTTTAGAACTTTTCTGAAAATTAAAGCACACACAGTTGAAATCAATCCAACCAGTTCAAACCCAAGGCCCTCTTTCGTCAAAGATTTGATTAAACTTTATGATTAAATAAAGTTATTTTGTTCCTAAGGATGCATCTAACAGGATAATGATAACTGGAAAGTTAGGATTTGCAGCCTGAAGTCACAGATTTTACTCAAAATAGATAGACAGACAGGCAGACAGATAGATAGATAGGATGTAGATATTATTTAATTTATTAATTTAATTTATTAAGTCAACGTCTTGCCTGACTCCCAGAGCCTCTCTCTCTATAGATATTGTACACAGCATCCCTGTAACAGTTCCTCATATATTCAGTTTAAGCATGTCCTGAGTAGTGACTTCACCCTTACAAGGTGCAACCAAGCAGTTCATCAGGATTACATTCTTCCCTGCAAAAAACTGTTGTCTCAGCAGTGATCTCCAATTTAGACCCACAGAATGTAGTTAAAACTAGTAGCCAGTTACAAGAGTTGTGTAAAACATTTCATGCTTGGAAAACCTCCAAATGTCTGTTTTGATTATTCTGAACAGGAAACAAAAGACATGTTTTGAAAGTGTTGCTTTAAGGTGTGAAATATAAGACATTGTTTTGTTCCAAGTCTGACATAAAATTTGGCTGGGTAGAAAGGTTGCTCCAACTGTTCCAAGTATTGCAAATGGGCTATTCTCTTGTGACTAGGGATTGGTTGCTCTTCCCCCCACCTTAATATTTTCCAGACTAGCCAATACAGAACAAGGACTCATCATATTCTCCTTGCTATTGGTTTAGGCACGGATGGAGTGATGTGGGAGTGGAGCATTGAGGGAAAAGAAGCAATTAAGCACAAGTCCAGACAAAGTACAGGTAGTTCTTGTTTAGCGACCACATTGGTCATTAACTGAAGCAGTCGCTAAGTGAAACCACAACTGTGCTTATTATCTTACTTCAGGTTTTCTTTGCTTTACAGACCTGCAAAGGTTGTAAATCTGAGGATTGGTCATAAAGTTACTTTTTCATCACTGCCGTAACTGCAAATGGTCTCTAAAGGAGACAGTTGCCAAACGAGGACTACCGTAATACTTGGAGCCACATACCTGCCAACTTGCCTAATAAATTCCTGCTCTGATGTTGTTATTTTATTTTTTCAAAATCTTTGCTATGTGGAAACTAAGAAATATTTGGGTGGGGTCCATGACAGGGTTTCATATGTGGCAGGCAGATAGCATAAAGGTATGGTGTATATATGCAGTAGTTTCCCTTCCACATGTATTGTTAATGCTTATTTTTGCAGGTAGCAGCCATCACTGTGTGCAAGCTAAAACTTCCTTTGTTTTCACTGACTGCCAGAAATTAGCTAAGGAGATGATTTAAATGAATAAATAATCAAGAAAAACTCCTAATGGGGATGTGGCAACTAAGAGGAATGTTGAATAGTTTGGCTACTCTCTTCATTTTTAATCTATTGGTTGAATGACCCTGATGATTTATTTAAAGAAATTGAAAAGATCTCAGTCTGTTTTTTCTGGGATAAGGGTTAATTGTCTAATATTAACAATTTTTTTTGCAGTTGGTGAGAGAAGAGCTGTGCTCCAATTGTTTCTTATGGGGACTTATTTTCATATTTCCAAAAATATTTAAAAGTTATGCTCTTGGGCAAGTTTTCTGCAAGTTGGGTGGTACACAGCATTCAAAACTGAATGCTAACCTAACTATTTTTCTGACTCTATGGTGAAAAACAAGGGAGAAGTAGCTGCCTTCAAGTTCCCATTGCTTCTGTCATTAGAGCACTCAAAACATTTTGAGTTTTGCTCTGATGGATTGCATTTTGTTCTGACAGAGCATAGCCAACTTCTATAGAAAGTTTAAAATGGGGCTGTTTTATATTGAATTTGAAACATAGCACATTTCTGTTTTATGCATTCTTTTAATTAAAATAAATGAATATAGATTCTGGGCTTGTAGTATGCAGTAAATTAAAAAAAAACTTAGAAGGTTGTAGTTGAATTTAGCTGGCTTGGTTTTAGTTCTTTGAGTATAGTAAGAAGTATATTAGTTGATTTCCACTGAACCTACTAAAGATGCTTCACTGCTAGTAGATAGCCTCCTAATTCAATTTTTGTGGTCTGTGAAACTTCAACAGGTGGGCTATGAATTATACTTAAAAAAAAAAAAGAATTGAGATGAACTGCCCTGCAACAGGATTTAGGTCTAATGGAATTATAGATACTGGAATCATTATATTATCCATATCAACAGATGAGGAAATAAATTCACAAGATTACAGCTGGTCCTATCCCAACAGATAAATTATGATTGAAGCCAGAGGCCTTAATTCAAGGTGAATAATCATATAAAAGTTATAATTATTCATCTTAGTTATTCTTATAATTATTTTACAACTTCCCTACAGAATTATACTGATATTATCACCCCAAGCTTCTGTTGATGAGTGACTCGCTGCTTAGATTGAACCTAAACAGCTCATGTGTGAATAAATCACAAATGACATCATAAATTTGTGAATAAATCACAAATGACATCATAAATTTCAGCTCATCTTTCTGCAAACTTCAGGATTCTCAGTAGACACTGTTTCCTACCTTAATATGCCAATCATCATTTATACAGTAATCAAAACAAATATATGGTCCTAAAATCAGCTGGAGTACATATACAGTATGTGTGACCCTGCAATTAACCTTCTTTTTTCCATTTCTTTTCTTTAAACTCTTCATTCCTTTATTTAAAGTTTCCCAGATAAGAGCTAGCTGTCTCTACCTCTGTCCCCTTCTTTATGGTTACTTGGGCAGAAAGACATTTTTCCTATGCAAATATAAATGAACCATAAAGCAGAGACCTAAAAAGGTTGTAACTCTTACTTGAAAGTTAAATCAACCACTCTCTCAGGGTCATTGGATGGATTCACACAGCATACGCAATGGGACCATTGAACAGTCTGCCATGTCATGTGAATTAAGACATTTCAGGTTCAGAATCAGGACCCAATAACCTCAAAGAACCATGGAATTAATTGTGAGTGATTTATTCTGTGTCAGGCCATGTTATGCAAACTCAGAAAAGATAATTAATTCTAGCTTCTGGCTTCACAGCATATAGATGAAAGCTTTGAATAGCCCTACCAAAATAGTTTTTCCAGGCATCACATCTGAAATTTTAAAAGACTGAAAGGTTAAGCAGCATGTTTCAGTTTTCCACTTTGTCACCAAGTTATTACTGAAAGTAAAGTAGAGAGTACAGATCTCAAAGTGAGGAAGGGGAAGAATGATGCTTACTAGTAAAACAAAAGAGGAAACTAATATTACACTTCTTTAATAATACAGTATTAAAGAGCATAGGAAAAACAGGATGCTCACCTTTGTTCTTATCTAAAACTGCAGGAAATTAAAAAGTCACTCTTAATTTAAAGGGATATTTTAGGCAGACTATTTCTTCTGCTATATCTTGTAATTTTCTCTCATGCTTCTGCCCTCTGGTAGATAAAGCAGTTATCAGAAGCTTCCATTTAAAGTTTAACTGTTTAATTATTACCTGTTTAAATACAATTTAATATCACTCTCTTTATTGAAATCAATTCATATTACCTTATCTAATTTAAATTAACTTTGGGATGAATTACAGTCTTTGGCTGATCAACATTCAGGAAGCACTTGCAAGGTGTTTATTACACCTTCTTTTTTTATGGAACAAATCAGTGAAAGAATGAGCAGTTAACCCTTGCATAGAATTCCTGTAATATTTCCCCAGGCTGTAGTTGGCAAATGGAACTTAAAGTTCATTTCAGCAGAAAAGTTGTTGCTTAATTTCTAATTTCTGTTTGCTAAATTCATGGGTGATTATCTTAAGAGTGTGTTCAAGTCTGACATCTTTGATAGGCATTCTCTAGTCCACCTAATTACCATATGAGGATAAGAAATTAAATAGGAGATTCCAAGAAGTCTTGAGAAATTAAAAACAAAACGGCCGGAAAATTGTTATTCTAAGGCAGGATGAGATGCTTTTTGTAAATAGCCAATTCCTTCAAAAGTCTGCATGTCTGGAAAGTTCATTACAGAAACCCCCATGCATTCCAAGATGGCTTTGTGACAGTCCCTCCTGCTAAAACTCTGACCTGTGTGAACACTCTAGAAAATTTTGCACCTGCTGCAAAGCTTGATAGAGCTTGGCATTTTGCTTTCCCTGAGAGCAGATGTGGGGGGGGAAATGACAACTTCACTGCCAGGAATTGTGACAGTTTCATTGCAGACTAAAAAAGTATCTTTCAGCAGCTTTTGAGAGTAACATTAAAATAATAACAAATTAAATCGAATTCAGGGCTATCATTTATCCAGCAAAGTTATTAGGATGAGATGACAGAACCAGCCAGACAGAAATTGGATTTTCTAAGTATCTGCTGTGCCAACCTGGCTGAATATCTTATTCTGAGGTGACTAACATGAGCCAGATGAGAGCTAAAATTGAAGCTCATTGAGCATATTGAAGGAAGCAATCAACCTGGTGGTAGGAAGTTGGCCTGAAGCGAATGCGATGCGATGCACTCTTCAAAGCTTTAGGTTTTTGTTGTTATCATTATGCCTTTCTCCCAATAGAACATGCATGGTGGCTAACAGCAATACCAAAGAAAAGAAGCACTCTAAACATCATAAACAGAGTTAAAATCACTCCCTGTAAACTGTCTCATACTGCAACAGTCAGGTTAGAATGGAAAGCCTTAATTCCCATTCTAAATATGGAAAGCACATGAGGCTGAGTGCAATTCCCAAAAGAATGCATTCATAGAATTCTGCAACTGGAAGGAGCATTTGGCCACTGAGTCCAATCCCATGATTAGTGCTGGAATCCAAATGTAAGCTTCCTCATCAAATGATTATCTAGCCCCCAATTAAACATTTAGTGAGTGTTCCCAAGGTAATTGGCTCCATTATCAGTCTGCTCTTACTGTTAGGAAGCTACATGTGGAACCTGCCTTCATGTCCTCTACTCTGAAGTGACGAAGAACAGGTTTTACACTTCTTCTCCATTACATCTTTTCAAGTTCAAGGTAGGATATCAATCGATAATCAACCAATCAATCTTTGAGAATGCTACTACACTTTTTGCTCAGTCTTCTTTTCTTGAGGTGAAAATTCCCAATTCCTTCTATCTCTTTTGAAAGGATTTTGTTTCTTATCTTGTTGCTGCTGCTCTCTGAACCTGTTCCAGCATAGTTCTCAGTACTGGACACAGTACTTGAAATGAGGCCTGACCGCCACAGGATACAGATTATTGGTTATGGAATTTCCCATTCTGCTGATGCAACCTAAATTTGCATTTGCCTTTTTTGCTGCCAGGTTATAGAGCTGCCAAGTTACAGAACGGGCTTGAACAGTTTGTAACCACCTATTATCCAATCTTTTTTAACAAATACAATTGCTAAACCAGGTCTCCCCCATTCTGTACTTGTACGCTTTGTATCCATTTTTCAAATTAATAACTTTGCATATTAAATTTTGTTCTGTTATTTTCAGTCTTTTCTCTAAGCTATCAAGATAATTTTGAATTCTATTTCTGTCTTTTAGGATATTAACATTTTTTTATTGAAGTCATTAATAGAAATGCTGAATAGAGCACCCAGGACTGAAACTTGTGGCATCCCATTCAATACCCCATTGCAATTTGATGAGGAATCATTGATGGGTGCATCTGAGTATGATTTCTGAGCCAGCTACATATGCAGTCAATCATCATGTCATTCAATGTACATTTAACTAACTTGATAATCAAAATGTCATAGAATGCTCTGTCAAATCCTTTGTGGAAATCAAGATACATTACAGCTATACCATTCTACTAAGCAAGTATCTGATTAAAAGAGAGAGAGAGAGGATTAATTTGATAAGACTTGTCCTTGACAAACCCCTGCTGATTCCTGGTGATTACTGCATTATTTTTAACGTACTTACAAATCAATCTCTTTATGATCTGCTCTAGGACCTTCCCAAGTATATCAGACAGAAGGCTTTGCAGTTCTCTAAATCCTATTTTTTTCCTTTTTGAAGATAGTGCCAAATATGGAATCCTCTATCTTCTGGTACTCATTTCCAGGATTTCTCAAATATCATATATAAAGTTTAGACTAAACCAGCAAGCCCATTCAATATACCCCAGTCATTCACCTGCAGTATTTTTTTTCCTTTCCAGTCTTCTTTCATGGATGTCATGGTTTGGAAGGGTATCACCTGCTGGCCTTGAGCTTTCTTCTTAGACTTTCAAGTCCACCACAGTTGTGTTTATCCTTTGCAGAATCATTTGTCCCCAACTGAATAAATAGGAATAGATATTAAAATAAAATACACATTAATATAAAAAAAATAAAATTTGGCCAGAATATACGGAAGTGAGGGAATGAGGACAAAATAAACATACATTCAGTAACAAATAATGACAGTGCAACTTCTTTAATATATTAAATACAACAGGATATAACAAAGTGTTTTGGTTTATCATTATCATAGCTCTGACCCTTGCTTCTAGCAAATAGCACATTTTATGAACTGATGGTCTAGTTAGCACATCTGTTTCAATTCCTCATAAAAGTGAGTCACCAAGTACCACGACTCTTTGTTTTCTTTCAGGGTTCAACTCCATCACCTATCTCTATCTTTATTGATCCATTGCCCTATCTCATGTTCCAAATGTTTCTATTTCTATTTCTTCTCCTGAAGGCTCAGAGCCCCTTCCCTTCCCTTCCCTTCCCTTCCCTTCCCTTCCCTTCCCTTCCCTTCCCTTCCCTTCCCTTCCCTTCCCTTCCCTTCCCTTCCCTTCCCTTCCCTTCCCTTCCCTTCCCTTCCCTTCCCTTCCCTTCCCTTCCCTTCCCTTCCCTTCCCTTCCCTTCCCTTCCCAGGCCTGAGAACTTTTTCTGAGTTCCAATAATGCAGACTAATCTTTACATCTCTTTCTTCTGATATTGTATTGTACTTTGGATTCTTTCCCTTTTGCAGAGGTCCTTCCTCTGTAAGAGTATGCACTTTCTTTATTCTGATAAATCTTTGTTCTCTCTCGTTGTCTAAAGTGTGACCACTTACTCCTCCAATCTTTTCCATTTTTTTCTAAGCAGTGAAAATCTGCATTAGGCAAGTTATTTTCAGGCAGGAACACAAACATGCTCCATGCATTGCAGGTCATGTTTGCAGGCTCCTGTCTGTTCATCTTCACTTTTGCTTCTTCAGAATCCCCAGTTTTATTTCTTTTTATTCCCTTTTCAGTCTTTCAGAACAGTCAAGTACAAATTGTTCACTTTGGTGAAACATTTATAGAAATTTCTCCTTAAACTCCTTAGTCTAACTGTACTAGCAAACTTTCATTTGTTGTGGTGTTTGAAAGCTGAAAATACATCTGTAAAGGTAGGTTTTGTTTTTTTTAGTTTCCTTAGTAAAAAATTGGTTTTTCTGTTTAACATCATATTCTTGCCCTAGCAAGAGAAATCTAATCATGTAAAAACCAAGGAAGCTATGAGGACTTCAGGTACCCTTTGGCATTATAGTTTAGTTTGGGGTGACCCTGAGGAACAGAGCAGAAGCCAGCTGTAAAAATGTTAGACAAAGGGGTTATCTTATAATACCTATATTACTGAAAGAATGTAGATTAGGAGTGACAGCAAGATTAAGGTGCCAGCCTCAAGGTCTGAATTTAGGTGATTGCTTTATTGTTAATATAGAATCGGGGGCTTTTCCTACCTATGCAAAAGTACTTAATTATTTTTAGTGATTGATAGTAACTTTTCCTATATACTCCTCTGCAAATGTATTTGTTGCTCTTGGTCTGGTTGGCTGGGAGCCCAGTGATCACTGTTTTAGGGTATTTTAATTTAAAAAACTGTTTTCAGATCACCATTGCGTTGGCTCATCTTTCAATGGATTGCTTTTTCCCTTGACATTGCTTTACCTATTTGCTTGCTTGCTGATGAGCTCAATAAATGAGGAACCACAGAAGAACTGCCTTTATTGAAAATCCAGTTCTACTTAAAAATGCAAAATCCTAACAAATTTGGATCCAGAGAAAATAGAGGGCCTTCCTTTCTTTCTGCCAAGAAGACACTACTTACAACATATTCTGTTCGAATGAGACTCAGTTTAGACTTCTCTATGTTGTGTGCCAGTTTGATGTAGTGGTTAAGGCATCTGGCTAGAACCATGAGAGTGTGAGTTCTAGTTCCACCTTAGGCATGAAGCCAGCTGGTAACTCAGGGCTAGTCACTCCCCCTCAGCCCTAGGAAGGAGGCAATGGCAAACCACTTCCAAAAAACCTTGCCAAGAAAACTGCAAGGACATGTCAAGGCAGTCGCCAGGAGTCAACACTGATCGTAGGAACACAATTTATCTATTATACTTGTGATGCTGTTACCCACAAATTCTGTCAAGAAGGAGTTCTGACTGTCATGCTTTTCACTTTATTGGTACTTAGAACTGCTTCAAAGTGAATCTTCTGGTTACAGATTATTGTATTAATGACCCTCAGGACAATGGTCTTTTTTCTTTCTGTATGAGCTGTTTTTGATTGATGGGATATTATGTTTTATAAGTAAATATGCATATGTGGATGCAAGAAACAACCCCAAGCACTTCATAATCAAGACAGGAAATATTGATTGCTCTGTAAACATGTGCAAGCAAAAGCCTAGTCATTATAGAACAAGCAGCACCGTGTATATTACTGCCCCAAACCAATTTCTGCTCATTAGCTCTTCTCTGCCAATTCCCACTTCAGCAATGTTTCCCTCAGTACTTCACTCCCCTCGCCTTTCAATTCTGTAGCCTGTTCCCAAAATCCCATTAATTCTATTAAGGAAAATCAGATTAAATCAATTAACTTGTTAAATGATAGTGCAAGTCACTGCTCAAAGAGAGCTGGGGCCTTTATGCTGGGCCCTCCTTCATTATGTAGGTTTCCCCTGCTTTCTTAAAAAAAAAAAAAAAATCTGCAAAAAGTATATCAGACAAAAAAGCTTGGTTATATATTTTTGAGTTGTGATTTTTTTTTCTATTGAGGGTTTCACAATAAAAAGCCAGCTTGATAATAACGTATTTCCCCACTGTGTGGATCTCTGTGTTAATCTTCTCCTGACTAAATCACTATCACAAATCTCTGATCAGCTTTTTCAGTGAAATTCAATGACTCAGTAGTGGTAAAGTAATAGTCCTTGACCTGTTTTCAAAACTTCTAGAAGCAATTACTTCAGACCAAAGCTAGTTCTGGCATAGATGCTCTCAACAAAGGTATGCTATCTTTGATGGGCAAAAAAGGCGTGTTTATGAACTACATGACTTCAGATAATAGGTAAAGACTTTGCATTCTCAATCACATAGAACATTTTCAATATATAAAATTAACTTTTGTTTGTTTGTTTGTTTAGCCTTCTGTTGAAGTGCTAGTTTTCAACATGCAAAGGTTTCTAAATGAGTGCCTGTGGGTTACAGAAAGGAGCAGGCATTTTGAGGTTGTACTTCACATTCTTTGTTCACCTGTGATAGCTAGACCCCTTTACCTCTTCCTTTCCAGCTTGTTTAGGTAAGTTTTGGTCCATAGTTTTGTTCCTGACAATACCATAGGGTAGTATTGTGGGAAATGCCGAGGTAACAAAGGGGAGATAGATATAAGAGTAGTGAATATCACTGTTCTGTTTATGGACTATATATGGCTGTTATTGCTGCTGTCTAAAGTAAGAAGAGGACATTTGTAAGAATATGACAGTGTTGGAGTTGGCTCAGATATTTAACTTTCTGAGATGGGCAAGATGGCTTCCACCACCACTATATCATATATAGGAAGTGATCTCTTGATTTTTAATTCAGTACTGGAAGTGGAACACCAAAATTCGCACAGTAATAGAAAGCAAAAAGATAACTTAGTGGATGTGGTAGTCAGATAATGCATTCAGAACCGTGCTATAATAGAAAGGTATGTTCTGGGAACTCAGGAGGAATGAGGTGTTATCAACACTGCTCTCCCATTTCCTAGCACCTTCTGCCTGAACCACATCACTTTAGTTGGCCAGGGCAGTTCTGATTCCTGGCATTTCTTGGCAACTTTTATAGTATTCCTATAAGATAAAGAGGAAGGGCTAAGTCTGGGGATTTTCTTTTCAACACCATACAGGAGTTTAGAGCAAGAACTGAACAATTTCAGGTTCCAGAATTAGGATTCTAAATTAATAATCCAGCAGCACTGCTCTGAGGTCTTGCACCATAAAGACAACCTGGTTGTAGGGAGCAAATGGCAAGAATGCAACACTCAAGCCAGGCACTGTTCACAATCAATACTCTGTTTTGGCAGCAGTCCTCAGCTTGACATAAGGTAGTTGACGATGCAAGCTTAATTCAGCAACTGTAGCAGATGATGCAGATATGAACCTCGATGACCCATTTGTGAACAAGAGACTCAACCCCACAGTTGTTTCTTTCCCCGAGGTAGCCATTTCAATTGCTTTTTATTATCATATACTGACTTGCTTTATTTCCTATAAAAGCTAGACTTCCTTTTATATACACTGGACGACTTGAAGCATGTATTTCCCTCACTTGTCTTACAAACCATTCATATACCAATTGTTTCCTGACAATGATTGCTCCCATAATGGCCATAATGCCAGATGAGATCTATACAAAATCTAAATTAGATTAGGCTACCAAAAGTTGTAATAAAAAATGCATTGCCTAGAGGAAGTTGTGTTTCTTTGACCACCCCTAAAGCTATATTCTATTTTTTTAATGTCTATTTGCTATGAACGGTTTTACTAATCAGAAGGGATTGAAGCTATAAATATACATGATGATGTCCATATTAATGTGTTTTAATTATCATAACTCCTGAACTGGAATGTCTATATAAATCCTGTCAGAACTCTTCTATAGGTTAAACCTCAAAGATTGTATCTAATTTTCTGAAAGTTATGAAGTAATTTAAAATCTAAGCTAAAGCTACTAAGCTTTTCCTGTGAAAAGAACATTGTCTTCATTGCTGCTAGTCACAGCAACCACAGGAGATACAGAATACCTAGTATTTACTGCAATCCAGTTTATATATCCATGCATATAATTTGATTTCCCGCCAATTTATAAAATGTAGCAATTTACTGTTTAAGAAATACTAAATCTGAGGTGCATAGGAGTTTTTATTGCCTTCCAGTGTAATATTCAAATGCATAAAACAACCCCGAATTAATTAATTTATTTAAATGCATTGGCCGCTCAACTTAAGTGTATGGAGTTAGGCAGCTAATTGTGGCATGCTCTTTATCATTATATCTCCTTAAATGTTTGATATTCATATTAGAAGGAATATTTGTTCTATGTAAGAAAAGTTTGTTATAAGAAATGAAGCCATAATTTGGATGGATGTGCAAAGTATTCAAAGGAATGCTTTACAAAGCTTATTGGCACAAATAAACTAGTTGTGTTCCCTGGAAGCTGTCACTGATTTGAATTAATTCCCGGATCTTCTCTGCATATGCACAGCTGTTTTGGAAAAATGTATATGTGTAGGCAAAGTGGAAAAGCCTTCTAGAGAATGTTGCTGCCTCAGCATTTTAAGGAAGGCTGCTTTCTTTGCTTTGAGGTTTGCAAAATAGCCTAACCTTTTCTTTTAAAAGCTGGATATTTCTTAGAATGGTGCAAAAGCTAATTCTAGCAAATGTGTAATTTGACTTCCTGTTCCTGAGCATCCATGGAAGCCATAGTTTGCCATCTAAGATACATTTTGCTTCTGCATCTGCTTTATTCCCATGTTGCTGTATCAGCATGTTGACTTCAAAAAGAATAAGAAGTTATTCTAGGAGACATGTTTCAAAATGAATGTGTTCGTTTCTTCTGTTCCTCTGAAAAATTTGTGGGTATTCTCTTTCATGTTTTGTTAGTAGTTAAATGCTTTTGGCTTCTAATGCACTTTTGTTTTTCTGGATTTGCCATACAAAGTAATGAGATATTTTAAAAATTCTTGGGAGAAAATCCGAAGTTTCCATCTGTATGCTTTTGTCAGTCTATGAAAACATTATATGGACAAATCCACATAAGGGATCTGTACCATTTTAGAACCAACTGCAGACCTGTCTGATCATACACCATCAGCTGGTTTTGAGAGAGAGGTTGAAACCAGAACAAAGTTGGTGTTTTCTTTGCAATGCTGTCATTCTAGAATTTGTGGGCAGTCTGCCTTCCCATTGAAAGGAACTTTTGTTTCACCCCACTTCTCAGGTCCTGGACTCCATACCTCAGAAATTCATCAACCTGCTTATTTAAAACATATATCACACTCCTTTTGTTGTTTTGCTGCACTAGGAGCTGGAAGTATAGTACACGTGTTGTTAGGTGTGTGCTATGAAAAATGCTAGATGGTCAGATCCTTCTCTTTCTGGCACTACCACATTCATTCATCCATCTATCCCTGTTTGATTGAATTTTAGGTGCTTTGGTGCCAATAGAGCACAACACAGCCCAACACACACTTAGAGAAAAAGTAGGATTAGGGTTTTAAATTATCTATTTAGGGTTTTAAATTATCTATATACAAATTTCCAGAGACAATACTAGGATATTATAACTGGAAATTAAGAAATAGCTATAATGTTTTTGCTTGACATAATTGGATTTTTTTCTGGAATAATATCCCCTTATTAGAAGATAAGGTTGACAAATGTCAGACAAAATGCTGCAGGGAGTTGTCCTAGACATCTTTAAATTGATGATTTTTTTTTTTAAATTCCATGGAGGAGCTGGTCTTTCTAAGGCCTTATAGACTGTCAGACTAAAAATTAATAGACACAGAAGACTTTGTGGAAGAGGAGAATTTACAGTTTGGAGATTTCTAAAAAAGACTATGTATCTGTCATATGTTTGGGAACCATGGTTATAAAAAAGGCATTCAGCAGAGATTGTAATGTAGCCTCTATAAACCCTGGGGCATTTGTGATATCATCAGATGGCATCTAAGGTACCATGAAAATGAAAGCTTATTTATTTAAATGGCTGACATTTCACAAGATCACCAAATCCCATGTGATAGCAATGAAGCATTATGATGAGATCACTGGAATTTATTACCAGAATCTTAGAAGACTTGGTGATCATGTGAAATTTCAGCTTTTTTCTTCATTTTTCAGTGCTACCATGTCATGAGATCAATTGGTGGCAGCCATCACTTAAAAAGTTTGTTGATTCCTTATCAGCAACAAAGACATGGCCCTTATAAATATGAACTCTGCATTTCCAAAGTATTGGTACAGCAGCGCTTGTTGAAGAAGTTTCCAAGTTTATTATTTATGTTCCCTCTCATACTAATTTGAAAGCAATTTCTGTGAAAATGATTATATCACTTAAAAGTCCCTAAGCAAGAACTCTCAACTCTCAGAAGGATAGGTACAGGATCTGGGCAATTCAGAGGCAATGACAAATAATTTAAGATTTTCTGCTCAGTTGGCAACACAGTTATACAATAGGGCAAGAGTTCATAGTACATGTGGTATACTGAAATAACCATGTAGAAGAATTTGAGCATTTTTTAAAGCTAGCAGCAATGAGAACTGAAACAGACCTGAGATATATCACTTCACCATTTCTCCCTTTAAAAAAAAAACAACTGTGATTGGACAGCCTCAATAAACAAAATATGATTCAACATTAGAGCTGTTGGCACAAATTTGGCTCTATCCTCCCTTCTTCCCATCTGATATTTACCTTTATGGGCAGCCTGTAAACAATTATCTTTTTCTTCTAACAAAATGAGTATCTCTCTCTAGGAAGAATGAGTGAAGATTTAATTGTCCCTGTGAAGGTTTAATTAAAATGCCCCTTTGAGGTTCACTTGACAAGTAGGGGGTTGAAAGTGAGTAGAGAATGAGGTACACATACTTTTCTCATTTCTTTGATCTCCATGTATTAAGCTAGGAGGTGTGCAGGAAAGTTGTGCAGACATTTGTTTCTTTACATGATCTAGAACTCTAATAATACAGTTCTTCTTTAGACCATCATCCTGACCAGTTGGAAGAAAGGAGGTCAGAGAGTAGTGAATCTTCTACACACAATCTTCTATTCACACAATCAGCTGTATGTGTGAAGAGAGTTTCTGTGTCTCTCTGAATCCCAGTGTTAAGGAATTTTTCAGGAGGAATCAGTAGTCAGTCTTCATTGTATATAGCCAAGATATACAATGTTCTATATTATATAGAACATAATTCCTAAGATTTTCAAGGGATCATCATCATTATCCTCTCACTTCAGTATGGAGAATTCCCAATTTGTTTTTATATCAGATCAATTCAGTACAGAATTTGGGACCTGGGTAAAACCATACACAACTCTGACCTTGTTAGAGTTACTTTACAGAGAATAATTAGGGCTGTGCAAATCCTTTGAAAAAGATGATTTGGGAACTGATAGGAAGCACTTACTGTATTTTTGAATCATTAAAACAGTGTGTTTGTAAGCACACCTCCTCATTCCAAAGGTTGACACAGCCATAAATAGCTTGTTAGTGTTGAGTCTTCACCTATCTTATGATTGTTTAGATGTCCATTAAAGACTTTTACATAAGGAAATGTATTTACTCAAGTTGGAAGCAGTCTGGTAAATACAAGTCACAAAACCTTTCTGGAAGTATGGATGCTCTGTGATTTTCTGCTTCTGGAGGGAGTATCACATGTTTATTAACAGGAATATTATTTAAACTTCTAACAAAGGGGAGCAAAACCTGAAGTCTCAGGACCACGTGTAGTCTTCAAAAGCTTGGATGCAGCCTTCAAAACCCCATCATATTGTAACCTTGAATGGGATATAAGGGAAAAATGATAAAATACATGGAGAATAATTATAGTAGAAGGAGACCTGTGTTAGTCTATGGTTGCCAAAAATCAGGAGGAGTCTGGTAGCATTTTCTCCAATGAAGAATAAAATTTAACAAAATTTGTTAGTTGGAAAAGGTGCTACCAGACTCCTTCTAATTTACTGGGAATAATTATGTATTTGTTATATTAATATGTTGCACTTTCTTCTCCTTTTCCAAAAGTTAATCAAATCAGCAGTTCTCCGTACTTTCAACTTAACTTTAATTACATTAAAATTAAGTGAAATCAAATTTTAACCCATCTGCAATATCATCAAGAACAGAAAGAGGTTCAATGGGTTCATCGTGCAGGCTGTTGTAGTCCTAAGCCATTGCTCAATCAGTGAGCAATAATGATGTGGGTCTGCATTAATTTTTCAGTTCTGACATTCTGAATGGGAATATAATGTGTTTTTGTCCTTTCAAATACATAATTTCATATAATGGAAGGAATTCAAGTAGAAACAAACAAAAAGTCTAGTTAGCAAATTTTCTTTGAGAATTTTATGTACATTTCTGTGAGTCCAGGCAGTATTCATAGTGTTAAATAATTTTATATTATAGCATTAGAATGAAACTATACTTACATAGCCTTAGCATTCTCTCTTTCACATGCACACACATGTGTGCGTGCACACACCCACACACCCACACACAAAGCAAAGCAAAAAAAATAAATAAAGGTTTGTTAATCTTCTGGTGAAGACTGCATTCCTATTCAGTATTTTTTTTTTTCTTCTCTGACACATGTATTTTTCACAAGCTATAATTTGTATGCATAACACACTGAAATTAATTTAAATTAAAAAAAAACAAATTAAAATATATTTAAATTAAAATTGCATTCAGTATTCAACTATTTTCATGCAGGAACAAATAAACAAATATTGCAAGTATGTGAGTCACTGGAACATATGAAAATTACACAAAGTCAGATTAAAATTAATGGTATGCAAAAAAGTAGACTATTTCTGTTCTAAAACAGCAGTTTTATATCTTCTCCTTCCCTTCATCTAAGTCTGCACCTAACCACGATAATGCTAAAATGATTAAATATATGTTGTGTTTTCATAGTGCAATTTCATATGAAAATACATGAGAGGTGGAATTTGCATTACATTGCACATTTTTCACTTTGTTCCCCACCCTACCCCCAGGTACACCTGCGGTCTTTTTTTTTTTTTAATGTGATCTAGTATCATTCTGGATTTCACTATCACTACTATCAATCAACACAGCAAAATCAATAGAATAATATCATTGATGTATTATTTATTAGCTTAGCATCTCTAAGGGAAAGTGAAGAAGGCTACGTTTTCACCCTGCCCATTTCTGTTATACTGATTTTTCCTGCCCGAACAGAATACTGCCTGCAACATCATTGTAAATTAGGGACAAATAAGAAACAACTACTTCCTCTTCCTCTTCCTCTTCTTCTTCCGTATCCTTGAAAACTGAGAAGACTAACACTGGCTAGAACTTGGGGTACATATGTGGGTCTGATCCCCCTTTCTCCAACTATGCATTCTACTTGGGATCCAAGTTTTATTATAGTGATAGACCAAAATACAAAATACAATCAAAACATTGGTTGCTATTTTTTAAAAATGATAATAATGCAATAATAATAATCAGTATAAATTTACACATCTAGACTCTCAGTAGTTCAGAACTCTTGGATAAGAGAGTCCTACAGGGCTCTGGAATGAGTTCTCACTGTCACTAGGAAAAATTTTGAACCAAAAAGAATAATCTTAGAATCTCTGTAAGCTTAGACAAATTGGATATAACATTCATCTGAATGATCTGGTAAAAGTTTTAGTAGAGACTGGATTAACCATAACTGAAAATCAAATTGAAATTCACAATGTAGTAGCATATGTTCAATTTTCATGCTCAGTCAAATCACAAGCGCGGAACATGTGAGAAATTGTAATTTTTGTGGAATATGCACCACAATAAGAGTGGTGAGGGTAGAACAAAGCAGCTAACTCTAAAGAATACCCATCAATATTCTGTATGCAAATTGATTTGGAAAACTGAATAGAGGTAAGCTACTGAAGTAGAATTTTGGAATTCTTTAAGAGAACAATAAATCTTTGAGTCTGGCTTAATTCATTCTAAGGTCATGTGTTCCAAATCCTCTGTTTGATAACCTCTTTAGCCTTTTCTGATTCTAGAGATAATAAATGCTTATGGGAAAGGTTATACTAATACAGCTTGCTTGTGATGTTCTTCCCTTATGTAGATAATCAGATGATATCAGCATAAAAAACCTAACCAGTGCCAATTTAAGCCTTAGGGTTATTAAGAGAACTTACCAAATTTTGGGTTCAATTAATTTTTGTGACAAAAAGTGTGATAGCTGCAGGAATAAAAAACCCCTCTCACAAACATTTTCAATGAAATCTTAATGTTTCCCTGGAACTTTTTTGAGCCATAGAGGATCAACCTCTACTCTCTAAAGCAGAATTCTATTCCCATTTGCTTGTGAATACAATTTTCCATCTAGGACCATGCTGTTTTAAGAACATTGATCACATGGAGAGGTATACTCATGCTCAAGTCAGTTGAAATAAACCTCCCATTTAGATTTCCAGTTGGAGTTTGCAGAGGTAAACTCTGAGTCCCATTTTGATCCATTTTGAAGTCCATCACACATTCATTGGGGTACCTATGCAGAGTTAATATTGTAAGGGAATATAGTTTATTAGTTGGGGAAGGAAATGTCTGCTTTATTTGCCTTTATACTATTAGGGCTATCACATTGGGATTGCATAATCCAGACAACCACTAGATAGAAGCAAAGAGATACAAAAACTTCTTAATCCTTCACTACCGTCTAATGATTGCCTGGATTTTTGTGGACAGATAAGGTAGCCTTAACTGATACCAAATGAATTTATTCACAAATACATAAAAATTGTCCAGAATTCCAAAAGCTCTGTGTATCTGTGCAAACATATCTGCAGATATGGAATGCATATTCTTGTTCTTTTGTCAGAGATGCATAAGTTCAATGTTTTAATGTCTTCTCCTCATCTTCCTATTTCTCCAATCATTGTTTTACAGCTGCTGTTTATAGTGATTCAGATATATTTATATTTGAATGGTTTCTGGAGATTCTGTAATGTCAATAAGGTGCTTAAAGCTCTTTAAAAGGCTTTGGGGGGGGGGAACTTCAGTAGTGAGGATAAATTTCCCTAAGCTGTTTCTCATGTGAAGAACACACATCTAAATTCTTTATCTCTTTAAGGATGGAAATTGATCTGGTTTGTAGATTTAGAGATGAATGCTATATGAAATAAGGATCCAGTTCAAATCTATGAATCTGCTTGCTTCTTAACCTTTCATCCCCAAAATCTTGGGGGGGAGAAGGGGGAATGAAATCTTTCCCTGCAGCCAAGTTTAAATCATTTACTTAGTTGCTATTCAAAGCCTGGAGGAAGGGGGAGGAGGAGAGGGAAGAAATATCCAACAGATTGGATTGACTTTATCACTGTCAAGCTTTCACAGTTTACGATATTAACTGTAGTTATAAAACATCAATTGTTCAGCCTTTTCTTTCTTTTTAATCAGTCAATTTGGAAGCTACACTTTCTAGTGATTATGATTTTTTATATTTTTGAATGGCTTTCTGCCGTGTACAATCCATTAATGTTGTGTCTTTTTTTCATTTGTTACAAGTACCAATTTAAGAAATCAAAAATTTATAGTGTGTTGAGAGTCTGAGGAACCAATCTGTTGCTCTGAAGTGATTACTAGCTCTGGCTCGGGTAGCCATACCCTGGCCAAAACCAGCTATGTCAGGGACCTGAGATATTGCCTGACTGGCAACAAACTCTGTCCTTGCTCAGGCTAGAGAAATTCCCACAACATCCCCTCAAAGTGTACATAAAAATATAAGCTATATGTAATCTTATCTCAAAGGATCAGGACCAAGAGAAGGAGAGACCCAAATTAATCCCATTTTTCCCATTGGTCCATTGGCTTTCCTATAATTATATTAATACAGTTTTCATTAAAGTTTTGTAAACTTGTGGCATTGTTAATTGTGCAAACGATATCCATAGACATACCATCAATCACTATTTCTAAAGCAGTCATTAGAATCAGAGAATTTGATATCATTTTCTGCTTTCTGCTTAAAGATTTGTATTGTGATTCATGTTTTCCTCCTTTGTACACCTAATCTGAGTGAGAATTTATTACAATCCTATTTTATGAGAATTTATCTAATGTCACACTTTTGAACTAATATGCAAATTGAAAGTAAAGGTTCATTTCTGTGGCATTTGCACTTCTGGATTGACTCCACACCATTGTTTCTGTTGAACTGAAGATCCAGAGTCCAGAGGCAAAACCTATTACCTCCGTATGTGTCCTAATCTCTTCCCCCTCCCTGTACCGTCATGGTTTTGTTAATGCCACTGGAGGTGACATTAACCTCCAGTTGGTGCTATTGGCTATCTGTTAATAAATAGAAACATATAGAACATCACATATATCAAGCAACATGGAAAATACTTTGTTTACTTATGCTTTACAAAGATATTTTAACCCAAGGTTGGGGTAGATTATAAAACCTGTCAGTATTATCGTTCCATCACAACAAGCTGGGTATCAAATGGAAGCAAGATAACACAAGTTAGGGGAATATATGCATTTGGAAGTACATCTGATTTGTTTGTGAACTTCCTTAGCTGGATAGAATGAAGCAAGCCCTTAAAACTGAATACCCACCAGGGATAAACCTTACAATTATTGGAGAGGTTCCCAAATTTTCTCAGTTCATGGTACTCTTAGTGTCTCAGTATTTGTTATGGCACTCTTAGGCCAAAACTATTGAGTATCTCTGTGTTTCCCTTGAAAATTTAAAATATCCCATGGCATCGTTCACCCTAGGACACAGTTTGGGAACTGCAGAATTATTATTGAATTAATTTTTGCAGAAAATTGCTAAATAATAGCTAGAAGTTATTAATAAAAATCTGGGAAGGAAAGTGTTTCTTTCACAATGGGTTGAACAATGCTTTGTTAATCAAACTTTAAAATAATGTAATGAAATAAGGAATTTATTTTTAAAATGATCAGTTTTATACCAAAACAGTATCCTCACAAAAAGGAATTAATATATCAGAAAAAGAAAATCCTATTCAAAGTTCTGGTCCTCTGTGGTAAAACAGAACTTGATTTGGCATATCACTATTTCTTTTTTTTATTCTTGATTGTGCATCAGGTTAAAATTACACTGAAATCTGTTTTCTTGCTGAAGATCTTATTACCAATCACACTCATGAATTTTGCAGCCAAGAGGCAATATTCATTATAGATTTTGAGGTCCTGAGAGAATGACTTCTTAATATTTTAAAAAGAAGTTGATAAATATTAAGACTGGGATCTCAAAGGAAATTAAAGCTGAAACTAGACATTCTAGCAAGGCACTGTCACAATAACAGACTCATGTCTCTTTATCTTCCTAGTAATGTGCAATAATACAAAATAAAATGTGTGATGCCATCACATTTTCCTACCTTATATTTCATGGTTTGGGCATGCCTGGGGAAGGTTAAAGTATAATGACATCATTTATTTATTGGTTGTCGAGCAATCACATTTTTGAATAACCTTTCTACAAATATCGCCCAGATATTCAGCCAATCAGATAAATATATTAATATATTAGAGCAATAAAACTGTAGCAAAGCATTAAAACAAATTTAAAAACAATATTAAAGTATTACTTATATTATATATTTTACATTATTATAACAGAAAAGGGAAGAAAGAGAGACTTTTTAGCAGTTGTCTTATACTAGCTATAACATACATCCTTGGTCTGAGTTCATTTGACTTAAGATCCTTGGTCTGATCATTCATTTGACTTAAGATCCAAAAAGACCCAAAAGTTAGTTACACACAAAATATTCAAATGTTTATTTTATTTATTGATCTATGGCTGAGATTTTTGTGCTGATTTCATTCTGAAATCAACACAAAGTAATAAATTGGGAGATGGAAGCTAGTGTACATGATTCAGCTCATGTACACTTCAGCTCCAGCTACTTGTGCTTTTATATGACTCTTTCAATAGGAATCGTCCATTCTAGTTGATTTATGGCAATCCTTATGTCAGAACCTGCATCACCCAACTGTTGTTGTTTTCCATTGTATTGCATTTATTGGGAGTTGGATTGATTTGTCTGTGCCACTTGTAAATAAGGAGGGGGGGGTGGCTGTTAATGGTTGTAAGGGGAGTTGGGAAGCAGCTTAACCATATATGGGCAATTTAGACTGGCTTGATTGCCGGCCAGGCAGCTGGGGCCCAAAGAACCAGGAAGAAGCTCCGGGAGGAAGGAGAGAGATCAACAACAGGTGAAGAGGAGTCACGACGCCAGGCAATAAGGGGAGGGGGGATAAATAGAGGGAGGTTTACCCAAGGCGTTAGTTTTAGCAATGTTCTGTTTACAAGCTACATGTACCTCTTAATAAAGAAGTATTTATCTGACCCAAGCCTGGTTGTGTGAGAATGCTTCAGAACTGAGAGTTGGACATCGTGGACTTGACACCTTAACCACATTATGATAGTGTCAAGAAAATAATATGCCTTGACTCAGCTAATAGGATTAAACAACTTTTTGGGAAAAAGAAGAAAGGAAATGATGCTGAAAAGAAAGGTCAAAATGATATGAATATATTTGCAAAGGATACAGTCATTGACAATCAGAGGTACTGTATATTTCAACATGCGTGAATGAGAGCATGAAATATGATAGACATGAAATTCAGGATGAATTTCAATTTTAAGGCCCTTAAATCTTGGCTACTGAATAATAATGATTTACTCTGTTCTTAGTCTTGCCTGGATTATACTCTAATTTAGAAAATGTAGAGTTTGATCAGTGTGAATGGTTAACTTAAGCCCTATTGATTTTGTGGGAAATAATGCAGCTAGAATAAACTGGATCTAACCCACTGTGTTTTTTGCCAACTATGTTGCTGTCACTTGAACTATGTGGTCCCAGTTAGAGTTCCTGCCTGGTGAAAATAAAAGTGTATGGATCTTTTCTTCTGAACTTCTGAAAATAATGGTCAGAATGTCTGTTTATCATACTTTATTTTCAAAAGGACACAGTAAAATATTTAGTGAGAACCCAGCCTTCTGTTGTATAACTAATGCATTTTAGAGCTGCTTCTAATTAATTTGATAAGCTTTAGAAGTATGTGTTGCCTGATTTCATGTTACTTATGTGGCCATTTATCATGTAAAAATGTAATAACAAGATATTATGCCAGATAATGCTTTAAAGACAACTATGTCAGCATGAACACATTTAAATGTTGCTCAGGATACATTTTTATATGTTCACTCATTGATGTTCTTTGGAATGGAAGAAATGAATGTATTAACAGAATAAAAAACCCAATCCCATTCCTTAGAAATCTGTGTATAGTCTCATTATAGAAAAGGGCTTAAAGGATGAATAAAATTAATGACTTGAATAAAAATAAGAAAGCTTGTTACAGCATTAGGTTAACACCAATTTATTCTGCAAATCAAAAAAGCAATTCCAAGGGAAAATGTGAGGGGGGGGGGGAAACATTGGGGTTAAATTTACTTGTAGATGAAAAGTGTTGTGAGAAGAATCAAAGATACACTGTGCACTACACACTACCACAAGGCTCATTAACTTCTGGCCAGGAGGGTCCCTGAGGCTACTTAACATCCTTTTTTTATGGCTTCAGGAGCTCCCCACCCAGCCTAAGATCAACAGAACAATTTCTGACCAGTACTTTATGGGAAATAAATGTGGAGTTTCTGACTGTGTAGGACAATGGATAACTTTACTTTTTTAAAAAGCTTTAAAAGGGAAGAAGAGAAGATGATCCAAATCCAATTCTGTGCTCACCACTGAAGTCCTGCTCTCATTCCTTTGCCCTCTGGGGCCCTTTGTCAATAAACATTCCATGAAGATGGAGCTTCTTGTCAGGAGTTTCTCATGGGAATAAATTCATCCCGTTATCTGTACAACAATATTATGGCTACATGGATCATGAAAAAAAACAACAACTTGTTATTGTGTGTTGTGCACGTATACTGCTATTTACTGCCACCTATTGGCGTGTGTATGCTAGTTACCCAGTGGGGGGATATGGAGTGGCAATATAACTGGAGCATTGTATGCCCAGCCTCGCAGTTGTTTTAGCGTTAGCCACCATGTAGTTAAGTAGTTTTATGGGTTATGTAATTGTAACTAATAACCAAGTAGTGTACCTCTTCTCTGAGAGTTTTTGGCTAGAGACTTTATGTTTGTAGATAAGTCTTGGATGCTGAATTTATGAGAAGACGTGTTTTTTCCTATATTTTGTATACAACTTGTATTTTATGAAGTTTTGCATTTTTATCAATAAACAACCAGACAGTATATATTTTCTGGCTGAGTTTCTTTGGAGAACAAGATATGGACATTGCAGTTTGCAAACCTCTCATGCTGTGTATTTTTTCCTGGGCAAAGTTTTTCTGGGAGCATTGCTGTACTCTGCACAACACTAACAGCAAGTAATGTTTTGGCACCGATGTTAGCATTGTTGGGCAAGGGATGCATAGATACAGGAGGTGAGCATAATTAGGGGTTATTTGTTTTTCCTATGTTGTTTTATTTCTAATAGCTGCCTGGCTCAGTAGTCCAGTGAGCAAAAGACAAAACAAAGAAAGAAAAGTATCAGCTGTGTGAGCTGCTGCACACATACCAGGGGCACTATTTTGTACTTTGGACTTGCCAAAAAGTCAGACTACCATTGCATTAAATGTATTTTTCTAGCTACGCTTCATATTCAGTCTCAGTAAAGACTCCTAAAAGCACCTTCTTTGGTAGCAACCTGCAAAATACCCCAGTAGTGTTTACAAGTGGGATTGGAAGGTAAATGTTTATAGATGTTATTGCTTTTTTTAATGCAGCATTTCTAGGCAGGCTGCTTTTGTAGAGAAAACAACAAACAGTTCTAGTTTACTTTGATGTAGAGACCTGACTTTAGAATGGTTGATAAAACGTATTAGAACATGACCTAAGGATAATATTAGTAGCTGGGGAAACAACCTCTCCCTTAGCCCTAGCCCTGTATACTAGCACCATTCAGGTATTAACACTGCCAGGAGACACAACTGCAAGCCGTTCTTAATGTTTTGAATCAGTAGTTCCCAGTGAGAGGGGACTGAAGCATCAGAGAGCTACCTCTTCAGAATACTACCCAGACCTTGAAGCTTTCGCTCCCAGCCTCTCATCTTTTTCCTATAAAAGAATTGGGGGAATGAAGCACTAGAGTGGATTCTGGTATGCTAGTAGCAAAAGTGAAGTAAATGGATATTTTGTGACTGACCACAACCATCCATAGCATTTAATTTATGGAGGTGCAAGCCTCCCTATGTTAATCATTTTCTGAGAATGACCATGACATGCTCTCAAAATGCTCCACAGGCTAAAAAAAAAAAAAATGCATTTTCCCTTCTCTGATCTCATCCTGTTTCCTACAACATCTGGAGTAGTTACCCTTTCTGTTCACCACTTAAAAAACTGTGCTTTCCTTCATCTTCCTAGAGTTGTTTTCAGTCAGCCTTATTAAGTTGCTCCATGAAGTGTCCTAGCATCAGTGCTAGTTTTAGATTTACAACTAGTCGAGACAGCAGTTCACAAACTCATTATAACCTTCATCAGTGCAGGAATAAGTTATCTGTGATTTATAACTTCTTGAACTCAGATGAAAATGTACCTATACAACTCATTTTGCATTGTTTATCTCTGAAAGTACATGAAATATGCTTTATTTACAAAAGTTGCCTGAAATGCCCCTGGCGTGAAAATATCTGACTATACAAACATTTTTCCTTTTTATTTATTTATTTATTTATTTGATTTATAAGTCTGCCCAACTCAGCACTGACTTTTGGTGGTGTACAAATTAAAAACAAGTACAATTCCTAAAAGCAAGCAAAAAAATATAATACAGCGTAACAAATATGCATCATAACCAAACAGATAATACACTCCAGATAGACACACCTTGATCTATACCAGACCTTAGAGGAGGGAGGAGGAGGTTTTCAAGGACTGTTTAATTTAATTTCAGGGTCAGGGCAGTCCAAACCTCCATATTCCAAAGGGCATGGACAGGGCATGGACAGCAACAGAGGAGGCACACTTCTTGGTCCCCTCAAATGACATTGCTTAATAGATGGGACCTGAAACACACTCTTTGGGTTCTTATGAGATGTGCAGAGATAATGGAAGACAAGTGGCCCTCAGATATCCAGGCTCTATGGTATAAAGATCTTTCTAGGTAATAACTAGCACGTTGAACTGCACTCAGAAGGTCAGTGATAACCTGCAGGGCAGACGTAACAAGTGCAGCTCACAAAACAGAAGTGTTTACATGGACTTACTGAGGTGTGCCCATAATTGCTGCTTTCTATAATTTACAAGTGGACTTCAAGGGCAACCTCATGTAGAGCATATTGCTACCGTCCACAGATGAAGGGACTAAAGCATGAAGGAGCACGAGAAGGGACTCACACTCAGGAAATCCCTACAAAGGCTTTCCTGGCCACAGCTGCCACCTGCTCTTCAAACAAGAGCTGTGGTCGAGACAGACCCCTCAAACTGGGCACCATTCTGTTTAGGGAAGTGCAACCCCATTCAGAGCTAAAGATGGAGAATCTCTAGTTATCATGGCCCAAGACTCAGACTCTGATTCTGACTCTGAAGAAGCTGCTCCAGCTGAACCAGTGGAATGTCAGCCTCAAGAAACACCAAGCCAGGAATCACCTGAGGCTGATCAAACACAGGCACCATCAGAACAGCTGGAGCAGTCGGATAATGAGGTATGGCCTCCAAGCCCTCAGACTCAGCGAGTGGAGCAGAAAGCAGAGCAAGGATCCTCAATGAGGCTCCTTGCCAAATAAGAGAGTAACTATTTTAATTGAAGATAGCTGGCTGCAGCCTGATTTAAAAGGCAGTCCTGACCTGTGCTTCTCTGTTGGAAACAACAGTTTGATCTCCTGTTCTGGTATGTTGTGAATTGTGCTTGTGTAAGAAGCCCTGAAACTGACCTTTGGACTGGCTGATAAACCTGGCTTGGCTCTCTGAACTTCATATTGGATTTTGACTTCTCTTCTCTGCATTCCTTTTGAAAACAAAACTACCCAGGCAAACTTTCTTTCCAAGAGACTCTGTTTTGATTTATATTCCTTTCCTTGTCTGCCATTTATCTACTCAGTCTTGAGTAAGTTGCTCTTCTCACCTAGCAACTGTGTGAGTTTGAAACATGAAACAGGACACTAGTACCCAAAGAACCATGAACCCCATAACCACAGTCTTGTCAGGACCAAGTTTAAGTCTATTTGTTCCCATCCAGACCCCGCAGCTTCTAGGTGCTGGTACAAGGCCTCAATCATATTACTTGGTTAATCAGGAGTTGAAAAATACAGCTTATTATCACCTGCATATTGATGATATCTGATTCTATGTTGACAGACAAACTTCACCTAGTGGTTTTACATAGATGTTACAGAATGGGTAAGAACATCAATCCCTGAGATACCCCCTAAACCAAAGGCTTCAGATTCAACTTCTTTCCACTTGTCAATACTGAGTGGAACCTGACACAGAAAGAGGAAGAGAACTATCACAGCATTGCACCTCACACTGCCAAGACCCAAAGCCAGTCCAGAAGGATAGCATGATTGATATTAGAAACTGTTGAGAGATCAAGGAGAACCAAGACAGTCACATTATTCCTATCCTGGCTCTGCCAGATGTCACCGAAATGTATAATCAATGCTGTCTCCATATTGTACCCTAGTCTGAAATCTGACTGAAATGGGTCCAGAGAAATTGTTTCTTCCAGGGCTCTCCGGAGCTGTAGTCTGACCATGTGAGTCCTTCAGGATTTCCATATTAGGAAACAGACTCTACAAAAAGACTAGAACCAAGGTTTATTGAGCTATATTAACAGAATCCTGGAAACCTGATTGTATTTTTCCTTCCCTCCTTCTTATATCCCAGTGAGTCAGGGAAGAGCCAGCCTGAGTCTTCTGCTAACACTATCTCCTTTCCCAGAGCTCAAAGAATGCTCTGCCCTTTTTGTTTTTGTATTGGGTTTTGAATATGTCTCTCAAAGCCATGTACATAATTCTCTAAGACCACCTCCCAACAAGCTTACCTAAAAAGGACATTGGACAAAAATTGTCCAGAATCTTTGGGTCCTGCAACAGTTTCTTGAAGAGAGGGTTACACATCACACCCTTCAAGTCAGGTGGAACTACCCCCTCTCTCAAGGATGAATTTACCACTGCATGGATCCAATCATACATCACCCCCAAAGTCAGATTAACAGGCTTGTATAAACTGTCCATTTCCACAGGAGGTACAGACTTCCAAGATTTCCTTTTTATTGAGCCAATCTCAATAAAATTAATTTTGAAATTCTAATGAAGTTGATTCTTGGTCTGGTCTACCTAGTGGGGCTGACAATAGGTTAGTGCTTCAGAATTTAAACTCTCACCTCCTGCCTTTCTGAGTTAGTACATACTTGGCCATTCTGTTGATGGTCCTAGGGGACAGCTGACACATGTTTACATAGCAATTCTGTCTAGCCTGGAAATTGCTGGTGGTTCCCTCAACCTCAATATATTTGAAGCAGAAGAAATATTTTGCCAAGGGCTTCATATATTGCTAGCAGCTTAATGGGACACTACTTTTGCAACCCCATTATATACAGAGGCTAGTAATCCGTTATATTCTATCCAAAATGTCAAATATCATCTGAATTTTGGGTCCACCCTATGTGTTGAGTTGGGGAATAAACTTTCTACCAGTGTGGATAACATTATTTGCCAGGGAAAGAAACAAAGTCAAAAAGAGAGAGAGAGGAAAAAATAGACTAAGAACTTTACTTCAAGGGGATTGTGAGGAAGTGGGGGTGATCCCAAAGTTTGGAGACAGAGGAAAGGTTTCAAAAAAGAGAACAGAGGTGGTCTATATCTAAACTTAAAATGTTACCAAAGCTCTGGGATCACTTTTCTTGCCTTTCTTTCTCTGTAATCTCCCTGATATAACATTCCTTTGCAGAGTAGCATCTGGAAAACTTCATTCATTCATTCATTCATTCATTCATTCATTCATTCATTCATTCATTCATTCAATTTATATGGCCACCCATCTCATATACTTTTC
Organism: Python bivittatus; assembly: GCF_059951505.1. Classification (NCBI taxonomy): domain Eukaryota; kingdom Metazoa; phylum Chordata; class Lepidosauria; order Squamata; family Pythonidae; genus Python; species Python bivittatus. The sequence goes on from NW_028277088.1 coordinate 54,429,458, forward strand.
ACTGGGCAGCTAACAATGAATAAAATGAATAAAAACAAGATTCTGCCTGATGTAACAGAATGGATAGATGCAATTGGGGAGAAATAGTTCTACAACTTCCTCTTAATTCTGCCCTGGCAGCCCTGTTTCCTTCTCCAGATGAGAAGAATAGTAACTTGGCCTTTTGGAGCAGGAGACAAATTTTGTAGCAGCACAGAAATTTTTCTTTTATCTGCAAGGATGTTGTCTCACTGGGATGAAAGGGAAGCAACCATTTGTGATTTCTTACTCTTGGTTTAAAGCCTTTCTGGTTGGTTTGGGAGAAAAGGACAAAACTTTTGTGCTCTGGGATTTTTCTGCTGCTTGGCAAACATGGGGTTGCCCAAGCAGAGTAATGGAATGAGTGACAAATTGCTTGTTTTAGGAGCCTGCAATTATAGAACCTGCAACAAAGCAAACAAAAGGAGAATCACATTTTAATGGAATTTGGCCCACCAAAACAAAAAGTCATCCTGGAAGAATGATGTCATTGTGAAGAACTGGAAAAAGAGAGACAGAGAGAGAGAGAGAAAAATCAAACGTATTTGTATTTTCATTGTGTTTGGAATTAATACACAATCCTTTTAGTCCTTGTTAATATCTATTTATTCCATTCCAGCAATTCCTAACTTTCTGCTTTCCATACCAAGATTTTGTCAGGGCACGAACATTCATTTGCTTGGTAAACTGAACTCTAGAAAAAGGAATCCTATTTCAGGATGTAGCTTCATCAGTAAACTTGCTTTCTTCTTCTGCAGCCTGGTTCAATTTATTTTACTTAGATAGAAGAAAAGAATAGAATGAGAATGAAAAGTGCTCTGGGTAAGGAGGGAAAACGATAAGGAGGGAAAACGAAAAATGGCACTGGAAGTCTTTTTTGTTGTTGTTGTCAAGAATGAAAAGTGTTCTGCACTAATTACTTTGCTTCATTTCCCTTTTCACTCATCATTTGAAGTGAATAAATTATGTATTTCCTACTAGTATTACATTTTTCTACAAAAACACTACAAAGAAAGAATAAATTCAGATAATTTATCATGTTTTGAGGACAATTGACAAAAAGAGTTAAAAACCACATAAAAAAGTATAGATGCCCTTGAGTTGAGAATGACTCCTGGTGATTGCATCTATACCATTTTATTGTATGGAAGTGGTCTGTCATTATTTTCTTCTGGGGTGTATTTCTAACTTTCTAGTCTAACCAACAGCTTGGAATTCCCAGGCACTCCTCCATCCAAATACTTACCAAATCTCAGCTTCTGAGATAAGCCAAGGTTATTTGCTGAAACTAAAAGCAACATAAACAGTTCAACACAATGAGAACATCTATGTGAAAAATTATTTATTTATTTATTTGTATTTCAAATTTGTCACTGCCCATCTCACTACAGAGTGACTCTGGGCAGTTTACGGTAAAAACAGAATAAAAATGAATTAAAATAGATAAATAATTATTAATTAAAATATGCTAGAAAACAAACTTCCTATATGATACTTCCAAGAAGCTGATGTTAATTAGGTGTTAATAAACTCAGGGAGCGTCATCAAGGCACCAGCCATCCCCAGAGTCAGTTGTATCTTTCCTCGCCCCACACAAGTTAGCAGAGCCAAGTCTTCAATTCCCTCTGAAAAATTAGGATGGTAGGGGCCTGCCTCACCTCTGAGGGGGGAGTATTCCACAGGGTGGGGGCTCTCCTCCTAGGACCCACCAGTCGACATTCTCTCGCCGATGGGATCCGCAACATGCTTTCTCTGCTGGACTGGGTGGGATGGGTTGATGTAAAGGGGGTGAGATGGTCTGTCAGGTAACCTGGACCCATGCCATGTAAGGCTTTAAAGGTGATAACCAACACCTTGAATTGGACTCGGAAGCAAACTAGAACCAAAAGCAGTTCCCACAGCAGAGATGTTATATGTGCCAACCTTGGGCACCCAAGTTTGCCTGGGTAGCCACATTTTGAATCACCTGTAGCTTCCAGATACTCTTCAAGAGTAGCCCTGTGTAGAGCACATTGCAATAGTCCAAACAAGAGATGACCAGGGTGTGAGTCATGAGGGACTCCTGATCTAGGGCAAAACAATTATTTTAATATATGTACCTTTTTTTTTTTTTTTTACATTTTGTTTCATTCTTACCCGGTTAGTTTTTTCTTGTTGACCATAACTTTCTCAGGATCTAGGTATCATATGTTTGTAATGGTTTATCACATGCATCAACAAAACAATGCTATCAGCCCTGACCTCAGAACTAGTATGATTATTTGGGAAGATACTTAATTATTCCCATTAATCACTCAGTTTCCTGGTCACATTATTTTTCTAAGGTGCATAACATGTTTGTTCCCTATTTATACTAAGGAGCTCTGTGTCACTGCTTGTGCTCTAGAAGAGGTTAAAAAAAGATAGATGGGTATTAGCAAACAGCAAGTAAGAAGGTTGTGAACTAGTAAATGGGGAGCTGACAAGAAAAAAAAAAATGTAAAGATGAAACCTTTATCCAAATTACAAGCTTTTTAGAACTTCATCAGGGCATATAGAACCCAGTGCATCTGGTATCACCTGACAATGGAATATGCTTTCAGGAAAAATGGCAACTATATCTAGCAAAAGGGAACCCTGGTAGCTTCCTATGTTCCAAGTTGTAACAAAGGCTAAGTATGTGTAAAGCTTTTAGTATTCCTGGCGCTATACAAAGACTTACCATAAGATTAAGTAACTGAAAGTAAACATGGATGCATTCCACATCACTTTTACCCATCAGCAATTATCCACTGACCAGCTTGCAGCCATTGAAAAATACTGTATCTGTGAGGAAATCAAGATGTGAAGGAACCGTGGAAAGAGAACTTCTGTTTGGGCTGCTAATGTCCAGCTCAAAAGAAGTAACCTAGTTACCCAGTACATCAAAGAAGTACCCTAGGCTAGAAAGGAGAGAAGGTCATAACATGACTTAAGACAGGGATCTTACTTACCAGAGAAAGGAGAAAGAGACAATTTTTCAGTCTGATTCTTGAAACCTTTATTCTTTCACAGTGGATTTTACAGTGCCTTAGCCATAGCAGGTTTCACATAAGCAGAACTGATTCCTGTGTTTATTTATGTCACTTGTGTCATTACACAAATAATGCAAATGACCTCATTTGCCTCAATTTACATCATTTGCGTAATGACATCATTACATAGATTACGTTATTGTGCAAATGAAGTGAAATAATGCAAATGATATAATTTGTGTCATTTGCATGATGATGTCATCATACAAATAATGTAAGTCACCACAATGACATATTTTCTGCTTTTATGAACATTCAGGAGTAAAGAAGTCCCTGTCCTTCCAATTAGCCCATGAAATCAAAATTCCATTGCAATATATCAGGGTTATAAAGAATAAACAATTCAGTGAATTTAAATTTTAAAAAATGATCAAAAGCACGCACAAAGCAGTTTCAAAATTTTGCTGTTCCTGAAGAGCAACCATCCCAAGCCTTTTTATTAGATTTAGTTTTATATCGAAATAGACTCCTCGTTTTTCAGAAATATAGCAGGCTATTTTTTTCAATGTGCAGGAAAATCCACATAAAAGACACCAGTATTATTACACGGATTAAAAATGGATACTTTTATTTGGGACAAGAAGTTTACCATAAAATAAAAAACAAAAAAGCAAAAAAGCAAAAAAACACACAAAACAATGACGTATTAGAAAATGGTACAGGGCGATTGGATGCACTGGGATAAGGAGGAATGAGAATTCATAGTGTGCTTTTGAATGGCAGAAACATTGTCCCCGTAACAGAAGAGAGAATAAATGAGGTATTGACAGTAGAGATTAGAAACCAATAATGGATGAAGAATATATCATTTAAAGGAGACAGTTGAGAGTTGGGGAACTGAGAATAGAATACTATATGGTTGATTTACTGAGTTACTCAATTTTAGTTAATTATGTAATTTAATTATGAGTTGTTGAAAGATTCCTTAAAGAAATAAGTATTTAGCTTTCTAAACTGTTGGTGTTTAGGTCTAAATATGTGGTCCCCTGTGCTGGTTGAAAGCCAGTGTTAAACATCTGAAGAATCTACTGACCTTTGCAGCCCAGCAGCCTGAGACAACTCTGAATCCTATTTTTTTTTTTTTTTTTACAGGCAAACCCACAGTAGGATCTGCCAGGACTATGATTTAGGAAATAGGATATGTCTCTGTATAGAATTTAAAGGTCCACAGCCGGGATTGGAATAAATCTATTCTGACAGACAATAAGTTCTATATGCTTGTGTCCATACATGTCTGTACAAACACATCCACCCCATTCAGATATTGTCCAATTACATTACAGAAACATTGGCTTTTGGAAGTGTCTGAGCCTTATAAAGTCCACAGACTATTAGACAATGTGTTGTCATTATGCCCCATTGTACTAATGTTTTAATTCACACACTCTTATAAATTATGCTCTTCCAGATATGAAGAACTAATGCAAATCAAAATATAAAAGCTTCCCTGAAGAGGTCTTTGATTATTCATATTTTCAAAGCAGCCAGTGTTTCAAACACCAGCTGTGCATTCTTCACTTTTGAACTGGCGACTAAAAATTGCTTTGCAAGAAGCTGTGGATGACTGCAGCTTCAATTTAAACCGGAATTTAAGGAGAAATTTGATACATTATTGTAGGTTCCAAGGTAAGTGCTATCAATTAGACTTCAATCAAATTGAATTATGCTCAATTTGAACTCAATATTGAATTTTGAACCCATTGGTAATGCTGTTCAATATCCGGAAAGTCTTGGAAACAAAAGATATAGGGTTAGAAGCTTCAAAGAAGCAAATCTGAAGCATATAGTATGTTGCTGTCTAGCTATGCTGAGTAACTTCTGTTGATCCTGAAATATTTAGGGCTACTTGCTGTGTAGAACTCAGCAACCCCCTCCAATGGTCATCAGGAGAATAGAGCTGAAACATATTGCTGTACATCATCTGTGTGTTATGAACTGAACTGCACAATAGCTGAGGTTCAAAACCAAGCTTCACTTTATGCTTAACTGTGGTGGCTTATTCATCATGTAGAGGCCATTTTTGTTGACATGTATATTCATATCCTAGGACCTCTAAAGATTTCAGTTTTATAACCCAATTAAGACCTATCGACCTTATATTTAATGTGTGAAGGTAATGTGTCTCCCTAGTGTTACATATCTTGATAATATTTATTCATTATTTATATGTTACATTTATATCCTAGCTTTGTTCAGGAGCTTGACAGTTTACATGGTGATATATTTTCATTTTATTTCCCAGGTTGTAGGAAGATCCTCTCTCTCTCTCTTTCAGCCCAAGACACCCCAGTGAGTTTCCATGGCTAAGGATAGATTGAACCTTGGTTTCTCAAATCCTAATGATGACCACTTTTACTGCACTGACTGTCATACTATTGTTACAGCCATAGTGACTAATCACATTTATCAGATAAGAAAATAAAACCTTCTCCTTGGGCCACTATCCAAGCATGCTTACAACTTTATTTCTTACCAATTTGTGAATCAATATATAAAGTCTGGTCTCCAAACATGTGAGCTGTTCAACCAGAGAAAAATATGTTTAAAATAATTTTGGGTTAGTTAGAGATTCTGTCTGTGAAAATTTCTATGCACACACAGTTATGACAATAGTGTTTGCTTTTCATATTTTTCATTTTGAATTAAGAGAAAGCTTTTTCCTTCAAATGTTTTCCTGTACATTTTATGTCATTCTGAACTTATTTGTCAAGTTGAACCAATATTTTGCTCTGATGATGCACGTTTTCCTATAGTAAGACAAGGACATAAATAAATGTAATTACTTTGTATGCAAGAGGCAAAAAAGATTGTAAATTATGTATGGATTTATTTATTGATTCTCTTACTAATCTTCCCCTTGTATCTCATTTGAGAAATTCTTACTTATGTGATTTTGGCACAGTATAGATTCATGTCTTCACAATTTGGAATAATAGCACAACAGATATACATATCAATATCAAAAAATAATTCTTTGAGGCAGAATAAATACAGTTTTCTTTGCCTCCCAGTTTACAAAGTTTTCTGCTTCATATTCAAATGGCTGCAACCTTCTTACCAATTGTCAAAGGCTAGCGATTTGAGAACATTAAAGGAAGCATGCCTACTCATTAAGGGAGAGTAAGACTCTCCAAATCAACAATATGTACACAAGTTTGATTCATGAACTAGGGACAGAATTCTGGAAAGTGAAGTTAGATGGGCCCTTGACAGTTTTGCTAACAACAAAACTACAGAACTCTTTGAAAGTTTACAAGATGATACAATTAAAATGCTACCTGTGATTTGTAAGCAGGTATGGAAAACACAGTAATAGCTAAGAGACTGGAAAAGATCAGTTTTTATTTCAGTACCCCCCTCCCCCCCAAAAAAAGCAGTGCAAGAAGATGCTCAAACTACTGAACAGTTGCATTTGTCTCACATGCTAATGAGACAATGATCAAGATTTTACAGGCCAGGCTTCAACAATATGTAAATCAAGAATTGGCAGACTCAGCTGAATTCAGAATTGCTAGAGGCACTGCAGATCACATTCATATCATCTGATGGATAATGGAGAAGGAAAGGAAGTCCCAAAAAGATTTCTATTTTTTGTGTTATTTATTATACAAATCAAATAAATCTTTATTATAGTTATAGACTACAGTTATACAGTGAATAAAAGGAGGCATAGGAGCATAAAGAGTATAAAAAGATGTATGCATGTATATACTGGAGGAGGAGGACATGCTGTATTGTTTCTATATGCCCAGAGTTGTAAGGGCATTGTCATTCCAAGAAGGGAGTCTTCCTGTATTGTCCCTCAAGCATAGCAAAGGAAAGAATGTGACATCATGCCAAAGTCAAGACCCTTTAGTTATGGAAAGGGACTTGACTATGTAAACCATAACAAATAGTGGATCACCCTTAAAATCATGGGTGTACTGGGCTACCTCATCTGCCTATTGAAACATTTGTATGATGACCAGGAATCAGGAGTTAGAAAAGAATATGGAGCAACTAAATTGCTGAAATTTGGAAAGAAGTGTATCAGAGTCATGTACAGTCACCTTATTTATTTAACTTTCATGCAGACTATAGCATGAGAAATGCTGGCTTGGAGGAATTGGAAATTGCAATTAAAAATGTTGGGCAAAGCAATACTTCAAAAATGCTGATGATACAACTTTGCTGGCTAGATAGGAAGAAGACTCAAGCAATCCTTTGTTGAAAGGTAAAAACAGAGAGTGCAAAAGCCAGCAGACTCTCACTGTTAAAAAAGAATAACATTATGTCAACCAGCAATGCTGGCCCAAAACAAATAAACAGAGAAGAAATTGAAGAAGTAGCAGTCTTTATCTTCCTAGGCTCAAACAATCACAAGAACAGGGACTGTAGTCACAGAATAGAGATATATCTACTTCTTGGGAGAAAAGATGACAAATCTAGTTAAAATATTAAATTTAGAAACTTCATATTGACAACAAAGGTACATATTGTCACAGCTCTGGTTTTCCCTGCTGTAACATATGAAAGCTGAATCATCAGAAAGGCTAAACAAAGAAAATGAGTGCCTTTGGATTGTGGTGCTGCACCGCAAGATGAACAAATCATTCAGTAATAAATGATTATCACTGGAAGCACTAATAATGACATGTAAGCTTAAATAGTATCCTAAAGCTTAGAGTCCTGTTGGACTGAAGGGGTATATAAACCCCAACAAATAAGTAAAGAAATGTGGACACAGGGCAAAAGCAAAAGTTGCTGGAGAAGACTCTGATGCATGGAAGAACTAAAGGCAATTTAAAGGAAGGGCAGCAGTAGACAAGATAGCTAGGACTATCATCAGTGACACCAGCATAAGTACACAAGATTTTAAGAAGCATAGAAATGCTTGGCAAAATGATGTCCACTGGGTCACAAGGAGTCAGAAGCAACTGAATTACTGAAAAAGATTCTTTTATTAGGCCTTTTGCCCTCCATTTATAAAATAAAACAACAATGATTGCCCATCAAGATGACCAATTAGCACGTTTAGACCACCACTATCCAGTTCAGATCTCACAGAAAACGATCACTTCTGAACTTAAGGTTCTCTCAGTTGTGGATATGGAGTAAATTCTCATTATGAATGCTAACACTGTAAAAGTGGAAAACTTTATTCTTCATTTTATTGTAAGATTTTACCATTCAAAAGGAGCCCATTATATCCCTGCAGCTTGCAAGGTCTTTCAAGCTAAGGTAGTCCCTCAGTTTCTCTATGGCTCCTTTGCAAAGCTTAATATTATTGAAATATCAATATCAAAATAAATGCATTGGAGCCATATTGATGGTTCCAAAAAGTATCAAAAACACAATCTTATGTGTAGAAACAGGTATAGCTTCATTGGATACTAGAGAATGGTTTCTTTTTCTTACCTTCTGGCTAAAGTTAATTTAAATTAAAAAGAGTAATTTTTTTAACGAGGTGGTGGTGGCATATTTGATATATAAATGAATACAAATAAATAAAATTCTGCTTCCTATAGGTTTGGCCCCATTAGTATTTAGGGAATGTTTTAAATCAACATGGCTTAAAAAAGACCTAGATAAAATTCAGTTGCTGGGATTCTGTATGGAAAGTCTGTGATCATTAGGTTTTGATAATGCTAGAACCACCCTTAAATAATGAATTTGGGATATAGATCTCCATTTAAGTAAGATGTTACCCCCCCAATATTTATCATTTTCTTCCAAAAGGGTTTGTTCCAGCCTCCTATTTATCATCCAATACAGTTTTGAAATTTTGTAAGGCCTTCACCTTAGCCAGGTTGGAGGCTTTGCCCTCAGCAGTCCATTTTGGATGTTTTAAAGGTACTCCTATGTACCTTTGGGGATGGCTCAATAGAAACTCTAAGCCATATGCTACTATACTGTTCCCTATATAAGGATTCTAGACAGACCCTTATATATCCGATCTTGACGAAATTTCCAGGTAGGGAGTGTGATTTCTATTTAATGTTCTTTTGGACAAGGCCTCGAAAATATCCTCCCAAGTCGCCCAGTTTTGTACAACCATCTGTACGATACATCGCACCATTACGTAGGTCTAGAATTTCTTATAATGGTATTTTATTTTGATTTATTTTAGTATTTCGCTTCTTAATTTTTTTTAGATCTTATTATACCTATTGTTTTTCTGTTATAGAGATCTATAGATCTATAGATACAATACTTTTACATTTCCTCCTTTTGTATTATTATTTTTTTAAGACAAAATGAATTTAAATGCTACAAAAGAAAGTGCAGCAGCATTCCTTTTTTCCTAAAATATGTTACTACCTCCAGATACGAAGAAGATAAATAATACTCGCTGATGCCCAAAAGCGATATTGGTACTAGTCATGGGTGTTTGCAGGGGGTGACTAATGGTGAAATGACAGTCATACATTATGACATAAACTCTGCCTTTTTCATATGTATGTCATTGCATCACACAGACATACATGTGGGACAAAGTTTGTATCACAACTGCATAATGTTAATTTCATCTTTCAGACAAAACTATTGTGTCCTGTAGCCATCCATACTAGTAGCTATACTGCATCTGTTCCAAACCATAAACTGGCATACAAATAATGTGCTTTTTTTTAAAAAAAAAAAAGTCCATCCTCATATTTTTACAAAATGATTCTGAAAATAGACAGCATGTTAATTACAATTTACTGAGCAATTAGTGATAAAGAATACAATTTGCATACCTTTCAGAGTGAATTTGGTGCTGCTGAACATAAGGGTGCAAACTGTTGGGTCAATTATGCTATTATGCAGCTCTAAACCCAAAGTAATTCTACGAATGTCACAATTTATTGATTTGTCTGTTTATTATTTTGACTAAAGGAGTGAGAATTAGAGTGAGCAGCGTGTGAATATTAATACTCTTTCACTTACAGAAAATCCCAGCTGCCCCCACCTGACTGGCTTCATTTACTGTAGTGAGCATTGATTTCAACAATCCTGATTTTTGTTTTGAAGATTTGTCAAAGTGTGGAAAAAGACAAGCTGTCATATCACTCCCTAATCCCCAAAGAAAATAAACACATAAAAGAAGACTTATATGTCCATCTAATTCCCCACAATTCCACAGCTTCAAGTGGTTGAGGCCATCTTGAGGATTATTAGCAATAGCTTTGAAGGAAGAGGATGCTAGGTTCAGTCATGCACAGCTTGGCAGATCAGGGTGATCCCAGCTGATGCACTGGATTTTTGAAAATAGGAACCAACTCTAAGGCAGAGTATTGCTACGTAGCAGCACAAGTTCTCTAGTTTTTGGTCAACGAATTCTTCTCCATACTTTTCCAAACATGCCTCATTTAAAATGTGGCCATTTCCTTAGTAGAGGAATGATCAGAAGGAAAGGAGAAGGAAATCAGTTTTATAACATGGCTTCACTGAAAGGAGCTTGGGAATGTGTAATTTGGCAAAGGGTGCTGAGAATTTTTGCCAGCATTTGGGGGTGGAGGGGGTCAGTGGGTATGACTGATAAGCCAGAAAAAGTCAGTGATGTGGACTGGCACAACTTGTGTCTCCAGAAGCCAAATTTAAGTCTGGCCTTAACCCACCCTGCTTCCTTCAACCAATGAGATTAGCATATCAGGACTATTGTAAATACATGTTCAGTTCCTGTGGTGCTTCATTTTAATCTCAGTGGGAAAGACTTCAAAAAAATCAGTAGTACATTGGGAGAGAATGAAATATGGATTATATGGAGACATAAGATGCACCCTCTGACTTTGGGGCAATACTGTCATGGGGACATGTCTAAAGAACAGCATGAAATTTAAAGTTATTTACCTGCTTTTATTATACTTATAAACTTTAAACAGCATGAAATTTAAGATTATTTATCTGCAGCTAGATTGAAAATCCATATGAAACTTTCAGTATTGCATTCTTTTGATATTATTCTTTCCCTTTTAAGAATCTCAGATAACATCCTGCTGATCTGTTGAATCTGTAGTGCAGTTTTCTGTAACTTTCATTGGCAATTGATTCAGCTTTCTTTTCCCTACAGTTCCCCCATGGCTCTCATCCCCTTAGTGGTAGAGACTGTTAGGAATAAGCAGCTATTGGTAGGCATGTCTGCTGAAAAATAAACACTATTGGTACATGGGTAGAACAGCAGTGCAGAACTGTGGGCTGATTAATGTAGTAGGAGAAAAAATGTTTCAAGAGAGTAAGCAGTTCTGTACAAGTGACTAGCTAATCACAACTTCCTGCTTTTCTATCCTTCCCTTCTTTTGTATTATCATTATATGTTTTTCTGTTTTAAGACTTTATCAAACTTTCGAAGGTTATGTACAATAAAAAGAGGTATTGTGCCTTCCTCTGATAGGATCTAGCAGGGTCAAACCTGATTACTACCTAGATGGGAGACCACTAGGAAATCGCAAGTAGAGAGTTAAAAAATAAATAAATCTCAGAATGGTGAACCACTTCCATATTGTTGCCAAGAAAATTACATAGACATATCCATGAAGTCAACAGGAGTGGAGCATGATTCAAAGGAGACTTTATTTTTATAGTTCAGACAAAATGCAGGTAATATATATTATAGATATATAACATATATTTTTAAATTTTGTGTTGGTAGAAGGCAGCTTTTTAGTAAGATAAGAAATCTTTATATTTCACTGGTTTGTCTTACAGTAAGTACTGATTTAAGGATACATGAGTTGGTGGAAGCTAAGCAGATCTTTGTCTAGTCAATGTTTGTACAGAAGTTTACCTGAGAACCCACAGAATTATGTCTTCCTTACCTTGTTGGAAGCAATAACCAATAAATCAGTTCCATTTGGTGAGATAGCCACCATAACATAACATCAAAGTTCTTTATTAGCATATAGGTAATTGGCAACAAAATGAGAATTCATATTTGAAATTTCATCTAATCAGCCATGCTCTATTCCAAGACATTCCAGCTCATTCCTCCTTTCTCCTGAGTTCTTTCAGGCCATCCTCTCAATTCCCATGCACACGAAGCACAGTTAGTTCTAACTAAATTCATTGAATTTTTGCAGATAGACAGACAAACACACAATTAGTTTGTTTGGGTTCTTCAAAGCCCACTAATATCTCCCCCCCATCCCTTGTCTGTTTGTTTGTTTGTGTAGCTCATAAGGATTCACATTTGGATAATGAGTTCCCTAATAGAATAGGATGATGTTAAGCACATCTGGCATGTTATTGTTCTTCTGTTGAAAAACTGACACATCTGAAATGGCAGCTTCTAACTTCACATAGTTTGTTTGCACTGGCTTCTTTCTTTTTTATTTAACAAAGAAGCTGATTGGTGTAATGCCTATTAAAGTCTCATGAGAGAGTATTTTGACAATAATGCCACCCTTAGAAATACAATCAACAATAAATAGATTATATCAAATAAATTAGTGGGCCTTCCAATGATTCATGATGGTTCATCCCCCCACCCCCCCAAGGGGACAAAAAACTCCTTTCTCTGTAGGTTAAAAACAATTTTAATCTCTTCTAGTTTACACTTAAGTAAAGGAAAGCAACTTTTAAAGAAATATGACCTCAAAAGTGACAAAATGCCATCCTGTATTACAATTTCTTCCAAAATCAGCCATTTGTAACATGTGGATATTCATGTTACATGAGTAACATAATGTAACATGGGGCAATGTAAATTTTGCACTGGGAATTTTTTTTTTTAAATCATGATTTTTTAAAAATAAAAATAACTCCCCACTTTTATGCCCCATTTTCAGGCTGCAAAACTGGGACCCAAATATGGGGAGAGAAAAATGATAAAAGTTTGGGGGACCTAAAAGATTTTGTAGAATTTGATTTTTAAATGTAGAATTAAAAGTAAAGTAAAATTTGTTGGGACAATGGCTCCTTTCATACTTATCATAATAGTAAACCTAGTAATTTTTCCTACAACCATGCCCTGAAATATCCTACTGTAGCATATTTCCTGGTATTAAAGACATGGCTTCTAGCCACTGTGGCTTTTTGAGATAGCAGATACTTCTTTTAAAGGACAGAAGGAATTTCTCCAACTATATTTTAAATTATATTCCTGTTGCCTCTCTATGTAACAACAATTCTTTTTTTTCCTCCCTCCCTCCTGGCAAATCACTGTCCTATATGTTCATATAGAGAGAAACAGCTACAATAATAAAATAAAATAAATAAAAATAACACCCCACTTTTATGCCCCCATTTTCAGGCTGCAGAACTGGGTATCAACTCTTGCCAGGGGAAATGAACTGGCACTTCTGGCACTTACTAACCAAAGCTCCATCCAGCATTGGCTAAACAAAGCTCCCAGCCATCCTGTGCTGGGAGATACTGTGTGAGAATTAGTACTCAAACGAGCTGAGGAAAACAACTCTATATCAGATCTAGCCATGACCAAATAAGAGAAATTGAGATTGCTACCTCAAAGAGAGGGCCATCTAGCTTCCTTGGACGTGGGAAAGAAGTACAAGAATATGACTATGTCTTCACTATAGATAGAACTCACATTTGATATATAGCAGACAATGGAATTTTTAGGAATGGCTTCTTAGCTTTTCTACAAGGCACTGGATTCTTACATGCCTGTTTAATTAGTTGCCATCTAGTTTGACAGGAGAAATCTAACAGACAAGCCAGAATTTGTCCAGCCAATGCCAGGGGAAGGTCACTCCTGGAATTCTAAGCCAGGATCTTTGGCCAGCTGGTTCTAGAGGGATGTAGGTGGTCAATGCCACTGACTCTTCTGACCTGGAACATGCTGGCCAGAAGGTTTGACTAGCCAGTGGCAAAGACCACAGAGGCTTCAGGTTGGCTACCTTCTGTACATGTATTGCAGGATTCTCTAGCCTGGGAAACTCCTTGGTCAATGCTGCAAAAGGTCAATGCTCCTTGCAACTTGCTCCCACTGTGTCTCCTGGAAAAGACTCCTCTCAACTTGTTTTGTATTGAATTCTGCAGGAGGAGGCTGAGCGAGGCCTTGAAGCAAAAAGTTACCATGTCAACCAAAGTGAAAGAAATACTGTTGCTTCATCAAACACATGTGAAGGAATGTTTCACGCTTCATTTGAAGCTTTGTTGAAGTGAAGCATTCCTTTACAGCTTTGCACAGTTTGAGACTTTAAACCATATTCCTCCTCAATCATCTAATCTGGTGTAGCCCTCTAATATGCTTTGCCTCAGCAACTTGGGTCATGCAGTTGCTGTGATTTACTTTGCTGAAGCAAAGGGGCACCTTGATTCATCTCACCAAAGAAATTCAGAGGTTTCAAATTGCTTTGGGCCAGTAGTGAAAAGAAGGTTCCTCTCAACCTTCTTCACCAGTTTTTACAAAAGTGCTTTCAGATTTGGTGACTTTTAGGTATGTGAAACACACACTGAAATGCCCAGCCTGTAAGACCATTGGTTTGCATTCGGGCAGCTCCAGGCTGCCCACCTTTGATGCTCACTATGGGATTGCCTACACTGCTTCCTGAAGCTGGCCAGCTTGGATGCACTTTGCCACATAATGAAAGCATTCCAGGTTGGCTGCTTTGGCACGCACTGCAGGCAACATTTCAGAGTTAGTCAGCATTCCTCAGCTTGCAATTATTTCAGGCTGTACTGCAAGAGAAGGCTCCTCTCAGATTTCTACTGCAACATTCACCAAATAAGGCTCATAGAGAATTGCATCTTTTCCTGCTTGTATCTTACAGCCGTTCTTATTTCATGGCCTCCTAGTGGACAATCCTTGAAGTATATTTCATTTTAACACTTAGAAATAAACCGGTTACATGCTGGGACTACACCCTCAAAAGGAAGTTTATAGCAAAGAGCCATCATCTGACAGTAAAAGATCAGAATGGGCAAATAAATGCGACCAGAGGCTGAAGCACATCATGTTCTTTTGGAGGAACTCGAAGATTTAATTTTATATTTGTCTCATGAAACCTAAATTTACAAGTCATGAAAGGTATTTTTCATCACTTATTCATTGTAACACCACATATTTTCCTCAGCTGGGAGAAAACTCTTAAATAGGCCATGCTTTACTTATTTATCACATTTAAATGAACAAAGACAGACATTTTCAGATAACAAATGACATCCATTTTGCTGTTGTAAAATAAAACCTGAAAACTGGTCCAGGTTTTCAGATATAAATTATACATTTACAAAGGACTTATTTTGTAACATGTAATTCAAATTTTATGCACACAATTTAAAATCTGTATGTTTTTGTATATATTACAATGACAAACTTCAAACTTCTCCATCCTAGTCATTTTTTTCCTTGAGAAATTGCTTTCCCTCACAAAATGAGGTCTTTGTTCTTTTCTAGACACCTTTCTCACAATGGTTCTGCATGCTATAAAATCTAATTTAGAAAGCTGTTTGAGGTATGTCTGGATAGCTGTTGTCAGACAAGGTATAAGAAAATACCGACTGAGACAATCGTTGTACAATTCCTAGTGGAATTGATGCACTGATAGATCCATGAGAACAGGCCAACAGGAAAACTGTGTGTTTGTAGCTTCTGACTGATTTGTAGAGTGTTACAGGGAAACCAGGAATCTGGTATGCATTTCTGAAGTTTGTTCCAGGCACACTTTTTTCATCGTAAATTATTTTCATATAGGAAGCATATCTCAGCCCTGCTGGATAGGAAGGAGAATTTTGTCAGTATTAACACATTCAAGGACTTCTGCTTCTTCCCTCCATCTCCAGATGCAGAATTGCTTTCAGAGATTCTATATAATTCCATTCTTGGATGAGGAATTCTGATGATAAGCAATATGATGAGTGATGTGTTTCAGGCTTGGCTGAATTAAATCAGAATGCTTCACAAAGATTCTTTGGCTACTGGAGATGAAGGGTGATTTCCTTCAAAGTAACCAAATCTGAATCTTAACTTTTCTAAAACTTTGAAAGCAAACTGATGTTTTTAAGCAGATAATGTGACTGGAAGAATTCACTCTTTTGTTTAGATTTCCCAGTACATAGAAAGTACTAGACTGGGAGAGGAGAAAGAAGAAGAAAAGTTAGGTAAGTAGCATGTCTGTTTTAAACAACAACATAGTTTACTAGAACTGTCTAATCACAGTTGTGATTTTTATTAATTTTATCTTTCTTAGAAAGGAACACTTTGTACAGCTTAAGGACAAAATTCTTTATGGCTTGTCACCTTCTGTTATTATTTTACCATTTCACATTGTTCAAGCCAAATCTTACTCCAACTTTCCAGTCCTAGAACTAACAGTTCAATTATTCTTGCTATTATTTCTTAATGTGCTTCCCTCCTAGTGTTGGGGGAGAATATACTATATAATTCATTAACCACATGATCATAGTATTGGCAGTATGTGAAATGAATCCTTCATACTTTCCTTTCCAATGCAAATCAGTTTTGAATATAGCTCTGCAGGGATTATCTTCATATGTTCAATCCAACATGTAAGGAGTATTGAGTAGGTCCTCCCTTCTTCCGCTCACACTGGTAGTGTAAGTGAAAAAGCAATTTATTCTTACAGCATGATTATCTACAGTTTTACATGGAATCACTTTCATGTGAACCGGGGCCTTAATAGTGAAGCTTTCCAGCTACCAACAATCACATTATAAGCTTGGAGGCCACTGAAATCTTTAATTAAGATAATCATACAAAACTATTCTCTTGGTAGACTATTGTCAACCCTTTGAGGTAGTCCAGACAAGAAGTATCAACCATGATTTTTAACACTACCTTTATTGTAAGATTACAGTAGCAGAATTTTGCAAATCTGAAAGTACATCTCCCCTCCCTTACTTTTAGTCTCCTGAAAACAAACAAGGATCCGTTCTGAGACATTTTCTCCACTCCCACTCCTCCTTTGGATTCAGATTTCATTTATCAGACCATTGTCTAGGCTGTGGCTCTTCCGCCTGTCTCCTAAGGTCATTCCACATACCATTACATCTATTCCAATTCACAGTACATGTAGAATTATATATTTCGCTGTTCCCCTTCTCCTAAATAAAGCATATATTTCTTACATATAGAAACAGTTGTTTCTGGTAACATGAAGGACATTTTTAATGGGTGGAATGCTTAGGTTTGTAGTTTGTAACACATTTTGCAATACTCTAACTGAACAGAAAGTGTATCTCAAGTGTATTTCAGTTGTAAGTGGAATTGAACAATGATAAAGCACTAATCGTTGTGACTAATAAGGATAGAATTTTATTTTAGAATAAAAACAGAGATAAAAAGGGATTGCAGCTAAAGCTTACATTTGAATCATTGGTCTTTATTGTACATACCATATCTAGAATGTTGTCACAAGTATAAACATCTAATGTAACTTTAAAGTACTGTTCACTCACTCTTTCCTATTTGCAACTTGTTGCTGAGGCTAAAGGTAAAAATTGCAGCAATTATTCAAGGTGCATAGTTATTGACAAGCTGGGCTTCAGACCTAATTACAATTTTCTAAAGTTTTATGTACATGTAACCCCATGGGCACATGTTATAAATCATTATAATTTACAAAGGGCATCGGAAAGGGCATGAACTTGCTGGGATTTAGTTGGAGTCACATAGTCCTTACCGGTAATGCAAAGTCTTGGCTTTGTAGCGGCCACTTTCCTTTGCTCATTACTGCATACCAAAATGGTTTAAATAGAGTTGTCTATGTGTCACTGAGAGTTGTGTCAGATATCTAAGTATGTTCTCATCCTTTTAGCTTAGCTATGGACTCATTGGAAGACCACAGTAAGCAGTGGTCTCTAAGAATCAGGTTCTCATGTATCAGGGATTTATTTATTTTATTAACTGCAAGTTCACTTACTAGCCTAACCACTACTTCCTTTAACCGTTTCAGGGTAAAGGTGGCGGAAAATGACAATGTTAATAAAACATTGTCAGGACTCCCTTATTGGTTGGCATCAGAGATGGCATCTATTGAGCTGAACTTCAGTCTGTAATCCTTCCTGGTTGATTATTTAAAACAGGTGTAAGCAGGTGTACAGCACATACACAAAAGGCAAATAAAAGGTATTCATAAATGTTGTCATATCTCTGAGACCTCTTTTATCCTTTAAAAAGGCTGTTATCCTCATTTGTTCAATGACGTGAAACCAGAATTCCAAGTTCATGTGATAATTACATGAAATCACTCAATCCTGTAATTCAGTCCTAATGGACCTAAACTGGTATACAGAGTGGAAGAAGAGAGCAGAGTAGTAGCATTAACCTCATAAACCATAGTTTAAGAAGATAAAAAATAATAGTTGGTTGATATGTAATCCTAAACCTCAATGTGTTTGTTTGTTTTATGCTTAACTTAATGGATCAGCTCCACCGTGGTTGGTAAACCTTGATTTCTTGGTAAACAGTCACACACATTGTGGATTAATATATGCTAATCAGACCATTGTCTGCACAGTTGTGGAATTTGGTACTTATTTCTGACAAATATGTAGATTATGATTCTCTCACAATTCATCTCTCCCCAGGGATCAAAGCAGGAAAGGCCAGTTGCTGTTCTATATAGAATATCTTCTTCTTAAAACTATGGCATGCCCGCAAGGGGTGCCCCCATTGGCTTCCCCCTACAGGAAAACTCCCTTTTATGCCACAGGAACCAGTGCAGAAGGGTCCCAGGGATTCTTTCTGCTGTTAACTGAGCATGTCTCTGTGCTTAAATACTAGGTTGTAAATGTATTTCTATTTAGCTGGAACATTTAGGGAGAGTTTTGATGAATTTCTTTAACTTACCCTTTCCTCTCTCTCCCCCGCCCAATGGAAGTATTTTCCGGACTCTGACTTTATTAACGTATTGGAATTCAAGGCACTGCTAACATGCTAAACCAGTTTAATGCCCTTTGGGATAAGTAAAAGGCTTTTAAAATTAAATCAGAAAAAGTGTAATACAGCTGTGTAATTTGTAGAAGAATGGTGGTGAAGTGACTTCATATTGCTCATTCCATTTCTGTCAGTTTAGCAGCCCTCTTCCTTTCAATTTTAATAAGGGTGGCTGAAATCCATGCTGAATTGAATGATTTAAATAGGGCCAATAGGTTTTATCCTTGAATTTATATTGCCATGAATATGACATTTCTCTATAGAGGGCGTTAAAAAAAATAAATACTACAGTACATTTTAAAAAATGAAATTGGGAGCTCTCACTGAAACTCAAGTGCAATCAAAACAATATTTGAAGTTCATCAATTTGTCCCATGATGAAATAATCTGAGGGGAAAATTATCTTTATTCTTCTTATTGCTCTTATTTAATATTATTATTCTGCCTTTGTCAATAAATCCGTAACATATTCAGTCCTTGACAAGATAACATAAAGTACTAAGAAGCTTAGTTCATGAACTTTTGGAAGCAGCACCATCAATATGAATACACAAACCATGATATATTCCATTAGAGCAATGTAAATTTCACTCCTGCCAGTATTCAAATGAATATTGCTCTAGTTTCTAGTGACAAATAAGAATATAATAAACTAAACTGTGAAGCAAGATCTAGGCATTTCAATAGGGCTGTCTTTAAATACAATATGCAGAGAATACACTATAAATAATACGTTCCAGATTATACAATAAAAACTTTTGGGATACTTTTCAGTATCTCAATACAATTTCAGTTATATTCCTTGTGTGCTAAAGTGATTCAACAAACTCAGTTTTCCTTTCCTTGAGATAGTAATTTCTACTGATTTTTTAAAAAATAAAAATAGTAAAAATGGTATTAGTATTAGCACAAGTAATAATGGTTAAGAAAAAAACTAACAAATTTCATTTTATTTAAAATATTGTTAAATAAGTTTTAAACCTAAAAAAGAGGGAAACTAAAAAAGAAAGAAGGAAAGGGGGAAAAAAAGAAAAAAACACTAAAATCATGAAAGAATACAAAATTCTATAATAGGAAAATAATAATATTGTTTCTACAAATCACTACAAATATGTTTTTAAACAATGACTTAAATATGTACCATACAGAATCAGAGTGTCCTGTCTTGCTTCTCCATTAACAGTCAGTTCAAAGGCTGAAAACTGACAAATTTCTCTCATGTCTTATATAGACATGTCCTTCCTGGAATAATCACCTTTTTGTGCTACAATCCAGTCTCAATATATCCAAACTTTTTCTTAAATAGACAAATTCCAAACTTTTAGAATATAATTGAACAGCATATCAACTTCCTTAAACCATAATTACCTTAATTCATCATAGGAATAATATTTAACCAGTGAGAAAAAGCAAATGGACAGGGATTCTCTTTTTTTTCAGAAAGGAGAGGAGGAGTTACATTTTAGAGGAGAGAAATGGTAAGAAAACAGTGGCAGGATGACAAGATATTATAAAAGTGAATTTCTTAAAGGTAAAAATCCATGCAACTATTTAGGAAGGTGCCAAGGACCCCTTTTTATAAATCAGTTTAGGAATGTTTTTCTTGATTTGAAGACTATAGGAATAAACTGCCCATATTAATTTTCAGATTGCACTCTTGTTAATTGGCAAACAGTAGCAATGGGTTAAGACAATTGTTTTACTACTTCCTCCCAGCTCACTCATGATCTTTTTGGAACATACTATCTGAAACAGTTATTTTAACCCAGAATATAAACAAAGTTAATGCTTCCTGATCACCTGATCATAAAATCAATTTATGATCTGTCACAGCTGAAGTCATGGAGTTTTACAAGTGATTAGACAGAGGAAAGTGCTCTGGGCCACAGGAAAACATAATCTCTTGATAAAATGATGGTCTTGGTTGAGAAATTTGTCATACAGCTGTGAGAATGACTCAGCTGCTGTCCAATATGTTTCATTCAGGATGACTACAAATAACCACCCCTTAGAAATGTCTTCATGTCATATTCTAATTGGTGGTTTATTCATTATAGATATTTATCACTGGTGAGAAAAAATTATATAGCAACTTAAATATATAAATAGAGCCACAGATGAACCAACACAGAATTTGTTCTTATCAACAGATATTTATAATTATTCAACTATAATGTTATCAAGAGATTTATACCAAGTGATAGACTGCTAAATTAATTGATAGGAATTCATGTATCTGTCTAATACATCTGTTCAATCGTACTGATAGGAATTAATGTATCTGTTAATTTCAGCTTGAGATTCACATTTTTTCCAGTTGGAATTTTTTTTTTCCAGTTGAAATACTTTTTTTCCAGTTGGAATAATATTTTTTCCAAACATACTTTTTTCTTCAGTTGGTTTAATATTTGAAATTTTCCTAATGTTTGAAAATTATTATGTAAATAATTTCCCCCAATGTAATTATTTCTCTACATTGGCTTTCTTTATATATACATTTTATGCAATTTTTTTTCTATGAATTTTGACCAACAAACTGTATTGTCAAATTCTGAGCAATGTGGATTCCAAAGAAGTTTTGTTAGAACATTCATCAGTTTTTTTCACATTCAAATTGTATATAACCATTTCTTCCACATCTTTAATAGGCAAGGTTCTGATTAAAAAAAGAATTTCATGCTTCTATACTCTCTGAGTTTCCAAAGTTGTAGAAGCAGGACAATGAAACTAGCAAGAAACCAGGGATAATCACAGTGAAAACTGTGATTTTCTATTTATACAAATCTGTGGTGTGATCTTGCTTAGGCAGTGGTCACTGATCACTGGACTTCTGGTCATTGAAGTACACTACACTACTGGTCATTACATTACAGAAAAGCAGAGGAGCTAGTGAAACTGCAGAAAAGAACAACCAACTGGTTTGATTACACTGTTTGTGGCTATTTAGTTTAGAAAGAAGATGTGCAAGAGGACACATGCTAAAGGTGTACAAAGACATTCATGATGTGGAAAAAGTTAATAGATCTTTTCTTTTGTCATACTACCAGAACCTGAAGTCATCCAACAAAATTGGTGCATGGGAGATTCAAAAGAGATAGAAGAAAATAGTTCTTACCTAAAGTAAATATATGGACTTCGTTATCCAGTTCAATTTTAATTTATTATGGCCAAAAAGCCCCAAATAGCAAGTTACAAGTATAATCTAAAATTTGCTGTTAAATAAAAAAGTTTAACAGTTTACCCAAAGTTGTAGAATTTGATCACTTCATGAAGGATAAAGTTACTTATGGATGTAGTCATTTATTATATATATATTATATATTAGCAACAGAATCGGAGGAGTAAACCACTCAATATATTTTGCTTGGCAATGCAGGTGTGGGGAAACAGAATGTAGGACCTCATGTGTCTTCTTAAGTCCAACATGATGATCACTGCAAATTGACTTTTATAGATAAATATCTTGAATAGGAAATTATTTTTGCAAATGTAATCATCAGATCTTCCGAAAAAGTTAATTGTACATGCAATGTGCAATAATAATAATTTAATTCTTCAAAGATGTGTACTGATGACTGTGCTAAGAAACGTGACATACAGTAACTCAAATTGTGATATCAACTCTACCAGTCCCTGTGCATTCTAATACAAAACATTATTTCCAATGAACAATTGGATCCATTTTGGAATAATTTCATATTTGTTTTACAGGTAGGTACCCTGAACATGTAAGGACAATATATGAAGGCAGAAATATAAAATGAAACTAAAGTTTTATTTCATATCTTACTCCTCTGTTTCAGGTCCCCACCCCTGGCTTTGGGTGGTCATAGGCTGTTATCTCAAACTATATGTGTTTAATTGAATCATTAAAATTAGTAGGTGTGAAATGCAGAAATACACAAATCCCTTGAAGTAACTCCACATTTTCATAACTTGAAACTCATTTATTCATCTTCAGTTGAAATGCTAGAGGCCTGAAGTGTATTGTAATTACCTCTAACTATCCACAGAATACCCATTTGATGCAAATTACTCTAAGTGTTTTGCCAGCTTTATGCCAAGGGTTGCCCTTATCATTTTTAAGAAACTGGGGCTGCAGTATTTATGGAGCTACAGTAATCACATGGGTGAACCGGGTTGCTTTTTTTCAGGAAGCATTTCTTTGTTTTGTTCTGTTTTGCTTTCCTTTTGCTTCTGATTCCAAATGGCAGAAAATGCTGCTGTCAATTTTCAGCAGACAATGGTTAGAAGACTCCTCGGGCAGTTTTGGGGACACAGCTTGTCCACCCTTGTCCTGGAAAAATACAAATGTTGTGGTGTCTGTGTCTGGGTACATGTAAAATTATCTTTAAAAACTTTTTAAATTTTTTTTTATAGAATCAGATTATTTTAACAAATATGTTAACAAGTCCAAGTTTCAGATTTGATTTGATTGATATCTGAAAGTGTTTCTCACATATTATAATTCTGCTTATATTTCTGCCATAAGTCTGTTTATCTATGATTATTTTCATACAACATATATAACCTAATTACTGAATTAAACTATTTTGGTTATCGGCACAAGATATTGAATCATCAACTTACCAAATGGCCTGGCTTCACAGAGTATTATCAGCCATGAAAAGATTTGCCCAGATTAACCCTTACAACCTTTCTCATGGTGTGCAAATGCAACCTTTAGATCTTGGTCTAGTTAACATAACCAGAATGAAACTCTTAAAACTATTTAGGACTTGCTCTATTTTTAAAGGGGGAAAGTTTATACTGATTATATTAGCAAAACAATTTTTTGTATACTTTAGTGGCAAACCTGTGTTTACATATCCGGGCATAAGGCTCACTGAATTTATTCAGTCTTAACTCTGAGTAGAATTGTACTCTTGTGTATTCTCTTCTGCCAGTAAGGTCATCTGATAATGTATCTTCTATGACTCAGGCCCCCTAAACATGTCTGCTGTTGATACATCATCATCATCATCATCATCATCATCATCATCATCATCACCATCAGAACTCCAACAATAGTTGGTGTTTCATTTATTTAATTTTTTGGTCAAAGACCAGAACACGTATATCAAAGAAACAAACATCATTGTTGGCAACCAAGAAGTATGGACAGTGAAGAATGAAACATTGAAAATATTAAAGGTACCAAGATCACTAAACAGACATCTGATAATGATGGCAATTGCAACACATTTAGCAACTGTTCTAAAGAGATCTGGTGACCTGTCAGCTCAGAGAAGCTGGTGTAAGAATGGAACAAGAAAGGCACTATTAGGTTGGTGTGTTATGCAGCATGGAAAGGGACAACAGTACATGATAGATTTTTCTGTTTGTCAGTGGACAGGGCAGTCTCCCTTGGGCAGGGATGTTATTACAATAATGATCTATTTTCATCTTTCAGTTCACAAGCAATAATATTGTGATAAAACCAATCAACAAATATCTGCTGCAATCAAAATCCTTAGCCAGCATTCTAAAGTTAGAAGTAGTTGTGAGATCTATGGGGAGGGGATTTTTTCACAAACATAACAGGAAAATCCCACATGATCTAAGTAGCATTTAGTTGTTACAGATGAGGGGACAGAGAATTTGTTAGCACATATGCATGTCATTTTTCCTCTTTCCTTTCTTAAATCAAAATAATATGATAATTTCATAATAACAACGAGGGAAAGTTTACAAATGTCAAATTTGATGCTATACAGCTGTTTAAAAATATGACCAGAATTGAAGCCCCACACCTTTTTTGCATGCATCATGTCTAATTTGTTCCAATGTATAGAGTAACTAGTCAAGATGCGAAACCTTTAACTTTGCTCCAACAAAGTGCTTTGCATTTGGGCTGCTCAGTGCTTGGGATTTGATTTGGAAGAGGTGCTTTAAAGTGTGTGGGAGGGCAGCACCTATTTTCAACTCATTAAAACAGCCCCATTCCGCCCCCCCCCCCCCCGCCATGATCCTATGCCTGCTGAGGATGCTTCAAGTAGCTGATTGAAAATGTCATTCAACTATTAGACTTGCTGGAGCAGGCAAAATGAAGCAAAGTAGCCTTTGTTTCACTTTTATCTGCTATATTTCACGTTCCTTCACATTTCTTTGCAAAGATAAGCATTGCCCTATTAACATCCCTACAGTACATTAATCCAACCTGAACAGGAAGCATAATGGTCAGAAAAGAAGCTGTAATCTACAGGCTAAAGTTATTGTTCACGATCTTAACAGTACCCATATTTTATGAAGGAAATTGCTGTAATTGAGCTGTATGCCAAGATACTTAACTTAGGAATCACTATGATATAAGCCTCATTAAATGTAAGAGTTTAAGATACATCCATCAGATACTGGGAAACAATTAGGAAATAGCAAATCATTATATATATAGTGGCTGGATAGCGTAGTGGTTAGAGCACTGCCCTTGAAACAGGAGACTGGGCTTCAAATCCTGGTTAGTACCTACCTTATCAGTAGGGGTCCTTGGGCAAAGACTCCTTAACGCTTCATCTGCCTACCTCAAAAATGAGAGTAACATGAGCTAAGAGAGTCATGCCGGCTCAGACGTCGCCCGGATTAACAAGGTCCATGTTAGATATTGAGGAACCAGGACAATCTGACGATAAGTGGGCGGTTGGAACAAACCATACATGGATGAGACAAGAGAACCTGGAATTGATGTAATGCTACTACAACAGTAGACCTAATGAGAGGGGTATATGAAACATATGAGGGAACTATGGATAGACAGAAGACCTACATTCACATTAACTGAGAAACTGTTAGTTACGCAATGCTTCAACATAGTGAAGAGGAAGCTGCTTTCACAACTTGAGATAGACCAACTCCACATTACACCTTGGACTCAAGAAGCCCAGAAGAACAACTGGATGTGCTGCCAACACCTGAAGCTGGAACATCACTAACACCTCCTCCTTTACAGAGCACAGCAGCTGATATGAGGCATAAGACCATGGATAAACTAATTACAGTCAACCCACAAGACTGATTACCAAGTCTCAATGGAGAAGTACCATCATGCTAGAAGATGCCAATAGAGCCCTCACAACAATCACTACTACTACCATAACTCAAACCAATGAACTGGTATGTGCTACAGCTGCTGTAATCCTGGAGATGGCTGATTGGCTACACCATCAACAAGAACAGCAGTACATACCCCTCCCCCCCGGAAAATGAGGTTGGAGGCTAAGATCAAAGCAACTCGGAGAGAAGGTAGTCAGCTGGTGGAAATACAGAAGGGTGTGAAGATTAAGGATAAGACTCAGCTACTGAAAAAATACATGGGCCTGACTCCATCTGAAGCCCTAGAGACTGCTAAACAAAAGCCTACACCTAACTGCAGTGCAACAACACAGTAACAGCAGAGCCACCAACAGCAGAAACTAAACAGTACTGGAAGAACATATACTAGAAAAAGAAGACATGTAACACCAATGCAAAGTGGCTGCAGGACCTGAAAGCAGACCACAGCAATCTCCCAGAACAGGAACCAGTCACCATCACAGTAGCAGACATCCAGCAGCAGGTCAAGAACATGAAAAGCTGGACAGCACCTGGCCTGGACAGATCCATACCTACTGGGTAAAGAAACTAACAGCAGTGCATGAATGCCTAGCAGCACAGATGAACTAGCTGCTAGCTCCCACCCAGACTGGCTAACACAAGGAACAACAGTGCTGATCATGAAAGACCCCCACAAGGGAACAGCACCTTCCAATTATTGGCCAATAACCTGCCTCCCTACAACATGGAAAGTCCTATCAGGCATCATAGCTGTCAAGCTACAGAACCATATGGGCCAGTACATGAGCACAGCTCAGAAGGGCATTGGGAACAACACCAGAGGCTCAAAACACCAGTTGCTCAGAGATAGAGCAGTTGCCTGAGACTCAAGATCTAAGCAGACCAATCTGAGCATAGCCTGGATTGACTATAGGAAAGCCTATGACTCAATGCCACACACATGGATCTGTGAATGCCTGGCTCTATACAAAGTCAACAGGACACTAAGGCCCTTCCTCAAGAACTCAATGGGACTATGGAAGACAACACTGGAAATCAACTCGAGACAGCTCGCATAAGTGGCCAATAAGTATGGCATATAGCAAGGTGATGCACTGTCCCTACTGCTATTATGCATATGCTTGAACCCCCTCAGCCAGATAATCACAAGGTCTGGATATGGATACAAGTTCAAGAGTGGAACTACCATCAGCCATCTCCTCTACATGGATAACATCAAGCTGTATGCTAAGAATGAATGAGACATCAACTCACTGATCCACCTGACACAGATCTACAGTGAAGACATTGGGATGTCATTCAGACTGGAGAAGTTTGGCTGGATGGTAGTAAAGAGAGGGAAGGTAGTTAAGACTGATGGGATGGAACTACCAATGGGCCGCATAGCAGACATAGAGACCAGCTACAAGTACCTTGGTATCCCACAGTCACATGGGAACCATGATGAGGAGTCAAGAAAGACAGCAACCTCCAAGTACCACCAAAGGACAGGTCCTGAAGAGCCAGCTCAATGGGAAGAACAAGATCCTTGCCATCAACACATACACCCTGCCAGTCATCAGATACCCTTCTGGTATAGTGAGCTGGCCAAAGGAGGACATGGAGGCTGCTGATGTGAAAACCCGGAAGCTCCTCACAATGTATGGGTTTCCACCCCAAGTCCAACACCCAGAGATTGTACACCAGCCACAAAGAGGGTGGGCGGGGTCTGATGAGTGTCCTGGATGAAACTCAGATCATCCAGGAATACATCAGTAAGATGGCACCCAAAGATGAGCTGCTGAGAGAATGCGTGAGGCAGCAGTAGACATGGGAGGAAGTTCAAGTGGAGGAAGTGCCATGGCAAGACAAGCCCTTGCATGGGAGATACCATCAACAGATAGCTGAGGTGGCTTACACTGGGAAATCCTACCAGTGGGTGGAAAGGGCTAGACTAAGAGAGAGCACTGAGGAACTGATCATAGCAGCACAAGAACAGGCACTAAGCACCACATCCATAGAAGCAGGGGTCTACCACATTAGACAGGACCCAAGGTGCAGATTGTGCAAAGAGGCCTCAAAGACACTCCAACACACAGTGGCAGGGTGTAAGATGCAGGCAGGAACATCATACATTGAACAGCACAACCAAGTAGCTGGCATTGTGTACAGGAATATCTGTACAGTGTATGGCCTAGACCCTCCCAAGTCCAGATGGGATATTCCACAGAAGGTCATGGAGAATAATAGGAAGATCCTGTGGGACTTCCACATCCAGCCAGATAGGCAGGGATTGTCCAACCAAGCAGACATCGTGGTAGTAGACAAGGACCAGAAGACAACAATGGTGATTGATGTATCAGTGCCAAGTGACAGCAACATCAGGAAGAAGGAATATGAGAAGCTGGAGAAGTACCAGGGCCTGAAGGAGGAACTCAAAAGGATGTGGAATGTAAAGGCTAAAGTGGTCCCAGTTGTGGTAGGAGCACTTGGGGCTGTGACTCCTAAGCTGGGAGAGTGGCTCCAACAGATCCCAGGGACAACATCAGAGCTCTCTATCCAGAAGAGTGCAGTGCTAGGAACAGCTAGGATACTGCGCAGAACCCTCAAACTCCCAGGCCTCTGGTAGAGGACCTGAGATTGAGGAAGAAACAAACCACCCACAGGGGTGAGAGGGGATTTTTTTTTTTTTTTTTTTGTTATAATAATAAATGTATAATCAGGTCCAGAAATCTCTTTCAATTGTATAGATTTAATTGCACTTACTATCTCTGGAAGAGAAAAAGGTTTACTGACATTAGTAACCTGGTTCTGTGATAGCTGGAAGAATTTCATATTGTGTAAAATGTCAGCCTAAAGTGTTGATTAAAAGGATTGCACCATTTACTGGAAAAAAAGTGTTAATTGATCAAAACATACAAATAACAGATATTGTGCTGCAATGCTTAACTTGTTTTCATTTAAAAGCCAACAGCACATTTATTTTTTTACCCCATTCTCAATATTGTTGTATAGTACAATACAATACTGTAAATATTCTCTTAGGAAGCATGAAGCTTTATTAACTTTATATCTGGCAGAAACAAAGGAAGTGTATTGCTCAAAAGATGGATTATATATATAAAGGGTTAACAAACCTTTGACTTTTCTCCTCTAAGGATTTAGATTTAATTAACTGTTGTTTCTTTTTATAGGCAATGTATGCAATAATGCAACCTCAAATAACTTCTTTGAAGTATACCCTGCCAAAGACAATGATGCAATTGAATCTCCGTTGAAATGAAATAATTCTGCCATCTCCTGCTCTATCGGCTTAATGCATTCTACTTCATTCAGCAGAGATGCATTAAAAGTCCTTCTGAAGTATATTTAAATTATTATCAAATGAAGTTATACATTTCTCTGAGGTTACAAATTGTCATTTTGGTGGGGAATGGGGTATTAAAAATAATTGGGGAGAAAGCAACTTAGGCAAAACATTAAATGCCTAAATAACCACTAACTAAGATTCACACATGTAAGATTGTAAAGTATTACAAATCTGAGACCAGACCTGGAGGACCATTTATGTAGTCTAGAAAAATCTTCAAAGAATATATAAAGTCCCATAAGGGATAAGATGTTCTTTAGTGACCCAGAACCAAGATGTTACATTTAGTCTCATTTTGAGTGTTCTTAGGCTATTATAGTCTCTAAGCAATATCCATTCTCTTACTTCCTTGTATTCTACCCTCTCCTATGTAAGAGATTCAAGTCCAATTCAGTACAGGTAATTCTTGACTTATGGCCAAAATTGGGACTGGAATTTCCATCGCTAAGCAATTGCAATCTTTTTTTTTTTTGCTGTGATTGTTAAACGAATCACTGTGGTTGTTAAGCAAATCACATGGCCGTTGAGTGAATCTGATTTCTCCCTTGACTTTGCTTGTTGGAAGTCCCCTGGAAAGGTTGCAAATGGTGATCACCATGCAATGCAATGGTGACCTTGGAATGCTGCCACCATCATAAATACATGCCGGTTGCCAAGCACCCAAATTTTGATCATGTGACTGCAGGGATGCTGTGATGGTCATAAGTGTGAGGACTGATCATAAGTCACTTTTTTTAGCACCATTGTAACTTTGAATGGTTGTTAAACAAATGGTTGTAAGTTGAGGACTATCTGTAACCTGAAACAAGTTCCTGTTTGTCAAACCCCCAACTCATGAAAAATGATGTGGCTCCTTTCTATTCTACTATCATTCTCCTGAGATACTGAGAATATATGTTTAAATAGGAATCATATTAACTCATATCATACCTCCAGATTACACTTGGAAAAAAAAAATAAGGCTATTTCACCTAAAATTGGGAAAGGATTCTAACAACTTTTAGGGTCTGAAAGAATGTATCACTTTGTTTCAGAAGTAGGGGAAAGGATGTTTAAATGACATAGTGTTGCAGCAACAACTGTTTAAGAATGCTATTTATGGAATGGGCAGACCACTCTCCTTCTCTTATGTCAGAACAATGTAAAGTATATAATCTAGTCTCTGAAAACTGTCAGAATACCTCCTCCAAATCATTCTGACCAATAGAGTAGCAAATGAAGAAATATTTGCGGCAAGCCTTATCATCATTTTTGGGATGATGTGCATGACAGAGAAGTATAGGGGACAGAAAAGGTACAACCTGCTTTTCAAAGCTTTGAGTTAACAGAATTATTCTAAGCCAAGATACATTGTTAAATGGATCTATTTAATGTGGTAATATAATGGTTCCAGCTTGCTTTCCTGCCCTCTTCCTTGAGGAATACTTGTGGCCATCAGCCCTGATTCTGAAAACTGAAGTAACCATTAAACTGTAATATATCAAAGTAAAATCCATCTCTAGGGACATCCCATGAATCTTTGATCTGTTCATCACTTTTATAATAATATATATCTATCTGAATGAAAGACATTATTACAAAAGTCTGATTAGGAAAATAGCGGGTTTTATGTTCAGTGCTTGGACTACATCCTCAAATTGTTGTCAACATCTCTCTCTTTCTCTCCCCCCACCCTTTAATTTGATTGCATAGATATACTAAAATCTTGTTAATATAGTTCTAGCAGGTGGCTGACCTGCTAGAGAACTGACAGCTTCTCTCCCTCTTTGCATTCTAACCAGAACTCCTGAAGCATAAACTATATTTTAATCTTTTGAAGTGAAGATGCTAATCTGAAACCTGCTGCTGGCTTACTACCAGACTCCTGCCAACTCTGATAACAGCTCATGACTTACAATGATTTAGGAGGGATTGAGATGTCAGCTTGAGACTCAGGATTCATGATTCCTTGCTTAATGGAAACTAGATGAGGGTTTCTACTTTGCTGAAACTTGCGCACATAAAACTTAGCGGTGTAGTTTGTGGAGTTCTTGCCTTCAGAAGCAATCTTTCTTCATTGTCTCTTGGATTGCTACTGAAAAATTGGGTTCTAATCTGCAGGTTCTAATCTGCAGCTCATATTTTACATTATCCATGAAGTTATACCACAGAGATTTACAAGTAGAGAAACCAAGTGAATTCAGTCTCTGTGAATTCTAAAATAAACTGCCCTCCTGGGTTAGTATGTGGGTCAGCATTTGGCTATCACCATCTTCTGCACTTCTCAAAGGCTGCAGAAGAACTCCTTGTTCAAAAACACATTAATGTGTATTTTGAGAGAAGATATCATTTAAATCCATATTTAAATGTGTTTTTATGCATCACAGATTACAACAGAAAGGGGATAAAATGGATAAGTAGACTGATTTGTTTGTCTACAGATCATTAGCTTAGCATGTTCAAAGTCCAATTCATCATGAGTATTTAATACATGTTGATAAGGATTTTTTCAGCCAGCATTCTGAGAGCCAATCTTTACATTCTCAGAACTGTCTGGATGATTGTGGCTTTCAGAACTAATAACTACGAGCACTCAAAGACTGCACTTTTCAAGCTCTTTCACGGCTATCTTTTAGCCACTACCACTTGATGGGTGCTGACAGTTCTATGCAGAACAGGTCTGTCAATGCCTACTACCCATCACCCACAATAGTAAAATGTTTAGAATTCAACTTTCTTTTAGATATCGGGAAGAAAGAAGGGGAGGAGCGATACCTTCATATTGTTCTTTATGTGTTTCCATTATTGGAAAGCAGAAGCTGAATCTGATGGATCTTTACACTGATCCAGTGCAGTAGCTCTTATGTTCTTAAATATATTGATTTCTGGGGGGAAAAAAGGATTTGGAAGATGCTGTCATCCACGACAGAATTCTCTGAAGGTTAATGCATTCTATGATTGATGCCTCTGTAATTTAGTTGACATTTTATTCTTTGAAAATAACCCAATTCAGGGAAAAACCTGGAATTTGGATGGCTTTTAAGATTCAAACAGCTTCTTCTGAAAGGTATCCCTTCACAACTAAGCAAGTGCTAGGCTTCCAAATATGACTACTCAGTGAGGCTGGCAATTATTTAAGTTTTACAAAAGTGGTTTCTTTCTTTCTTTCTTTCTTTCTTTCTTTCTTTCTTTCTTTCTTTCTTTCTTTCTTTCTTTCTTTCTTTCTTTGAGCAGTGGTTCTGAAATAGAGTTTTTCAGAATATAAATTCAGAATGTCTTGTTTTTCAATATCTTCCAAAAATGCACCCATTTATGTACATTACAGAAAAACAGAGAGGAAGAGAAATAAAGAATTATATATTTCAGATCTGGCAAGCAGCATGGCTAATTCTGAATACATTTAAAAGGACACAAGCTTATGATTTTCACTGTCTGTACACTGAAGTGAGAAAAATGACTTTGTCAGTCAATTGTTCCATGGCTAGTTTAAACAGTACAGAAGAGATGTTAGAGCACAGGATTTTCAATAGCAGCACTGCTTAAAACAAGCATTTAGCAAGTTCAGGTCAAATCCAGTGATGTCGCAGGACAGCCACATAAAACATGCTAAGTAGATCTTCAGTGTTTGAAAATATCATGTGATAAGCACTTCTTGAGTTACAAGGGCAATACATAGTGATATTCGGTAAATTAAGGCATCAAATCTCCTGACAAAAGACGAGGCTCTAATGTCTGAATTCATATACGATGCTTCTGAAACTGGTTGTGGTATAGGGAATAAAAGATGTCTATTTCAAGTTACATCTGTGAACTTCTAAATCAACAAGATGATCTGGTGCCTGTAATTTTTCATCTAATATATACTTTGCTGGAGATTCATGTACATTTTCTCCAGGTTTAACTGATCGCCACAGGAACTACTGCACTACAGTAACCTTGAAATGTGAAAGACTCTGAAATGTTGCTCTTTTATTGGAACTCTTTTGGTTTTGTTGTAATTGCTCAGTTCATTTGAACAAGATTCTCCCAATCTGCTTCATATATTGCTTTAGGCATGCCTGTTAAAATCCTTGTCATGTATATATGTATGTATGTATGTATGTATGTATGTATGTATCACATTTATATAGCCATCCATCTCACACAAAGCAATTCTGGGCAGTGTACAATAATTGATAGAAACATGTTTAGCTTCTCAGTTCACATAGAAGCAACAAAGCAAATAGGGTGATGACTTGCATGTGATGGATAGAACCAAAGTGAGAGGTCCTTTTTTATGATGACAAATATAATAAATAAAACTTTTCAGCCATTATTGTTTTATGGAGTTCCATTGACTGGAGCGTGTCTAAGAGGTTTGTCCACAAAATGATTTAAGAAGGTCTTATTTGAGTGTGTCTCTATACACTTATTAATATCCTGTTTGGTATTTTCCTATCTGAAATTTGCTAGTATGGGTATTATAAAGTGCTATTTGTCATGACATCTCAGATATGCCCTTTCTAGATGAGCTTGTTGGGGTCTATCATGGTCTTTTACTAGATAGTTAAAATGCGGCTCTTCCTGAAATATTTATGGAGCCAAACATATTTGATTTCGTTTATTGAGACTTTTAAAAACTTGCTTCGGCTTCATAATTTGACAGTTTAATGTTTTGTCATAATCAGATCCAAAATTGTCAACATATTCCTGTTACAGTGATGGAATTTTTCAGATGTTACCTGCTGTGGATCAGAACAATGAATTCTACATGGCACACATTGAACTAATTTAAATATTCCAGAGTTACTGAGCTGCTGATATTAGTTTGCTAACTTGATTCTAGAGAATGTTGACAGGACATTATCTCAGTGGAGATAATGAATTTCTTAAAAAGAAAATCTATAATCCAATTTGAACACACTGGACATGCAAACAGAGGGCTTTGGTTTATTTGTGATTATCTCCTCCAAGTATCTTGATTTATTGATTGATAATAATTCTCCATTTTAGTTTTAAAAAGTAATAAATTACACATTATATCTTTAAATCAGTAGCAGAAAACCCTTTTTACATTGATGCTTAGGGATAGTACATAAAGACATGTAGTGTGTCATTCTTTGCTCTAAAATCTGTCCCAGATCTTCAGTATGAGACTGATTCACAATATGAGATAATTATTTCCTATTATGAGAGGAAGCCAAATAAAATGGGCTTGTATGTTCTTTTCAACAACAACGGTTCCTTGTTACACTCAAAATATGGAAACCATAGTTTGTTTAAATTAAAAAAAGTGAATTAAGCTCTCCATTTGGCTGTAATTGGTACTGTTGTTTGTTTGAAAGTAGAAGTCAGATATTTCTGATCTCATGAAAAAGAAAGGGAGAGGGGAATGTATGAGGTTGAGGTTCATGGAGGCTTCCTCACATAATACTTTGGCCTTGGAGTTCTCTGCAGTTGCACCCTACTGCAGGGAGAAGGGACCTATTAAAATTGGTCTGCCTCAGGTGACTCATAGATCCAGCAGGGCTCCAAAGGAAGCTTGGAGTAGTCCCTGAAGTTCTGGCACATGATTTGGCTGAGGCCTTAGTCATAGGCATGACCCATGGCCTTGGATCGGATCATGCCTATGCAGATTCTCTGTGTGCACAGATCCCAAAGGACCCTCTGGTTTCGGAGGTGCTTTGGAAAATGAAGTGGCAAAACAGACTCCTAAAGCACTGCTGGAGGAAGACTGGTAGTGAGTCCAACCAAGCACAGAGCTCCATTAAGGACCACCTTACGGTGATAAGAGTGGTGAAGCATGCTTATTTCTTTACCCGTCTTGCATCCTCAATCATCTGGTGACCTTGTTGTGGGTGACTCAGTCATTTTAGGTGGTACTTTGAAGGGTCATTGTGAGGATTATGTTTAGTACCTGGCAAATAAAGTTACTTGGACCCTCTTGGAGTTGGATGTTGGCTCTGTGGGTCCTATGGAAATATCTTATCTGGTTATCTGGGCTGAATGCAATCCAATTACTCTAGAGTGGTGGACAGGGTCTTTGGGATGCTGAGTCCTAGCTGGAGGGGATGGTTCCTTGAGACTTTTAATAATAACCTTGAGCTGGTTTTTTTTTGATGGGGGTATGTTTTACAACTATTGAAGTTTTATACTTTATGTTTGCCAAGAAGATACTCATTGGATAGATGGGTGGCCTTATCCATATCATTAATAAATAAAGCAAAATACAAAACTATGGCTTCCTGTCATTTCTAAATCAAGCCACCATCGGCTGCTTTCAATGACACTCCTCAATGTTGCAGCATTGCCTTTCCCCTAATTTAATGGACTACAGATATAAAGTATACGTAAACTGGAAGCTTAACATTTTACATTTTCTTTTTCTTATTCTAGCAGTAATGTCTTACCTATAACTTAGAGATCATTTAAAGAATAATAGCTTATATACATGTTATATGAATAAGACCCATAAAAATCTGAAGGTTTTTTTTTTAACATCTAATATTACAATCTCCAAAAGATCCTATTCAACTGTATATAGTTTTTATAATTTATATGAAACAGAAGACTTAATCCTTGGGCTGTCTATTGGATTCATCCACTGAACATTCATTTGCTTGTTTCTTTCTTATTTTATTTATTTATACAATATACTCTGCATTGTTAATATTTTATTTCTTAAAAGACTTCCAACATGGATCCCCAAATTTCAATATTTAATTGTACTCAGAGATGTCTGCAAAATATAATGATTTCATCAAATTAATGAAATGAGCCTTTTGATAGTGGAATGCAAACTGTCCTTTTCATTTGTACATAAAACATCATGGCGCACATAGAAAATGGGCAGAACTTGTGTCGAGATATCATAGCACTCATTTTATTATTTACCTCCCCTGCAGACACCTTTGATTGTATTATATTTCCTCTCACAACATCCCAGATCAGTGACTATCAAGTCCTTTGAGGATGGCAAACTCAGAAACAAGAATCACTTGGATTTCTAAAAAGAATGTATTATTAACAGAGTAATGTAACAGAATCTTGAACATCTGCCAAAGCAATTCAGCAGATCAACTTATACCTAATGTGATTAAGGCTGAGTTATTCTGGCTCTTTTTCTCACATTTCCCACTCCCTGGACTAAGGTTCTGTAATGGTCCATCTCCATCCTGCAGTAGTCTTGTTTCCTCTTCCCCTAAGATTTGTTAAACTGACATTACATTATGTATTGTCAAAGGCTTTCACGGCCAGCATACGATGGCTGGCGTGGGTCTTCCGGGCTGTGTGGCCGTGATCTTGAAGTTTTGTTTCCTAACGTTTCGCCAGCACCTGTGACCGGCATCTTCAGAGTGCAGGAGCACAGACAGGAGCCACCCACCAACAAAGTATTTCTGCCCTATATAAAAGGGGTCACAGACCACATGGGAAAACTGATGGAAAAGCACAATTTCCAAACAATCTTCAGACCCACCAGAAAAGTACAAGAAGTGCTAAAATCAGCAAAAGACAAAAGGGATCCCCTCACCGCCACAGGAGTATACCGCATACCATGCAGTTGCGGGCAAGTATACATCGGGACCACAAAACACAGCATCCATACCAGGATAAAAGAACATGAAAGACACTGCAGACTACAGCAACCAGAAAAATCTGCAGTAGCTGAACATGCTCTCAAGCACACTGGACACAAAATCCTATTTGAAAACATAGAGATACTGGACAACACCAACAGCCACTATACCAGGCTATACCGGGAAGCCATTGAGATTCACAAACACCAGCATAGCTTCAATAAAAAAGAGGAGAGTCTAAAAATCAACAAAACCTGGCTACCAATCCTGAAAAATACAGCCTGCAAAAGGTCAACGAACTCAGCTCAACCACCAGGACATGTGAACAGTTCACACAATGAACTTGCTAATCACCCCCAGCAGCCCCTCGTTAACAATTCAATAGAAGAAAAAACCCTGCCTAATCCCCAGGAAGATACACGCAGATGCTGACACCAAAACAAGCAGCCACTTGTTAACCCAACCCCACCCACCCACACCCTATCCTCCCCTTCCCCCCCCCTCAGATCTCTATAAATACCCACAAAAGGGTCACATCACCCTGGGCACAGAGAGAACTGCTCCTGTCTGTGCTCCTGCACTCTGAAGATGCCGGTCACAGGTGCTGGCGAAACGTTAGGAAACAAAACTTCAAGACCACGGCCACACAGCCCGGAAGACCCACACCAGCCATGACATTACATTACATTAGACATCACAGTGACAATGCACCTAGGATACCCTGGAAAGGGGAGGGGGGAAATCAAATGTTTGGAGTGTGTGTGTGTGTGTGTGTGTGTGAGAAACAATTATTGCACCACTGCCTCCAGAAATGAACTTTCAAAGAACATTGCTTACTCTGACAATTAGACAATATCATTTCCAATTCATTACTTGTGAATGAAACAGTAAATTGGGGTGGGGACATTTTTGCAGCCTGATAATAGCTTCAATGTTATATAAGAATGATGATAGTGATTGCTACTATTAACACCATTAATTAAAATTGAAATTAGGCATTATGCATGCTATGTTCTGCCATTTCTTGCACAAATAAATCTATCATCTTTTATAACTGTCTGTTTTGTATCTACTAATCATAGTAATACTATAGAAATCTTACTATATTTATTACAGTCATTTTTATACTGAACTACTTTAATGTACTTTATGCAACACAGCTTTTGAAGACAACTCAAAAACTTCAGCTGCTGACACCGAATGCTTGTGTTTTACTTCTTGATATGGATTAGGTATTCAGATCATGTCATACCAGTGTATTACCAGCAGCAAAACTATATATTTATTAATCAAATTTAAACTGCTGAGATTGATTCCCAGTACTCAGCATACTTTGGATACTTACTATTTAAGCACATATATGAACCCCTACATGAATCAGCCTACACTTGCAGTAATATACAGAGCCGTGCTGTTTGGCCTGTGATAAAATAAGTCAAATCATATTTGGGCAGATTTTTCATTTTGACAGTTTATTGAGGATAAACTCATTAGGATTTTGAAATGTTAAGTAGTTCTATTGCCATTTATTTATTAGTTATTCATTACACCCCTAAATTCTGATTTGAGCATTTTCTTGGTAAAAATTAGTTTCTCAAATGGCTGAAATTCCATTTTAAAAAGTAATTTTCTAGCCCATAGAAGACTTTTGCCCTTAGTTATTTAGTTAATTAGACTGGATCAATGGTGCTACTGCTTTTTCTGGGGTGAGGAGATATATGGATGTAACAGCTGGCTGTGATAGCATACGAAACTGCCTCAGACAAGTCAGACCTTATATACCTACTTTAGTATCTTCTACTTTGTCATCAATGTCTTTTCTGAATATCTTAGTTAGAGGTCTTTCCTATTCTGGCTACCTGTGATTAGGGAGTAAAAAAAGCAGCTGACTGTGAAATATATATCAAATTCACCAGTAGTTAACCTCACAGACCACTCCCCCTTGGTCCCAGTGCACTGAATAATACAGCCAGTAATGTGGAATAAATTTGAAGCAGCCTGTTCTCATCAATGTTATGTTTCTTACTTTGCCTAGTGCTGATGGTGCATGACTTTTCAAAGAACGTGCAACAGAATTAACTACAGTTGCCTATCAACCAGCACCCTTCACTGGGAATACTAAACTTGTTTGGAAGTTACTGACAAAACAACTTTTTCAATCACAACTTTTGAACAGAATGTGCCCCACTCACTGGAATTTAGCTTAGTTATAGGGAAACTGAAATGGTACATGGGATTCTAGGATTTTAATACTGACCCTGTCTCAGTTGAAAAGAAAAAAAAAAATGGTAAGGTTGACTACATTTGATCCTCCCACTGATTTTTTTTTCATATCTACAGGGGTCAAGGCAAAGACAGATGGTCCTAGAAATACACTTTGTTTGGAAAGCTTCTTTAAGACACACTGTTCTGCATTCTGTCTTCAAAAATGATTAGCCCAGTTCCTAACTAATAAAGGGCTTTTTGCTGCTTTCACACCATTCCTCTGGGGCACCATAATATTTGAAAACGATGTGGTATTGATGGAAAGTGTGTTTACTTCACACCCCAAACTGCATCTTTGTGGGATTGCTGCTCGTGACAAAAGTAATTGTATCATCTAGCCATGTGTGGCCTTCTTATTTGGCCTGTGTAGTGTAGTGTTGAATCAAATCATGTTGAAGGAACAAACAATGTGATACAATTGATAAAATTCCAAAGCCTCTTTCTTGGGCAAGGTGAGGTACAATACCTAGAATGAGTAACTATGGATGTGAAAGCCACAAAGGTCACCAAGATGTAGCTGAGGGAACTCATTAACACTTTCCTTGTGTTAGCTGGAGAAAAGACAGTGGAGTGATTAATAATAGGGATTCTTTTAAGACAGGAACAAAGCTTGAACATCAACAGGGTAGAATTTATTAGCTCTGCGGTACAAAAGAAAGCTCTGAAAGACTGAAGAAGCCTTGACAATACAACAGCTGTGATTGAAAGATGGGCAGGTATATAAATTGGTTAAATAAACACATACACACCTACATACATACAATAACTAGTATGGAGTGTGAATAAAGGCATCTCAAGGTAAAGTCAGCCCCAACACCCTACCAGGAATATAGTAGCAAAGAGGGATCAGGATGGAACAGTATTCCAGTGAGGGACACAAAGAACTTGTAGGAAACTGGAAATTAGGAAAGAAGGAAAAGAAGCCTTGGATGTGAGCTATTACCAATAAAGGGCAATTGGAAACAATAGGCCAAAGTAATGTTAGAGAAGAGAAAGTGCAGTTTCACTTTAGACTAGACAGTAAAAAGTTCCTTAGAAGGAATTTCTCAGCTCCTTGAAAGGAATTCTGCCCAGTTATTTCATTCCCAGTTGACAATTATAGGGGGAAGAAAAACAATGGTGAGATTAACCTTATCTG
The DNA here is from genome assembly GCF_059951505.1 of Python bivittatus. Classification (NCBI taxonomy): domain Eukaryota; kingdom Metazoa; phylum Chordata; class Lepidosauria; order Squamata; family Pythonidae; genus Python; species Python bivittatus. The sequence goes on from NW_028277088.1 coordinate 54,469,686, forward strand.
CAACCTGACCTTGATGCTGCTTATTCTTTTAATTAGTGTGGGCTTTCATGAGTAAAGTACTTGAAAAATTGAGAGCAGATAAAGAAATTATTCCTGTCTCTCTCTCTCATTCTCTCTCTCTTTCTTTCTCTCTCCTTTGCTGCATTATTTCTTTTTAGCACCAACTTTATTAAGGGAATTTTGAAATTTTCCCCATTTATATCTCCCTTAAGCTCCCTTTGCATGCATATTGCTGAGTAGGTGTTAAAACACCTATGCGTTCACATCATTCAAGGTATAATTAAAGGCTGTTAGTGTCATAGTTCATCTAGATACTGGGCTGACATGAATACAGATAATGGATATCCAGAAGGTGGGGAAAAACTGGTTATTATGCTTGTTGATCTACTGCAAATTACCTAGTGATCTTCAAATAAATTGTGAGATACACTTTTAGCCGTTCCTAATTTAAAAGATCTAAGAATCAAACATAGACCTGTATATCAGTAGAAACAGATATAGTGCCACCAATTTGATTTTCCATTTAGCTTTGCTTGTTTGAGCTTAGCATTTTTGCTTTGAGATCCTATATAGGATTAATTAAGATCAGTTGAATCCCTGTTCACATGTGAAGCTCAATCTCTGTCAACTTAATCAACTTTAAGGGTTTTTAGGGAAATAAAGATTTCCAAATGATTCAGTGATACCTTGAGACAACTGTCTCCTAAAGAAAAGAAGTGAAGATGCTGAACAAAGGTCTTCCTACCCTATTTACATACATGCAAATACTCACATCTGTGCCCAACACTGATAGCAAGCATATGGCTTTTTCATACTATACGCCAAAGAGTACCCCAATTATGAAATTATATAATATTTCCATACCTTTCACTATGCATTGACTTCATAGGGGTTCTTGAGAAATTTAGGAAATACATTTTATAATGAAGTGTTAAAGTATTAAAAGTTAATAGTTCATAATCAGGGGCTTTTAAAGTGAGAAATTGGTTTTTCTATTAAATGCCAGCAACTAAAATCTAATTTATATATCTACTTTCAGAGCAGCTGAAGAAATGAACAAACCTAATGCAATATAATGAATTTCAGAGGCAGTTAAAATAATGCTTAATAAAATACCATTTAGGAATGTAAGCTAGAAATCCATTTTTTTTATTGCAAGTTATGGTTTGGATTCTTAATGTAATGAAGAGAGGTTCCACCTTCCTTCCTTCTGCATAAAAGAAATTTGCTTGAAGAGATTAGTAGAGGAACAGGGTCATTCTGAATCTGACAGTCTAGTGCAAAGTTTTTCCTGCATTATTTACAGTCTCTGAAGAATGTTCTAATGCTGGGAGAGGAGGAAGGAAAGAGAAGACGACAATCAGCACAAAGTGGTTGGACTCAATTTTGGAGAAAATCTATTTTTGTGCTTGCTAAGAATTGACATTAACTTGATTGCATGCAATCAATCAATCATTTACACTGCCGATAAACATGCATGACTTTATCCCATTAATATCTCAACAATACAAGTTGTATTTGGTACTCATTATGATGTTGTTGGATTTGCTTTCTCTGACTTCCAAATGTATTTGGTTTACAACTCTCACAGTTCCTAGCTAGGATGGCATTGGCATTTGAGTTGTATTCTCAACGTATTCTGAAAGCTGCTTTGGGGCATCAGATTGGGGAAACACTATATCAGACTCTTCACATCTCCTTCAAAAATCTATCAGGGGTAGTAAGATTAGAAGTGAGCAGGAGAGAGAAAATGTCAGTAAAAACAAACTAGATCATATCTATAAAATAGTAATATGCAGGTCAAAGAGCAAAAAAAGAGAGTGCAAAGTTATTCAAATACATTTGGGCACTGAAAGAAGACAAACATCTATGACTTTGTCTTGAAAAACTCTTTAATTGCACATTTCATTCAATTTACTCAATGTTGTCTATCAAAATTCATCTAAGCACTGTTAAAATAACTGAGATATTGTAAATAACTACAACTGCCAGTATAGATAATTTCTTCTCTGCATAATTAAATTTTAGACTTAAAGTATGCAAAGCTGTCTAAATACAAACATACAGAGTTTTGGAGGTGACTCAGAATGCATAAAAGCAACAATAAAACTCTGAGCCATGTTTGATACTGCATGTAAATGCCGTCAGTCTCCCATATTTGCTTCATATAGAATTATAGAGTTGGAAGGGGCATTTAGGCTATCAAGTTCAATTCACTACTTGGAGGAGGAATCCAAATTAAAGTATCTCAGGCAGATGGTGATTTAATCTCTTCTTGAACCCATTTAATGATAGGAAGCCCCACCACCTCTCTGGGTAATTGTTCTCATTGTCAAAATGCTCTTATTCTTAAAACTATTTTCTAACATTCAGTCAAATTTTGCTTTCCTATAATTTAACTGCATTGTTTCATGTTGTACTCCAGAATGAGAGAGAACAGGTCCTGAGATTTTTCTCTCTGGCATCCTCTCAGATATTTGAAGAGACATACCATATCCCTTCTCAGATGTCTTTTCTCAAGGCTAAACACTTCCTTCAATCCTTCTCTTGATCATCTTTATTGCTCTTCTCTGAAGCTGTCACAATTTTTCTGAATCCTTGTTAAAGTATCATGCCTAGAATTGTACACAGTTCTTGAGTTAGGGGCTGACAAATACTTGGAATGATTTACTTCTGTGATTACAAATTGTATTTCTGTTGATGCCACCTAAAACTGCCGTTGCCTTTTTTTGCATAACACATAGCTATATTGCTATATCACATTCATTTTACAATCAAGTATCAAAGTTCTTTTCCACCAGTGCTATTACCGAGCCAGTTACCCCCCATCCCATACCTGTGGATTTCATATTTGTTTCCTAAGTGAAGAACTTTGTACTTGCATCTGTTGAATTTCATTCTGTTTCTTTCAGCTTATTTCTCTAACTACTAAGATAGGTTTGAATTTTATTTCTGTCTGCTAAGATATTACCTATCCCGGACAATTTTGTGTCATCTTCAGATTTAATAATTCCCTCACCTAGGAAAATATGGAAGAGTAGAGGACCCAGGACTGATTCTTGTGGCATCCCACTTGATAACTCTCTCCAATTTGATAAAGAATAAATGAATATGATTTTCACCCCAGCTTTGTATCTACTTAATTGTCATGCCATCCAGCTCCCACTTAACCAGCTTGCTAATCAGCATGTCATGGAGTACTTGGTCAAATTTGTTGCTGAAGACAAAATATATAAGCATTCCCAAACCTATTAAGGAAGTTACCCAAACAAAAAATGGGATCAGGTTAATATGGGAAGATTTCTTCCTGGCAAATCCATATTGACTTCTGGTTATTATCACATATTTACATCTATATTTAAGTGTTAAAAACCATATAAATACAGTGGGAAATGATAAAATATGCACTCAACCAATATTTTTAATTATGCCAAATCAATAGTGTGCAAGCTGTCAAATTTTTAAGAATTCTTTATCAGGTAAGATGGTTAAACAAAGCAAAAAGGGGGAAAATAAATAATACATGTCAAGAAATTGTAGATTTACATGGTTATATTTGCACAGAACCTGAGAATAGGTTAAAATGTCAGTTGGGTATAAGTATCAGGTTGCACCAGGACTGGGTTAGATCACTCTTGATCTGTTTTTTAAATTCTGATGTAGAATATATTTCCATCATTAGGTAAATCACACAGCCTGAAAATAAAGTGTCAGGAAACTAGACAATGTTAATTGCATAGTAGGTTAAAGAATGCCAAGAGTAGTCAAATCAGATAGTATTACCTAGTTAAGAAAAATATGTATTAGACTGAAGTGGTATAATACACTAAACAGCTAAAATTGTATTCTAGAAGACTGAAAAAGTAAAAATCCAAAATTCACAATGAAGTCAGCATTGCCACTTTTGGATTTGTATGCGTTCACTGGTATACCACACATACTTTTCATTTCTTTAAAAGAAACCTGTCTTTAATTAGATACGTCTTTTAATTGGTTAAACTTTTTTGTCTGATGTGCTAAATACTGTAACCAACTATGCACACATCATAATATCCAAATCCTTAGCTTGTTCAGTATTTTCCAGATCTAATGGGGGAGAGAGAAATATATGCCTGAAATAAATGACAACTTTGAAAGCTGCTTAAATAAGAATGAATTGGATTCTAGATTTTATCCAGTTAGAAGCTGTAATAAGCATAATCCGAGCAGCAGGCAGGTTTGTGGTAGTACAAAGCAGCCTTAAGCTTGGTTCTTAGTCCATAAAAAGGACACCATTTAGATAAGTTGAGTAATATAAGTAAAAAATAATTCCTGGGTGTAATATTAATATAATGCCAGACACATTTGGAGTCCTGGTATTCACAGGAGTCTTTATTCCTTGCAAAAGAGGCAAGACCCAACCACCCACCCCCAAAAAGGGTGTGATTCATTTTTGGAAATTCTGGTTCTCAAGGAAATCTCTGCAGAAAAATCCCCTTCCTTTTCCATTAAAGAAACAAAATTAGAGCTCCAATGACACAGAAATAAAAAGGAGCAGATCTGGAATTCATGCCTTAGTCCCTAGATCAGTGTTTCTCAACCTCAGCAACTTCTAGGAGTGTGGACTTCAACTCCCTTAGTCCCTAGATCAGTGTTTCTCAACCTCAGCAACTTCTAGGAGTGTGGACTTCAACTCCCAGAATTCCCCAGCCAGCATGCTGGCTGGGGAATTCTGGAGTTGAAGTCCACACACCTTAAAGTGGTTGAGGTATTGCTCTAGATATACAACAAGGGCAAGAGAGGGAGATCATACCAAATGTGTAGCTAGCATAGTACAATATTTCCTACTGATTAGAAAAGAGGATAAAAGTTCATCTGCCTTTTGTTTTGCCCCACAAGAGTGAAAATCTATGCCCTTTGCATAGTTCAGATTTATGCACTTGATTAACTTGTAATGAGTAAATGCAAAAAAAATATTTATGTTTCCAGGACATTTTTCTGCTGTGACAGAAAATAAAGAGTTTGATGTTTTTTGGAAAGGAATGTTTGCTTTTGATAGTTTCATAACAGGCATATATTCAACTCAGGAAGGTTTGGAGGTGTATGGTATGAAACAATTCACTTGTTAAGCTACTGCTTGTCCTACAGCTGTTAAACATGCAGAAATTGCATTTCTACCACTCTACCCCTCAGGACTGCAAATTTCAGGACCATTATGATTGTTTAAAATGTATCCTTTTTCTCCCTTTATCCGTTTTTGAGTGCCCTTAAATACTCATTTTGGAAAAAAGAATCTTGTGAGCTAATCTCAGTTTTGGGTTTATGATCATTGATTCCTTCCCATTCCCTGCAAGTAATTACCATGTGAGGTTTTATAGGCATGCTTTCAGAAGATAGAAAACAAACTTATTGCTATTAGCCTACAATTCCTATCAGCTGAAATTTAAATAAATGCCCACTGAAGCATTCAGGCGGAGAAGGTTATACCAATCTTGCATGAAATAAATCCCAAGGGATTTATGCCTGAGATGCATTTCAAATGATATGAATTTCTCATCTATGTCATATGTTTAAGATCTATTGTTCACTTCTGATAAAAAGGGAAAGGAAATAATTCCCCAGTCCAGCCATGAGTATGTCCTTCTGCTGAGGCTGTCTGCTTGGAGTCTCTTTCAAAAGCATCAATCCTGCCAATCAGCAGTTTGTCAAAGAGAGAGAAATAATGGACTAAATTCAACTTCTAGCCTATGCAGGACCACTGTAAAATTCGTGTTGTTTGTTTTTTTCTTTTTAAGACACCTGTAACTACTAAGCCTGGTAGTGAGATTGGAAGTTACTGATCAAATTATGAATCAGTGCCTTCTTCTATGCATGCATGGCCCTCATATATCAGGAGAGTTGTAAGTATTGCAAAGGACTTTTTGATAGTATATATGATATTCTTTTTCAGAATGCTCAGAGCACACCATGTGATCTTCCATTCATATAATTTTTGGGGCACATATCCCTTTGGAGTGATCTGCACCAGTGTGCCCAAGCATTAACTATGACTGTAGTCTACGTCTATAATATGTACAATATGAAATACTGTATGTGTTAGTTCATTATCTTGAAATCCCAAGGTTTCTTTAAGGTTTCTTCTTCACATGGCTGGAATTAGCAAGGCCATAGGATCCATTTCATCAAAGCCACCATAATTCGGCATCCTTGCAGGAAGATGAAATATTGGTATAACTGTAGTTCTGACAACAAGGTTTTCCAGACTGAATGTGAAATACTCCCTTTTTTAAAAAAAATCCCCTTTTACTGGCCACTATTTACCATTGATATGGGTTGTAGACAGGAACGTGACTTGTTCAGTCAATGGATGGCCATTGTTACAAGAAGTCACCCCACATTCTGCTCTTTTTCTTTTCCTCTCCTTCATTAAATTTAAGCTTAGTAAGTTTAGTAATTATGGAGAAAATCTATCTATGCGGTTGCTAGGAGTCGAAAACAACTTGATGGCACATAATCAATCAATCAAAATTTAGGAAGGCAAGAGAAATATAATGCCCATTTCCATATCTGAAGTGTGTATGTGTGTATATATATACACACACACACACACACACACAACAGCAGGTAAAACACAGAAGTTATAATAAACTGGCATATAGCGGCTGCTACTTTCAGTGTTGGAAGCAGTAATACATTGTAGAAATTCTTCATATTCTAAGGAGGTCAGAGTTTTATTTTGCCCATTTTTAATTAACTTGAACATATTTATATGACTTTGTAGATCAGAACACAGTTATTGCTTAGACTGTGTACTTTCCTGAAAGTTGTGATACAATTGTCGGCTCAGAAACTGAATATATAATTTCTATATTAGGAAATCTGTATTTTCTTAATACATGCATATACATGTATTAAGAAAGATCACATACTGAAATGCATACTGGAGGAAATGTATACAGAAATATACACACTTGGGAAAGAGCTATATGAAATCTGTGTATTAGGGAACATTGCATATGAAAATGAATGCACGTTTTCCAGTTTATTTGCTTTTTATTTGTAAAATTATGCAGAAATTGGATGGAATAAATTTTATTCTTAGATCTGTAGGTAAGGCAAATAAATCAGTCTGGGCCTTTCTCCAAATATTGCTGCAAAGCTTGTACATGGGCTGGAAACAAAAACAGGCTGTGGAGAAGGGAGACAATGATGGAAGGACAGCATCTGTCCTCTGTTGAGAGCCAAACAGATGAATTTAAATCTTCATAATGTCACTCTGGGACCCTATGGGTAATGGCCATGGTGGATGCCCAGAGTTCATCAAGGCACAGAGAGACAAAGAGAGAGAGACAGAGAGAGACAGAGACAGAGACAGAGACAGAGACAGAGATAGAGATAGAGCTGTGATGTCAACAGCAACAGACACACAGCACTGTCCAAGGATATGTTCCACTGATACTGGACCCTCTCCATGTCCCCATTCTACCACTACCATTCCCACCGAGAACCCATGACATAAGCAACCCATGAATAACCTTGACCTTTTTATTTGCAAGGTGCTCTCAGAGGAATGCAAAATGTATGCAATACAGAAAATAAGTCATAATTTGCTCCTGACATGTTTTGCTAAATCCACTTCACGCTCTTTTCAACAGGAAATTAAAGCCCTTGAAAAACTTTAATTGTGCCTCTCAAAATGATGTTTGTTTGAAACAAACAGCAGCCAATATACAGAGCCTGAAAAGGTTTATTCAGAGGCTGAAGCATAACATTTACAGAACAAAGAGGCTAGTATTAGAACAGAGAGCTGACCTTTGGCAAGCAGTGCAAATTTCAAAGACAGAATATTCTCTTCCAAACTATAAGTTTCCAAAACAGTTAATCTGATATGGAAGAGAATGTTAGACAGCATAGTAGGGACCATTCATCTGTTAAAGAAAACATAACAAAATCATTTTGGTCAGGTAAACAATTTTTTTTTCATAATTCAGAAAAAATTAAAGTAAAAACACATTGTTCCCCCTCCCTTTTTACTCTTAAGAATGAGTACATTTCAAAGAGCACTGAACGTAAGACAGGGAGAAGACTAACAGATGTGAGGGTTGGCATAGCACCATTATGACTGGAACCAATGTTTGAAGTGGGGGGAAGGGTTGGCTCAGGATTTCTGAACTAGGGAAGTTCATTTCCTCATCACCCTCTGCTCATTTCTGAAAGTCTCTATCTCTTCATAGAGACTGAGAATCTGCCCACTTATCACTAATTATAATCTTGCTATCTTGTCTAAATTCAGTTTGCTTCTCTAGTTCATAATTACATTCTAACATTGGTTCAGTACTGAAGAAGAAAAATAGGATTGGGTGTCATCAGCCCATTAAAATGAAAAAGAAAAGGCTTAATGGTTAGCTACATAAGTAAACCTGATCCATAAGAGCAATGGCACCTGGCAATATATGCCAGACTGTTAGCTCTTGCTCAGTAATACGCATTTACCTGTTGTTAGAATTAATTGTAATATAATTATAAGACCAATTGTTTGGGGGTTAAATAGATCCCTCATCAGTGTCCAGGGTACACAGAACTTGCTAGAAACCATTAGGCTAGGGCAATACACCAAATGAGTTAATCAAAGCCTAGTTGCAAAATACATCCAAGTAACTAGTTCTGATACAACTCTTCCTTCAGCACCTGGTGCTACGTAGAAATAGTTATCTGATGACAGACTTCCTTTCCAGTATCATTCTATCTTAATTAATAAACAGAGTTTATACAACAACCAATATACAGCAGCCAGTATTATTTGTTTGTGTAGTTCATTCATCATATCTATACCTGATTGGAGACTGACAGTAGGAAATTGCAACTGCAGTAAAGGAAGTACAGATATAGAGTAGACCAACTCCATTAAAAGAAATCAAAAGACATTTCCTCTTTTCTTTTCTCTGACTTACAAAGCTGATAAAGTATGCCCTACACTATATCTGACCTATCTTTGCATTTCCTGGAGCTAAGTTAATTAAAATAAAGGGTCTGGGGTAACACTTTCAATAATGTTCAACAGTTTTATTAGAGTGTCATTCATTTCTAAAAAGTGCATACTTGTGTAAATTGTCTGCCATATTTGATAGACAAAGTCAAATAAATGATACTCGTATTACAGGCGATGATTCGAAACTTGTCTGATTTGAATGGAGGGATACTGAAGGGAGGCTGCCATGCTTGGTTTATCTTGAAAAGGCAGGTGGACGGACAGAGTATTGAAATAAAAGTTGCACTTCAGCCACAAGAACTTAGTTGTGGGCAAGCCTACATTTTTTCAATTGCTGTTCACCTAGCTGCAAATGAAATGAAGGGAAGGAAGGACAGTCCTCTTACACTAATGCTAAACTAATCAAAAGAAAACACAAATACAAATAATTGGTTTAAAGAATCAACACAACCTCAGAGCTAATAATTATACCTATAAAAATGTGAAAAGAAATTATTTTGACTAAGTAGACCAATCCTCTGCCTTCTTTCTCTTTCTTGATATATTGCAAACCATGACTAACATGGAAGGAAGGCAGGAAGGCAGGAAGGAAGGCAGGAAGGCAGGCAGGAAGGAAGGAATTGAAATTAATATCCTTCTTAAGAAGTGATTGTAGTAATAGATCCATTCAACTGCTATTACTTTTGCAGCCTCTTGGGTTGCCTTTTAAACATCACTCAGCTTAAATAAACTTTCCATGTTTTTGCCCTATAATAGTTAAGGTGATACTAACATTCATGGGCCCACCATCACTGTTTCTACTGTTTCTGATCTTAAATCACCTTAGGAACCTCATTATATAATGGTTAGGATGCTTGAATCCATGACCAGCTCCTTTGTTCACCTGGCCCACAACTTCTCTGGAGTACATTAAGCCCATGTAATCCTTCTTGTGCAAGTCCCAGTGTTTGTAAGAGAATAAGTAATTTTATATTTATATCACTACTATTTATTTCATGAGAAATGGACCAATATGCTCTCATATCCCTGTTGTACTCCAGGGAGTTAAGCAGAGTCAGTTTGAGTTTCCTTTTAAAGCTTTCTTCATTTCCCAGACTTAAAACATGTTTTTGGAACTGTCATCATATATTTTCTCCAAGGTTATCTCTGTGACTGTCTACACTTACAATTTTGATTTTCACAATTTTTAAAATATTGCTGTTTTTTAAAGGCTGTTCACTATTTATATATATATATATATTTAACTGAAGCTGGAACAAACCAATTAATGTAACATGCATTTCAGTAAAACAATTAAGCACATGCTTTTAAGTAGTTCATTGGAATAAATGGAATCTGAAATGATTAATTTTCTGCAAGTTTGTATCAATAGTTTATAGATGATATTTAATCAATGTAAAGCACTATAGGATTCATGTCATGTATATATAAAAGCTCTGGATTTAAAGAGAAGAAAGGATAAGAAGATCAGATTGTGTTTTAGCCTATTTTCATGTGTGCAAATCAATAGTGATTGATTATGTTATGCAATAAGATCCTTAAAATGTCTCCATATATTGTATTATTTATATATTCTCATAACTGTATATAGACCTTTACAAGATATCTATAAAAAGACCAGAAAATGTTGTATTATTGTGTAGTACACATTAGAAATGACAACATAAAAATGGATGGTGAAATGTTTCTGGAAATCAGCATAGAATGTTTGAAGGACACAGCACTGTTCCATTTTATTACCATCATATTGTTCACACAGGTCAAATTCATTTGACAGCAGAATCAGATGGCGGGATGCTGGCAAGTGCTTTCTGAATTAGAAAATTCTTTCTACTTTCTGTGAATGTGAAAGCCCAAAGCAGATTTCCTTTCTTCTAGGAAGCAGAAGGAGTATGGCAGCAGACTAACACGTTTCATTAAAAAGCACAAGTTTTCATGAACTGCAGCTCACCTCATCAGATGCATGAAGTGGTTAAAATGATTTAGGATTTAAACTGGGATGTGACAGGAATGGGAAAAAGAGAGGAGAAGATAGAGTGATAATGCAGATGCAGGCTACATGTGAGACAGATTAGTTGGTTATCTGTATTGGGTCAGCCAAATGAAACAGATTGCCCAAGAAACAACATAACAATAACACTAACATGGGAACCCAGACCTGCAACAAACCCAGATGTCTATTTTGCCCCCACATTTACACCAACAGCACCATCATAGGCTCTACAACTTCACATACAAGATTAGAGAGGAATCTTCAAGTGTTCTTCCTCTAATGTGGGATATGTCATCATCTGTCAGCACTGTCCCTCTGGATTCTACATCGGACAAACAGGCCAGACTTTGTGCAAAAGAATTAATGGACACAAATTTGACGTCTTGACTCAAAACAAGGACAAATTAATATCAGAGCAGGATAATCTCCCAGGACACTCCATTAGAGATCTCAAGGTAGCCATTTTGAAGAAAGGAAACTTTACCAGCACCACTGAGTGAGAAATTCCTGAACTCACATACATCCAAAAATTTCAAGTTATCTCAGAAGGTCTCAACAAATACGGTGGATTAAAAAAATACATTTGTTCATTGATAAGGTATTTTTAATCCCTGTCACATGTAATTCACATATGCATAACCCCCGTCTTCCCTTCCTTTACCCTCCCCATCACAATTAAAATCCTATATCAATTTAGCCACTCCATGCATCTGTGAAGTGAGTTGTACTTCACAAAGGCTTTTAATAAAATTTATAGCCAGAAAAGGTGCTACTAAACTTCTTCTGATTCTTGATTACCATGGATTAACATACTGTCCTCCATCAATGTCTTTCTTACAGCAAGAGGCAAACTTGGGAGCTACAACCAATCCTTATTCCCTGATAATTTTATCTGGAAGAGCAATGCTTCCTACATCTACTCTTGATATTTTTAGGTCTGTACTTTTTTAAAAAGTATGTAACTAAGAATAGCAGTGTATTAAATTGCTCCAAGAATTATAGCTGCATTGTCAAAAAAAAATTTCTTTTTAGTGAGCAGGGTTTTGTCTGCATAATTTCTCAGGGCTTGGTGCAACTTGTAATACAGAACCTTTTCATCCTCTCATTCATGGTTTGGATAACATGAAAACATCCATACTATTCAGATTGCATAAAGTAAAGCTGCATCCTTTTTGTCTCTTCTATGCATAGGAAATACCAACTAGAAATTAAAAACCTTCAGACTTAGAGTTTTGGGAAGACCATAACAAAGGGAGGCACACCTCTATTTATCTTTCAGAAATAGAGTCTCCTTTGCTATCTATTCAAGAGCGTTTCCTCAGCTACTGTCAGGATGTGTGTAGTTGCAACATGCTATGTGTATGATGTTTGAAATCACGATATATCATTTAACTCTGGTAAAATGTCCCTTTTTCTCCTACCTGTCTAGAACAAGAAAGAAGCATTGTACTCATTCTGAGTAAATATCATGGGAAGGAAAGTGCTGCAAACATTTTTTGTTTCATTTAGACTTCTTCAACAAAAATAACAGAATGGGTGAGACTCTATGATTCAATAGAACATTAATCCATATTTTCCCTTCTAAACTGGTTACTCCCAACCATTGGCACATTATTCCAGCAAATACCTCGTCCTTCTGTTTCTCACCCACAAGAATACAACAGCATTGCATTCCTGTCAGGTTTGTTGCATTACTTATCTAACTCAGGTGCAGTTATGACTGGGGGAGAAATGAGAAGAAAGAAAGGCTTAAGATGATTGTGCTTTTCTAAGACCACTTGCTCTGGTCCATAATATAATAGATTTCTTTTTCATTGCATCCCTTCTTTAAAATGTGTGTGAAATGTTAAGAGATTTCTTCTAATATCACCTTAGGAGGGAATGCTGTAATTTGTTTCAGCGGGGAGTTGTCAGTTGCATTTATGTTTCATTATCAGTCAGCAGCACAACATGGATAGCTAATTAGATTAGTCTGTGAGCTTCTCTTCAGCAGTCATGTTATTCACATTCACAAATATATTCTCCGATACTGGTTTTTTTTTAAATGTCATAGCATCTTTGTATTTCAAAAATATAAAAAGTCCAAGTTAAAATGTTTTAGATTTATCTTCTGTACTGTTAGGTTCTGGAATCTTCTCTCTGAATAATCATGTATTTTAAAGCTGAGGTATTTTATTTCGGCCTTCATTAAAAACTGGATTAGTTTTAAACATTTAGTTTTAAACATTTCTTTCCAATCATTTACTTGAAGTCATTATTTAGTCATGGCATTCACTTGCCTGATCTGAGCAAGGTCCAAATATCTCTCAATCCTACCTACCTTAGAGATTTGTCTTATGGATGCAATAGGAGACTCCCATCTATGTCATTCTCTGCTCCCCAAGAAACATCATGCTATATGTGGGATAAAGCAATAAATAAGCTCTTGAATTAGTGCATACTTTAATAGTTCATAGTCATTTGATTAGCATCTTTTTGTTGTCATTTACAAGATGCTAGAAGTCATAGCAAAATATTTGCATAGTTCCTTTGACCTCAGCATATCAGAGACAAACCAATCAGAGGAGACAAGAAGAATCTAGTCCATGGCCTTCCTATCCAGAGCCCTTCACTTCTTCATGGCTGTCCATGTGAACTTCTTTCCTGCTCACTATCTCTGTAGAGGCAACAGGGAATGGAAATGAAATCAACACAAATAATTGAAGTTTCTCTGTATGTCCTGCACTGCATGGTAGAATGTCAATATTTCATAATTTGGACATGATCTGTATCACATGTAGAAAAAATATTCATTAACACCAATATACCACGTTGGGGTAGGGAAACCTCAGGAAACCCCTAACCTAAAACTGCTCCCATGTGGCTCAGTTTCCCACCCTTCCTTTGGATATGTTTCTTCCAACTGTCATTTGGACATCAGTGTTTACTGCATTCTTCCCTTTGTTGCCAGCATCAAGTGCTTCAAACATCTCATGTTCTCTTACCACTCCTTTGAACCTCTCTTCATTTTCTGTATGCGGTGTGAGGAATAAAGCAAGAGTAACTCCAAGTGCTCTGTGTGCTGGTAGGAATTCTGTAGAGGAAATTTCTTCCACCCTCAGATTTTATCATTCTGTAATATCCTTGACAATGCTGTATTCATCTTCAACACATATCATAAAATGTGGAGATTGACATTAGAGAGTAGATTAACAGGCATATTTTGTTTTTACTGTCTTGATATGCTGCTGAAAAGAAATAAAATGGGTCCTTTATATTAGGGATGTGCAATGCTTTGGACTTGATTCTGAAAAGTTGCTTTGGAGCCTGCAGGAGTACAAATGTGAAATTGCAACTATTTCCAGAATCAAGTAGCTGCTGAGAGAAAGCTTCTGCTACAATTGGAAACTAACACAGCTGCTTTCAGAACTAAATCAAAAGCATTGTATAGCCCTAATTTATACTGAGATCCCCTCCCCAATTTAGAAAGCATTCAGCTCTCATATTTGTGCTGCTATGGCATTTATAGCCATGCAACTCTACTGAGAATGTGGCTATATTTCAAACAGTTAAACAAGCTCGTTGTTAATAAAAGCATGAACTCCTGCTGATAAAAGCTTAAAATAATTATTCCTCTTCATATTGCATAGCTCTCACCTGCTGCTTTCTATGAAGTTTCCAATTCAAATCTTATTTTGGTGATTTTCTGAGAGCAAATACTGCTGGTTCATGCTTCACAAACATACCTTTGTTGAAAATACAGGTTTTTCATGTATGAAATACAAGTTTATTCTCTGATAAAAGACTCCATATAGTCAGGATTGGAAAGACTTCTGCCTGGGAACTTGGAATACCTGCCAATCAAACTAGGAACTAACATGGAGAGAGGAACCAGAGGTCTCACTCTATGACAGCTTCTGTTACTGATATATATCCAATAACAGGCCAACGCATTGCATGTGTCTGGCCAAAGTGAACATCAATCCTACACTATGCAGATTATTCCCATTATATTCTTATATTGAATTTCCAACATGTCTTTGATTAGGCATAAAATACTGATTAGATAGACTGCTATGGACTGATTAGACAAATTGCTCTTTGTTTATGTTCATGTGAACCTCTTCAGAATGATGTCTCATGCATGTCCATGAGAATTTTTCCAGGAAGACAAAGTTGCAAATTAGAATGTTAGACACTTACATGCATAGCAGAAACTGTATGTACATTTTGTTCATTCATTTGATTTACACCCCCAGTGAGCCCTCAAGATGGTCTGTCATACTTCATTGAAATACAACAATCATAAGAATGTATTTGACTTTGGCGGGGCGGGGGGGCAATACCTCTTTAATGAGTTCACATAATTTTTTCTTGAGGAAAAAGGTCTACAGACTTATATGACTTACATTGAGTAGTTCCAGCTCTCTGGAGCCACTTTTTCATTTGTCTGCAAAAGTCTAGACAGCCACCAGATAGCAGCAAAGAGGGGGACCTTTCTGCCATCTACAGCAGTCTGCATTTTTGGAGCCAGATCTGGTATCCTTAATGGTGATGCCCCCATTCCACTAATTAGCTTCACAAGCCTGGCCCGGTTGTAGTAAGTGTGACAACTAATTAGAGAAAGGCAGCTGCATGAATTTAATGAGAAGAACAGGGAGATTTACTGGCCACATCTTGTACTGATGACAAAGGACTGATATTTTCAGTGGTAAGAAGTGGGGGTTGAGGGGGGGATTGTTTGAATCTTCAAAGAGCTGATTTGGCTCTCAATAGGCCAGTATTTCTAGAAAACTGAAGGGAAGTACGAAAATGTCAAGCGCCTTGAATATAAAATGTATGTCTCACACATTTCTTAATGAATTAGCTTTTGTGGCTATCAAGCAAACATGATTTTCCACTCCCAAAGTGAGCTCAAGCACTTCTAAAATGCCTTTGGAGCAACTGACAATCTTTGGCATTTCACCGCCATCTCAAACGATCTGTTTGCAACTGCAGGGGTAGCCGTTCTACCAAGCTGTAAGAAATGCGATGCTGGCAACTTCATGACAAGTTGTATGTGTAAGAAAAAGAATACTGAAAAGCTGTGGCTTTCCTTCTATCTATCGCTTCCATAAGCAATTCATTGTTTGACTTGTGTGGTGTGGTTCAGATCCCTTGAGGCAGCCTTCTTCATTGTGGATTAGGCAATCCAGCCACTTTGTATCATAGAGTATCACAGAAAATACACTCTACCCAGTTCAGCAATTTTTCTCACAATGGTCCTGGAGAAGCACCTTCATATGAAACATCACAAATGTGAGGAGTGTGGGAAGCCTCCGTTAGTGAAGCAAATATAGATATATTTTCCATCTAGATGGCAATGTGTTGTATTAACAGTGACACTCCACACATTTCAACCATGCTATCTGAGGATCTTGGATCAAGGAGAAGCGCTACAGTCTTCCTTCCTAAAAGCAAAGGGCTTGGTGTCTCTGTGCTCTTCTTGTGATTCTCCTTTCTTCTCAAGATCATAGTGTATTTTTCTCTCAGAAATGTCTATCTGACAGAAACTCTCCCTTTCCTTCTATCACTTCCAATGCAAGATGTTAACTTCTCATTTATGCTGGCTGCTATGTGTTCTTCTTGGAAGCGTGCTTTACTACAATCCTGGACTTGTCAGATTTATTAAGTAATAAAGAAATTGTAGAGAAAAAGACTGTAGTCTTACAATTTGGTATTTCAGTTGTCCCTGTAAACTGGGACTGTCTCCTGTTCTCTGTTCAAACTTGGTTTATGATACAGCTATTTGAAGTTCTATCCCATAGTTTAGGGGGGGAACAGAATAATTGCTTTTAGAGTGGTGTTATAAAATAATCTACTGGTTCCTCTTCTGTGGAGTGCTCACTTTCTGGATATTTTTGGGCCAGTAAAAGAGTTTTTAGAACATTGACATTGTGTGTCCTTTTGTATTTTAAGTAGCTACTGTAGATGCAAATTCTCACCTATATGTAGACAGGGCCAAACAAAGCAAGTTCAGTGAACTGGTAGAGCTACATTCAGAGCACAGGAATTCTGCTGAACACTGATTATAAAAGTTTAAATGGAAGTATGCTCAAAATAAATCATTTTATATCGTACTAGAGGGCTGGTTCATCTAACACCTGTTAACACACTGGAGATGACAGTTACCGATGGCCCAATAGTAGGCATCTTATTTTAAAATAGAACTTTAAAGTCTTTTGGCCTAATGTAGAACATTTCACATTAGTGATTTATAGTATCACCAAGATATTACTGTGGTCATATAAAGCCTTGTATCACCATAGTGATGGCAATTTATGGCTATAAATTATTAGTATAGAAATGGTAATAGAAAGAATTCTTTCATAAACAAAATGCAGTCTTGTTTATTTCAAAGGGATACTTTTGCATTCCTAATCTGATGATCTCACATTAATATGGAAATGCATTTTCTTATTTCATATGCATAATCAAAACTAGTCCAGGAAAATAGGTACCATCTTCTAAGAATCACATACATGGATAATCCACAGTAGGACATCCACACTTTTTTATTTGTTTGTTTGTTTCCCTGATATAATCTATCAGGGTCTCATAACTTCAAAGAGGAACAAAACAACTTAAAACATAACTATTTAAAATCAGGGAAGAGTAAAAGCATCTTCATTACTCTGCCGTTGGATTCATAGGTTTTGAAACTGGACTTCCTTCTTCTTTTGGAAAAAGGTCAGAGAAAGGTCTATATGAAAGTAGAAGGAAACAAGTCCTTCACTGCATAGTAACTGTAGCTTTCCCCTGTGCTGAACTGTAGCCTTACTGAGCTCCTGGACATAGGAAAGCTTCTGCATGTGAAGGGCCTTTCCATATTTGCACCCAACCATGGGACAAACATATTCTGGCAACCTTGTTTTTCTGCCGTGTCCTGATGACATTGACTACTCATCCACAACTTATTTCTGAGGCAGTTTGAACGTATATGTAGTTGTTCCAGTGTTTGAATAAATGTTTTCCCCTTAAGCAGGCAATGAACCATGGAAATTTTTCTATGG
Source organism: Python bivittatus (assembly GCF_059951505.1). Classification (NCBI taxonomy): domain Eukaryota; kingdom Metazoa; phylum Chordata; class Lepidosauria; order Squamata; family Pythonidae; genus Python; species Python bivittatus. The sequence goes on from NW_028277088.1 coordinate 54,487,678, forward strand.
GTGCAATCTGATGTGTTCTACCTATGATTTGATTAGAATCACAGCCAGGTGATCCCTAAAGGGTAATTTGGACCCTAGTTGGTGAAAGCCTCCTGGGAGTTGAAAGGAGGCTGCATTGGAACGATGGTAAATTCATCCTTGCCTGGAGGGTCTTTGTATATCTGATGCCAGTCCTGAAAGAGGCAGTGGTCCACCATTGGTTCTGGATTGGTTGCACTCCCTTTTTGGAACTGATTTGTAATCTGCGGTTCCTCTTCGACTCACAATTGTTGATCAATCAACAGGTGGTATCCTTAGCCAAGAAGTTATGATATCCTAGACTAGAAGGCCCTGTGCATGCTCATTCATGCCTTGGTCACTTCCAAGTTGAATCATTTCAATGTGCTTTACATAGGAATGCCATTGAAGACCACCCAGAAGTTAGAGCTGGTCCAGAATGCAGGGGCTCAATTAGTGATGAGCTGCTGAGAGAATGCCTCAGGCAGCAGCAGACATGGGAGGAAGCTGAAGTGGAGGAAGTGCCATGGCAAGACAAGCCCCTGCATGGGATGTACCATCAACAGATAGCTGAGGTGGCTGACACTGGGAAATCCTACCAGTGGCTGGAAAGGGATGGACTAAGAGACAGCACTGAGGCACTAATCATAGCACCACAAGAACAGGCACTAAGCACCGAATCCATAGAAGCAAGGTCTACCACACTTGACAGGATCCATGGTGCAGACTGTGCAGAGAGACCTCAGAAACAGTCCAACACATACTGGCAGGGTGTAACATGAAGGCAGGAACAGCATACACTGAATAGCACAACCAAATAGCTGGCATTGTATACAGGAATATCTGCATAGTGCATGGGCTAGACCCTCCCAAGTCCGGATGGGATATTCCACAGAAGGTCATGGAGAATAACAGGGCTAAGATCCTGTGGGACTTCCAGATCCAGATGGACAGGCAGGTATTGGCCAATCAACCAGACATCGTAGTAGTAGACAAGGACCAGAAGACAGCAGTGGTGATAGATGTATCAGTGCCAAGTGACAGCAACATCAGGAAAAAGGAGTATGAGAAGCTGGAGAAGTACCAGGGCCTGAAGGAAGAACTAGAGAGGATGTGGAAAGTAAAGGCTAAAGTGGTCCCAGTGGTGGTAGGAGCTCTTGGGGCTGTGATTCTTAAGCTGGGAGAGTGGCTCCAGCAGATCCCAGGAACAACATCAGAGCTCTCTGTCCAGAATAGCGCAGTGCTAGGAACAGCTCAGATATTGCGCAGAACCCTCAAACTCCCAGGCCTCTCGTCAAAGGTCCTGAGATTGAGGAAGACACATACCACCCATAGGGGTAAGAGGGGAATATATATGTATGTATGTATATCCTTCCTCTTGAGATGTTTGCTGCTGTCACTGGGGATCCTTGTATATATATTGTGTGTATACACACATACACATATACATACAGTACATACAAGGAGAAAGCTACATATATCATGGTACTAAGAATATTGAAAAATATTTCAGATCGTATGGAATGGAACATTTAGTGTACCTGCAAATGATAGCATAATATATATCAATTTAGTATAACAAATACAGTTCAAAATACATAACAATTTAATAACTTACAGTGAAGGAACTGCTGCCAGAAACAAAACAACCACAAGTTTGAAGTTCTCATCCAAAGACCCATTAACAGTGTACATCTGAATGTGTAGTGCTTAGATGGATTTCTTTCATTTGTAATCAATTTCATTAGGCTACCATGTAAATGAAAGTTGATCGTAAGGTATTCATTTCAAAATGTTAATGAAGGAGACTTGCTGATAAGTGCTCTTTAGAAAACAAATTGGTTAGGATTTTTTTTTTTTTCTGTGTCTACATGACATAAGAAGGCACAGAGAAAGCTCCATGCTGAAATACTTGTCTCTAACTCATGAAGAACAACATACTAGATGCTCCTCCACTCTGAATGCCTAAATAGAGTTTTAGTATTTTTTCCTGTTGAAAAAAATTGTAGGTCCATTTCTTTGTTTGTATATGTGATGCCAAATTTATATAAAATATTATTTTAATGAGTTGATCATGCTTTAATAATTGTATGTCTTTTTAACTAATTTGTGGATTTGTAAATTTGGGCTAGTAGAACCTTTTCACTTTTTGTATACACAGTGTTTTAAATGCAGTGCTTTAATTCTGAAGTATGCCAGACAACGGGAAAACCTGTTGTGTGGTTCACAGGAAGATAAGGAGGCTATGCTACAGCTTAGTTCAGTGGTAATACCTGGATTTAAATGTTTTCCCTTGCTTAAATCTAAATCAGTGTTTGGTCATCTACACTGCCTCAGCTGGATCAAGCTGAGACTAGATTAGGTATTACCAAGAGATATAATTCCAATATAAATGATTCATTATAAATAATTATATTATCTTTCCTTGCTCTCAGCACAACAGTTATTTGTTTACATGCTTCTTTTGGTGTGAACCCTTACTTAAATCTAGTCTGATCCATACTCGAGTTTTGATGAAGTTGCTAGACAGAAATCAGTTTAGTAACTTTTGGCTAAATGGATCTACACCAGCTTAATTTTTCTGGAAAAGTGTCACTAAACTTCTTCAAAGTTCATTGCTCTTTGGATCAATGAATTATTACTCTTTGGATAAATTGTACTCTACAAAAGAAAAAAAAATGAAAAGCCCCTTTTTTTTTTTTCAGGGTTTACATTTTTACTGCACAGGTTATTGGATTGTATCACTTCATAGAAAACAGATATGACCAGTTCAGTAGACAAAATAAAAAGTCCAACAATTCCCAATGGAACTGAAATGTAGCAGAATTCCTTTAGTGTTGTTTGTCCATCATGTAGCAGAGTTAACTTTTATTCTTCTATAACCTTTATAACATTTTTAAAGTGGTTGTGATATTATGAAAGCTCTTCAATTCAAATCTCAATAGAGCCAGAAATCAGTTTCAAGTTCAACATCCCCTTGTGACCTATAGTGATTTTGTTTCTGCTATCTGCCAGGCAAAGGCCTTTGTGAACTTTTTATTGGTCCAGATATCCAATATCCGCCTCCATTATCTTCTTTCTTTTCTCTCTGTGTTTGGCTATTGAACTTACATTCATTTTATCCTATCCTGTTCTTCCTCGAATTTCAGGCCAGATTTTGGACAGGGGAGGGGGAGGACAATTTATGAATTACTTTTATCCTTACGTAAATTCTGTATTGATTTAGGAGGTTAAAATCCTGGCAATGAACTGTGATAGGAATGAATTGACCATTTGTCTAAATTTCTTCCTCATTGCTTCCTTGTGTTTTCAATTCATAAAATGTTATCCCTGTTGCATATTAATTAGAAGACTGAAGAAAAAAAATATCTGCACACAATTCTTAAAAATACCTATATTCAGTGGGTTGAAGCAGATTGTCATTATTTGTTTCCATACATATCTCTGGGAAAAAATACCATGGCATCCCTTCATTCCCAGAAGCATTATTGATGTCATTTTTAACATGTGCAAAGTAATTATGCTTTCTTTCTGATTAGCTAATATTGCCTTCTGAAATCAAATGAAAGGCCTCTAACCAGGAGGAGATTTTGATCCACATTAATCCAGGAGCTACCTGCTAAATTTGCTTTAGAAAGCAAACTCGGCTCTTAAGCATCTCTGCTGAGATAACACTTAACCATGGTTTGGTGATATTGTACATTTGATCTAACCACTTCCTTCTTTCTTTTCCTTCTCTTTTGCACATGGATGCCATAACAGGGACCTCTAGTATAAGCATTTAGAGATCCTCATTAGATCAGAATGCACGCACCACTGACTTACAGGATAATCTCCTTTGCCTCATAAGGAAGCCTATGCGGGCCACTTGGTTAAATCCCTGAGCAAACACAATTCCCTTTGCTTTAAAGCTGGGCAGCAAGGGGGGAATTTGCAGGAGTTTTTGCACTCTGAATCTCCTGAGGAGCAGCAGCTGGCTGTCAGGAAAGAAAGAATCTAAGCCTATTATGGGGTGACGTCTTCCAAGACTCAGAGAAGAATCCAATACACCAGATATAGAGATGCAGTAAAGCATCAGAGAGCATTTGATTTTTATTTTGGATATGTTCATGCTTTGCATGATTTCTTTCAAGGTTAGTTTTCTCTGAGATATAATCATCTTGGTTGGGCTTACTTGTTGCTCCTTTATTTTCTCTAGCTTTTTCCCCCCTTTAAAACTAACATCCATCTGTATTTTCTTTGTTGCTGTATGTTCCAAACTCTAAATTCTATTTAAAAAATATATATATATTTGGTGCCAGTTAGTGTCTTGGAGATGGAAAATCTGGCAACATGCCTCAGAAGGCTTAGACCATGGCTGACTGTCTACCAAGATACTGGCTTAAGCTGTCCTGGTGTTTCTCAAACAGTAGAAAGATGGAGGCATTTTCCTTCTTTTGATTTTATCCCTGCTTGATGGGAGAAAAAGAGGTGGCAGTGAATACCAGCTGAAAGCAACAACAGCTGTATAACGCTGGGTTTTCAGGTTGGGTGGAGTAGGCCAGGTGGTGAGAGAGTTTATTAATTATCATTCATATTCCAAGATTAAAAATGCTTGATCTCCATTTATTATCACATATGTAGTCTATCTTCTAACATGCATCTTTGGCAATTTATATTTTGAAGAAAAAATAAAATCTAATCTGCAAAGCAGGATTCCAGGCCACAGTGTGATCATAATTTGCATCTGTATTTTGTGTACAGATAACAGTTTCCAAAAATCAAAGTTCATTATTTTCAGATGACATGACAGCAAAATACAGAAAGAAGGAGCACTCATGTTTCCCCGCTCTTACATACAACAACTTTATTAGCGTTATTCTAAATGCCCTCATGAATTTCTCATGTTGGGAGATGGGTGCAGAAGAATATTATTGGTGTACACTAGCTGTTAGTTTGGAGCAACTGCAGTTAAAGAGTTTTGACACCCAGGAGAAAGCAAAGAGAATTTATTGGATGCTTGATAACAATGGCTTCCTATTATTTTATTTGGATATGAAATTATTTGTGCTTTATGCAGTAATGGATATAAAACCACAACAAATGCCTTACTTGGTTTTTGTTTTGCTTATTAATTTGATCTGATTTTTGATGCTGCCTGACTTGAACCAACATTGGGCTGCTCACAAAATAAAAAATAACATAAAACAATAGGTATTATTCATTTGTTTTTCTGTAGTTTAAAGATCCTGCTTCAGTGCTTTAGTGACCTTTGTAATTTAAACTGCATAAACATATATTCTATACCAGGTGACTATAGGCTTATTTAATGTATTTTAGGCCACAAGGATGTTGGGTCTGGGAATATGATGCAAAGTGGGCAGGTCACTTCATGCACACGGGCACAACCAGCATCACCACTACTATTCCTTCTCCTTCTTCTTCCATCAATGATGACTTTTTTCCTTTCTTTTTTAGATACTACTTTCAGGATGCTACAGTTTTTGTACATTTCTGATGTAGATGAAGGTGGGAAGGCATGCCACCAGTTTTGACAAATGACATTAGAGGGACTTTAATGTCCACCGAAAAGAGATTTGTGGGCCATACAGAGTGCTAGGTGCCCATCCTGCTCTACTGAAATAAATACTGAAAGGGTGCTGGTTATACAGATCAAAGCCTTACCTTCTTCCCACAATTATCTGGGAAGCAGATTACAGATTGGCTGCCAGGATTTAAACTCTTAATTGCCTCACTGTGTACAGGGGAATGGGTGGGAAAATATTTTCCTGCAGTGAGCCCATACAATCAATCAAGGTGCTAGCAAAGCAAATGAGAAATTATTTTATTTCCATACATCTTGCTGTCCATTGATAGCTAAATGATGGACATGCATCAGAATGCTGTTTGATTATTTGAATGACAGTAGCTACATTAAAATAGAAGGTACCTTGTAATAAGTCAAGCCCTTGATCCATCTCATACAGAGTAGCAGCAACGATTCAGGGATTGTGATACAAGTCTTTCCTAGCTCTAACACTACCTGGAGATGTCAGGGATAAACACCACTGATTAGATAAAAATAAAATATGCAAATAATATGCCTCTATAGGACATATATTGGCCTGATTGACAATGGACTAAAGAATTGTTCTGCCTTAACAAAGCAAGAACAAGCTAGTCTTAAATTCAGATTCCAAGTGCAAGCAGCCATATGTCTCTGGAGCAGGCTTATACCTCTGATGAACTTCCAAGCTGTAATATGACCTTCAAGGGCTTCCCAGTTTCCTTGCATTTGTAGTTCCCAGCAATCAGAAATTCAAAAGGTTTATCAAACACGGTTGGTCCCCAGATAAGGTTAACTGGTTTGTTCCCAGACTCACCAGGCATCTAGTGTTTAGAGATACATTAGTGCTGAACGTGTACACTGGATTTTGCTGCTGTTGCTAAAAGCTGTAATAAAAGCTATGTTCCACATGTTTGTATAATCTCCTGTCATGCATAATTTCAGCTCTGCTGAAATCTTGGATCTGGGTTCTGCATATTTCAGGAAATGATTGCATACCATGCCATGCAAATGTTATTTTATAGTTAGTTTTGGAGCAACTGAACCTCCACAATCACCCTGTGAAAATGTTTATAAAATGGGAATAAATGCAACTCTCCCTCTCTCTCTCTCTCTCTCATTCTCTGTATGTGTGTGTTTACTACTCAAGTTGCTAGGCAGGGACTGAGATTGGGGATGGAAAATAATATCTGATAGTCATGGCCAAAATTACTTTGTGAAGTGGGAAAAATCAGAAACTGGGGAAAGGTTACCTATAGTCCTGTTTAAAAATTGTGGGTATTGGTATCTTTAAAAAAATCATATCAGGGACCAATAGGATCTCCACTATCTAGCATAAGACTATTGAAAGTGTATTTTGGTTCCCCCGCCCATTCAATATCATTAGCTGCTGCAATAGAGCAGTCTGAATTGCTAGAAATACTTCCCACAGATTGTAACTATAAACCAGAAATGTGTCTCAGCATCAGTTCATAAAAAAAAATCTAGGATTTGGCAGCCTTTCCAACACAAATGAGGTTCCTGCCACATGAGGAAATTGCACATGATGAAAACATTCATGCTTCAACCTTGGCAAACCAATAAATACAAATAAAGCTCAAGTGATAAAGCACATACATTGATCTTTCACACCCCCTGGTGCTTCCAGCACTTCACGACAATTTCCCACAACATAACAGATCTCTCTGATGTTGGCACAATTAGAAACACAGCAGGATTCTGTCACATTTGCACAAGGTGGCTATCATTTGGATTCGTAATTGTCATAGAGAGTTAGACATTTTTACATCTATCATATGAAATTCACAACAGGAAGCATCCATCAGTCCAGGGTATCAGAGAATTTTATTTGGTCTATGAAACTAATTTACAGTTCCCAGTCAAGTATACAAATTAAAGCACCAAAATCTTTAGATTTTGCATTTCTCCAGATTTTATGATGCAGTTCTTACCTCAATATATGTGTGAACTGCATGTATTATGGGAAGATGCATGTGAAAATGAATGTGAATATTCTTCCATTTTTGTTTTAATTTGCAAATTCAGTAGGCATTTGATAGAGTAGATTTCATACATGAAACTGAGTACACCCAACACTGAAGCAGACAAGACTAAGACTGATCTACAGAAAAAAAATAACTATACATAAACAACATATACAAAAATGTGCAAACAATTTAAAGGAAGCCAATTAAGTGCATTCCAAACCCACTGCTCAGTGTCTTACAGTGACACATCACTTGAAGGTGCTTTGGCTTTAGTGCCAATTCCAGGAGACGCATCTCCTGTTTATGTGCCATAGAAAACTAGGACAGAGCCCTGAAGTTACAGTAAATGTTTGACAAACACAGTGGTTTTCACACAGAGGATTCTGCAGAATCCAGTGATGTTGTCAAAATGACAAAATGAGCATTGCATTGCATGCTCCACCCTTTTTATATGTGCATGCAACATCACGATGCAAAGGGGCAAAACTTGCATCATAAAGGAATTTGCCCCTCCTGCAGACACCTCAGCTTCACATATTAAGTAGTAATTTGAAGGGGCATTTGCAAAGTGAGCCAAAGACTCTCCAAATGGTTTGTTTGTTTGTATGCACCTTAAAAGTATTGCTTTCAAATCCTGGAAGAGCTGTATCCCTAAGAGATTTAAATACACAAAGCATATATCCATGCCCTCAAACATATGAAAGGCATTTTCAAGATTGTTGTCAACCAAGGTCAAGAAACGGGAGTCAGTAGGAGTCTTATGGAGTAGTTTAATGTGGTTAAGATATTGTAACAAAATATTGGAACCTCCCAAAGCATCTCTCTACTTCAACTTATACCTAATCCAATCAAGGTAGATTTGTTTTGAATTTATTTCTTACACTTTCAACTTTCCCAGGATTGAGATACCTGTTTTGAAATGGCTCCATATTCTCCTATTCGCCATTACAAAACAGGTATCTCAGTCCAAAGGCCAACAAGCATCATTAACGTATTGATGATACCTAACCCCATGCTGATGGATAACTTCACCCAAGCAGCCTCCAACAAGAACAGGCAATTGAATCCTGAGACACCCTATAAAGCAAAGGTCAAGGGCTAGACCTCTCTCTCCACCATCAACACTGACCCTGGAGTAAGGAGGAGAACCACTGTAAAACTACACCTTCTACTCCAATCCTCCTGAGCCAGTCCACAATGACACCATGATCAATGGTGTCAAAGGTTGCTGAGATATCAGTGAGGGTCAGGATGGATACACCATCCCCATCTCAGTCTCACCAAAGGTCACCAACAAGTGTGATCAGTGCCCTCTTGGTACTGGGCCCAGACCTGCAATCTGCCTGAAAGTGATCCAAATAGTCATTTCCTCCAAAACCTTCTGAAGTGGTAGCCTGACTACCTTCTCAACAAGCTTCCCCCCCAAAAAAGGACAGATTGGAAGTTCTCCAACACTTTTGGGTTCAGTTATGGTTTCTTGAGGACGGGATGGACCACTGCTTCCTTATGTGTTCCGTACTAGTAGTGTTTTTATATCATATAGAATGTCTTTCCATTTCAAGTGAATTCCAACCACTCAGTGAGGCTTTTGGATCCTTAGTATATGACATATGATTACTAGGTAGAAGTCTGGCTTGGCTTCAATCTGTTGTAGTCACTTTCAGCTATTAGATTACAGTGGGGATTCCTTTAGGGTAGTGTTACTCAACTTTATGACATGTGGACTTCAGCTCCCAGAATTCCCCAGCCAGCATGAATTCTGAGAGTTGAAGTCCATATGTCTTAAAGTTGCCAAGGTTGAGAAACACTGCTTTGGGGGATATTGTTTCAACCCAGTCTTCTTTCTCATGTCTCATGCTGTCTACATTGATTGATGCTATGAAGAAATCATCTTCAGTTCCATACTCCATTCTGTGTATATTTCTTGAATTATTTTTGTACATTTTAGCCATGTGGTTAAACTTTACACTCTTATGACATTTCAAACATACGGTGGGCACTGTTTATAGGCATGCTTCATACTGCATCAGTTGCACTGTTTGCATACAATTTACTATGCTTCTAAGTCTTTTTGCCTGTGACTGGGACTTTAATTAGGGCCAAAACCATGTTTCTGACTAGAATCTGCTGATTTCTCCTTTTGCATAAATCGTTATCGTGGGTGATGCCCAATATTGGAATATTATCATTGACCTGTCCCATAACTTTCAGTTGTGAGTGACCAACTTCTGCTGCTTGAAATGTATCCATAGCAATTTCTAGGGACTAGTTCATATCCCTAAGTAACTGTTCTTGACATCTTTGTTTCTAATACCCCAAATGGTTTGCCCTTTGAGCAAAAATCAAAGTCCCCCCCCCTCCTCAATTTTTCCCAAGTACACACTTAATCTTTTCCCAAATTCACTGGTTTCCCATTTGCTCCCATGCATAAGTCAAAGGACTTTGCAAAATCCAAAACAAATAGTGACAATCTGTCTGAACAATTGTCTCCTTCTGTATGAAAAGTCAGGGTCTTTCATCTGGGCTAAGTTGATTAATGCACAAGACAAGGCTTTTTGGGTAGCAGCATCCAAATTTACTGACAAATTGTTAATATATGTTTATTGTACATGCTGTTGGTTGGATAGGCAGATTATATGATAGAGAGAAATGGTTGGATAGGTATATGGACCTAATGCTCACTTTAATAAGTAGACAAAATCAAGCCTTAGAAAAAAGCAAGCAGAAAGAAAAAGGGAATATTGTTAAGAGGTTAACTTTGGAGCAGTTTAATGCATTTAAAGTAGCATGAACAACCTTTTTGGAAATGTGCAATAAGGTGAATGTCTCTCTAATGTGTAATACACTTCATGAGGTGCTTTTAGAATCTACTGATTTGGTGAATAGAAAGCAAATGTAGTGTGAAAGAAGCAGGCAAGCCTGATGCATTTAAACCTCCTGATGCTTCCATCCATAGGGAATTCCAACTTTGGAGGATATGACAAAAAATAGGATTTTGAAGAAATGTCCTAAGTTACCACACAAAATATCCATGATGCCAGACCAGACCAATATGTTGTATCCATGTACAGTGGTACCTCTAGTTATGAACTTAATCCGTTCCGTGACTCTGGTTGCAACTCGAGTTGGTTGCAAGTCGAGGTAAAGTTTCCCATAAGGTTCAATGTAAATACGGTTAATCCGTTCCGCCCTCCGAATTTGGTCGCACCACAAGGCAAATTTCCCCATAAGGTTCAATGTAAATACAGCTAATCTGCCCTCCGAATTTGGTCGCACCCCAAGGTAAATTTCCCCCATAAGGTTCAATGTAAATACGGCTAAACAGTTCTGAAACATATACACTTTATTTTTAAACCTCAAAAACATGAAAAAAAAGTACAGTACAGCACAGTATGAAGAGGGAGAATGGGGTGGGGAGGCAGTTATTGTTTGGAGGGAGAGTGCCCCTCCAAAGGGACATCGGGGAGATCTCCTTCAGGGGTTTCCTCTCTTCTTTGCCTCTTAGCTGCAGGCTCAGTTCTGGGGAAAAACCTGTCTAAAGTCAGTTGCCAGCCTGCTCTGCATTTTCTTTGGAGCCATGCTGACAAGCACACCAAAAACCTTCCAAACGCCACAAAACACACCACAGGCCTCACCGAACATCTCCTTGCTACCGTGATCTTGCCCACAGGAAGCCACGACCGCGTGGCAGCAGGGAAAATGGCCGCAGATCCGGTTCATAACTCGAGGCAGAGTTCGCACGTCGAGGTAAATTTTTGGGGCCGGAGCTGGTCGTATCTTGAAAAATTCGTAACTAGAGGTACCATTGTATATAGTTTATGCCTCTCTCTGGATGTGCTTCTTTCTCACTTTATGACTGCTTCCTACCCCCACTCCATTCCCCCATTTTAATGTATGAAATTCATACATGAGAGAAAATATGGAATATGAAAAAAAATCTTCAAGGTTTATTGCTTTGCTTAATTTACAGACTAGAGATATGGGTGTTGCTCAGGAATATTTCAGTGAGATCTTAAACACAAGGCAGAAGAAAACATTTTCCTTGCCTTTCTAAGCAGATAATGTGACAATTTAGTGTAGAATTCTGGTTATTCTGAAGATCACACTGAAGTTTGGGAGATTAAGAAATGAAGAATCTTTGTGTCTGAAAACAGTGAAAAATCAATAATGTACAATTATTTTTTGACAGCCATCATATTGTTGTAAAACGAATGATTCTATAAACATAATACTGTATGTGCTACTTCTTTTGCCATCTATAATTAAGTATCAGGTGGTAAACAATCCAAGTAAAAATATTCAATATCAGAAACATATCTTTTTATGCATCATTTATTCATGCTGTTTTTTTATTGGTTGAGATTATAGTTTCAACCTTGAACATTGTTTAGATTGTTAAGTATGTTTTAACCTTGTATACTATCCAGAGATGCTGTGAGACGAATAGTCTTATAAATTATTTAAATAAATAAAAATAAATGCAATCAGTCATCTATCAGTCATGTAAAAAAAGCAGGTGTATTAGCTGCAGATAATATTAATAACTTTCATTCAACCAAACCAGAGTGATTGGAACTTCATTCATTTGTACTCCTCACCTAGAGACAAATTAAACCCATTTTAATACAATGAAATGCTATCTTGCTGACTGCTGGGTGGAAACAATTTCACTGGGGTAGATAAGGTATTTAGGCCTATGTGATTAAGAAATATTGACTATACTGGAGAGCTTAGAGACTAAACAAAAGGGAATTCATTGCCTGCTCAGATATAGTTAAGTGTCTGCTGCTCTGTGTTCTCAGATTCTTCACATTTCTGTTCTCAAATTTCTCTTAAAGGCCATGAGGAATAAAGTAGTGCTAAAATAACTGAGAAAGCGAGAGCCAATCAAGATTTCTCTAATGTAGTTCAACTATTGCCATTGTAAGGTCAGCTGGAATAGAACCCCCACATAGAGAAAAGTTGGCAGTTTCCTTGATCTGGCTGCCTTAACAGGCCAAGATGGGTTTAGCAGACTAAACACATAGTTAACCTCACAGATCCAAGAATCTTCTATTTCTTTTATAATAATTTTATTAAAGATTACATATACAGATAAAATGGATACAAACTATAAAAAAGAAAAAATAGAAAGTGAAAAGAAAGAAAGAAAGAAAGAAAGAAAGAAAGAAAGAAAGTTCCCCCTTATGTCCTAGCAAGTATAAACAACTTTAGCACATTGTCAACCATTTCTTACTATACAACAAATAATCTCTTCAATCTCCCATATCTCACCTCATTCTCTGTGAACCACCTTTAAAACCTCATCCTCCTTCCTAATGGCAAAAGTCCATTAAGGGTTACCAGAAATAACAACGTATCTATTATAAACCCACTTAAATTCCTTCCTTTTACATTTATATCTCATTTTCTATTTAACATGTATTCCCCAAATTTTAACATTCAAATCTAATCTGCAAAAATCCAATAGAAGTTACCAGAGAGAACAACATAACTGTTTTAACCTTGATCAGATAAATAAATTTAAAATGCAACAAATAACCTCTGTTCCATGTAACTGTTATCTATAAACAAAACGTTGAAACATCATCATCCAGTCCTGGTCAAAAAAGTCCATTGAAAATTGCCAGAGATAACAACCTATATATTTTAACCTTGCTCAAATAAACGAACTTTATATTCCTTCCCTTCCCCTTGCTCCAAACAATCTTGGTCTTTAGTCCCTTCAAAAAATGTCCAAACACTTGATTTTTTTTTTCTTCATTTCTCTTTATCTCTTCTCACAAAGTCACTGACAATATTAACCAACCCCTTTTGTAAACCCAATATAGATAGGTTATCCAAGTTATTCTTCTGGTCTATTTTTTGTACATCCTTTTTAAGTGTTAAAACATCAGCCAGTTTCATTTGTATATTTAATATTTCATCTTTTTTCATAACCTTCTTGTAGCCTGTCATTTTCAAGTCAATTGAATCAATTTCAGTCTTGTCCAGTAAAATATGTTCCTCTTCCATAGCATCATTTAGTCTATCAATAATGGCAGAAATCTTTAAAACAGCTTCTGAGCTTATTGTTCCAAAATAGCTCTCAATATATTCACTGTTTTGCTTCCTTTTAGTGTCCTCTAGTGTCTAATCTTCAAAGTCTCATCTTATCTTGTTATTTTTATTCTGATTTTAAAAACATGGATAGTTTCCCCTGGGAAGAATTCTTATATTTAATTCCAAATTTTATTAAAACCATCTGGACCCTTAGGGCATTTATAAATTTCTAAAATCAACATGCTGGCCATACTTTTGCTGTTAATTCCAATAAATGAGTGAGTAAGTAAGTAAACACATAGTTAAAACTTCTTTTGTAATGGATTGAAGGAAACTCACCCAGTGAAGTCCCTAAAAACTTGCCATTCCAGAGGTTCTCAATGTTAAAAAGCAATTTAAAAAAAATAGTTCCAAAGTGATTAAGAACTAAGGATTGGCTGAATTTTGAGTCCTTAAAGACTAACATTACAATTATGCACATAGATGTAATCCTCTGACTCCCAGCTGCTCAACTCAAAAGCAGATTGCAAAAATGACAGTTCCTGCTGCCTACTCATAAGAAGCAGCTGTACAGGGTGCGTGTGGGCTATCTCATGATCCCTCCTCTTTCCAGAGGGATTTTGCTGGTCCAGAACCTGCATCCAGCTGTGGATTTCAGCCATAATGTCATCCCTGTTTCTTCAGGCACATCTTCAATCTTCTATGTCCTTACCAGAAGTGAGGTTCAAGAGTCTTCTAGAGGTATACAGTATTCATATCTGAAGGGGGCACTTTCACTGAACCTGTTGGCTGCTCTGAAAGCACCATGCCTTTTCTGTGGTTTGCACAGTAGCCTTGTGGGCTCAGGAAACTATGTTTGGGTTTAAAGTAGCTTTATGGCAGCAGCAGCCACAGGATGTTGTCTTAAGGTAGGCCAGGTCAAGAAACAGACACCACAAGGATTCCAGGAATGTTGTCTTGTTGTTGTAGGGCTGATAACTGAATCTTGAAACCTGCCCCAAACTTTCACTGCCCCTTTTTAAGGAAAACAAGATTAAGATGGGGCTGCTCTGAGTGTCCTTCTCAGGCTTTCCATTTTTTCAGGCTTTCCATTTTCCCAGGGCTGAGCAACCATTTACCTTTTCCTCCTCCTTCTCAAAGGCCAAAGTTAAATTCTTCTAGATCTCCTTCTCCTTCTCCTTCTCCTTCTCCTTCTCCTTCTCCTTCTCCTTCTCCTTCTCCTTCTCCTTCTCCTTCTCCTTCTCCTTCTCCTTCTCCTTCGGTTAACCCAGAATTCCAGGAGCAGCCAAAGGCGCACTGAGGATATCCATGCCACATCTGAAGCACGTTTGCCTGTTTTGGATCCAAAAACTGGATACACCCAAATCTTATATATTTTCTCATATTATACAAAGTGAAATATATGCATAGTGACAGACTAAGTAGCTGCTTGTCTGAATTCAAAAGGTTCTGCAGAGTGTTTTGCAAATTAGAGGGGTTACTGAGGTTAAGTTCTAGCCTATACACACGCACACACACACACACACACATATATACACACATATACACACACACACCACTTAGACATGTTCCAAAAGCAGCTCTTCACAGCTATGTGCAGTGAAGTACATTATTAATATTGCTATAATGATAGTGTGCTATTTTCCAATGGAATCATGAGTGTATCTAACAATGGGCATTTTTGTGTTAAACTCTGTGATAATCCCCTGCCCCTGCACTGAAATCTGAAACCCAGTTTGGTTTTCCTGATAATGAAAACAGTTAAACATTTGGTGCAGTGAGCATTCACAGAATTGGAAGATATTATTTGATGATAAAAATATTAAAAACACATGGAGCCAAATTTTTCTTAAAATGTACATTCTATTCCCTTTCTATTTCTCCTTTTATTTGAAAGGCAGAAGAATGGAGAAAAGTGCTATAATTAAAAAGGAAAGTATGTATAATCATTAAAAAAAAGAATTTAAAGGAATATTATTTCATTGTCTTTGAGAATAAAGCCCATAAGATTGTCTCTAATTTCCTTTGATTGTGCATGAACATATCTCAAGTTGTTTTGACTGTAAAAATCTGCTGTTCTGCAAAACGAAGAGTAGATTTAGCAACATTCCAATTCATCTGCTTGCATATACAGTGCTTGTACATTAAAATGCATTCTCTCAAAATTATGTCTCTTGGAATAATGATCAACCATTTGTGAGCTTTAAGCCACATAGTGTACTTTTAGATTGATGTTGGTAATATCTTATTCATTTTAAGATGGAAGCAAATCCAGCAGCGCAAATCTAAGAATCAGAACTAAAGGAACTATTTGGAACTTGGGACTTGTTTAAAAATGCTGTGGGTATCGATGCAGAATTTCAAGTAAAGGTTTTAATGCTTGTGCAGAACATTAAGCTGAAATGAGAAAATTAGAGGAAAAGCAGCAGGTTTATCTTGAACAAAAAAAATAATAAAACAAAGAAATCTGTTCTTTTTCCAACGCAACTACCTTCCAAAAGCAATCTTTTTTTTCTGTGTTAACCTTAACCGTAATCATTTTTCAAGGAAAAGTATTAATATCCATTTCTTTATATATAAGGGTTTCTCATATATTCATAGGTGTACATAACATCTTTTTACACAACAGTTTCATTAAATGATGAGCATGTTTCATATATTTCAATCTTCTTGTGCTTTCTTTTTTTCTCTTATTTTCTTTCCCTATCATTTTTTTTCCTGTTTTGTTAAATAACGTTTCTGTTTCCTTATAAGTATACAAACCAAGTACTGGAAAAGAATGTTTGTCAACAAAGCAACATCACTTTCCTTATCCCTAAACTTCTGTCACCTTCTATCGCTACATTCTTTCTAAGAAGCAGACTGTTCCTCCCCAGAAGGATTTCTACATGGCTGTTTAAATGGTCACCCAGTCACTGCTGTGGATCTAAATCACATATTTGATGTTTACTTCTGTTCTGAATCATTAAATCTGAAATACTTAGAACAGAGGAAGTCCTGTTCTTTATAAGCATTTATAGCTGTAAGCATCTTCTGGCTAAGAAGGTGGTCAGACTGTGGCCATAGGACATATGCAACTCATGGACAATTCAAAAGCTTCCCTTTGCAGCCACTTGAGTTGCAGGCATAACTGAAGGCAAAAGAGGAGGAACACAAGAGAAAAAAGAAGTATGTGCAGGAGGGCAAAGAGAGCAGAAATTGCATAATAATAATAATAATAATAATAATAATAATAATAATAATAAGAAGAAGAAGAAGAAGAAGAAGAAGAAGAACAACAACAACAACAACAACAACAACAACAACAACAACAACTATGGCAAAAGAAAGCAAAGATAGCACCAATAGTTATAGTGCCTTAGGTGCAATCCCATCTGGAGCACCATTTGAAGACCATCGGCATTGACAAAATCACCATCAGTCAATTGCAAAAGGCAGGTTTACTTGGAACAGCTCATATCTTCCTACGACACCTTTAACACCATCAAACAACAACATTTGCCTACCCCAGGACCTTCGGAAGGACTTGATAGGTGGATGAAAACACCAAATCCAGTCTAAACATCTGGCTGACTGTGAGGAGGAGGAGGAGGAGGAGAAGGAGAAGGACCAAATTTAGAAACTGGCCTATAAGAAAAAGCAAATGAAGAATAGAAAAGAGATGTGGCAAGGCAAAGTATTACATGGCCAGTACACACACACACACACACAAACACTAGCAGGCAAAGCAGATAACAAGACAACCTGGCAATGGCTAAGGGCAGGAAAGCTGAAGAAAGAGACAGAGAGGCTCATTCTGGATGTACAAGACAAATGCATACAAAGCCAGAATTGAGAAGACAGCAACAGTCAGCAAATGCCACCTCTGCAAAGAAGCTGAAGAAACAGTGGACCACCTAGTTAACTGCTGCAAGAAGATCACACAGACTGACTACAAACAACAGCATGACAAAATAGCAACAATGGTGTATTGGAATATCTGCAAGAAATACCATTTGCCTGCAAGCAAGAACTGGTGGGACCACAAAACAGACAAAGGAATAGAAAAAGAAGTAGCTAAAGTGCTCTGGACCTTAGAATTCAGACAAGCACCTGCCACGTAACACCCCAGACTTAACAATTGTTGATAAGAAAAACAAAAAAAGTCTGGATAGTGGACATTGCAATACCTGGAGACAGCAGAATAGAAGAGAAAGAACTGGAGAAAATCACAAAACATCAAGACCTGCAAATAGAAATAGAAGGACTATGGCAAAAGAAAGCAAAGATAGTACCAAGAGTAATAGGTGCCTTGGGTGCACTCCCAAAACATCTGGAGCACCACTTGAACACCATAAGCACTGACAAAATCACCATCGGTCAATTGCAAAAGGCAGCTTTACATGGAACAGCTTACATCCTGTGACCATACCTTTAACAGCATCAAGCAACAACAGTCCTTGGGAAGGACTTGATAAATGAGAAAAATGCCAAATGCAGTCCAAACATCTGGCTGATTGTGTGACCAACCATAATGAGAAGGAGGAGAAAGATGAGAAAAGAGGCTTCTAAGAGGTGTATAGTGTAGAAAGGGAAGAGATTTTCTGACTGCTGAAGAGTACAGAGAGATGTGAACAGCTTGGAGAGCAAAGAGGCAAACCCAGTCCCCCACCTTACAAAACTCCAAATATCCCTAAAGAGGAAAGAAAAGCAGTTTCCAAGGTCTGTAGAGGCCAGGAGCTTCATCTGGGGGCTACTTGTGGCCAACATGTAGGCATTAGACTCAGATCATGGAGACTTCTCACTTTTTTTCTCCATCCATACTCTGTTAGCTTTACCTAGAAAGATGGATTAAAATCTCAGTTTGAAATTCTCTGATATTGTGTGTTTGTGGTGCTGAAAGAGAATCTTATGTCATACATTTGTACAGACAGTGAGATGGATGTCTACACTTTGCAGCATATCTAATCTACTTTGATGCTAGAATTTGCTGTGGAAACTTATTCTAATCAAGGGAGTTCTTGCAAAAAGAAATGACACCATTAAACTGGAAGAAATGCAAGAATGAGAAAGAAAATCAAAGTGTTCAATTAAAACAGGAGGAAAGTTTTGCATTCTATATACCTTCTGTGCAAAGTATGACTTGGTAAAAAGTAGATTTATGTACTGCCCAGAGAATTCAGTTCAAGCCAATCTGAGGCACTGGAAAATATCCCAGTTTGACATGGACTGAATCAGAACTTCCTACTTCAACCCAGACCCAAATGAGGAGCAACATACATGGAACTGAAGACTGCCTTTCGAACAGTCACTCATGCCCTTGTTATAGACTAATGCAATGTGCTCTACATGGGGCTACCCTTGAAGAGTATCTGGAAGCTACAGCTGGTCCAGAACGCAGCCGCGCAGGCTATTTTTGGAGCCCCAAGAAGGACCCATATAACACCGTTGCTCTGCGAGCTGCATTGGGTACCAGTTTGCTTCTGAGTCCAATTCAAGGTGTTGGTTATCACCTTTAAAGCCCTACATGGCATGGGACCAGGTTACCTGAGGGACTGCCTCTTCCCCATGATTTCAACCTGTCCCATCTGATCACACAGAGAAGGCATGCTCCAGACCCCCTTGGCAAAACAGCTCTGACTAGTGGAGTCCAGAAGGTGGGCCTTCTCTGCTGTAGCCCCGCCCTTTGAAATATCTTGCCCCGGGAGTGAGATTGGCCTCCTCACTCCTGGCCTTCCAGAGGGATTTGAAGACCTGGCTCTGCCATCTGGCCTGGGGTGGGGAGGGAAGACATCAGGCGTGGGGTTGGCTAGCCCCTTAGAGCCCTGGTGTTTGCTGTTCTGAACTATCGGCCTCCTGGACTCTTTCTTTTTTAGTAATTGTTTTATATAGCTTTTAGGTTTTATATAATTGTATTTTTATTTATTGTTTTAATGAGCTGTAAGCTGCCCAGAGTCCCCCAATAGGAGTAGATGGGTGGGGATAAATTTAATAAATAAACAAGCAAGCAAGCAAGTGAATAAATAAATAAATAAATAAATAAATAAATAAATAAATAAATAAATAGTGTTCCATTAACTTTTTTCCTTAACCTTTTAAGAGAATGCAATGAAATTTGCAGACATGGTAGAATCCGTTGTGGGGATGAAATAAACATGTTTATTTAATGGCTAGATATCTTTATATTCTAGCTCAAATAAGGAAAATTGTTCATGAACCTTGTTTGTTAACAGAATGAGATAATTACTGAAGTCACAGTTGTTCTTTCTGTATAAATCCAGATTTCCTAATAACAGACTGATTAATAGAAAGAAAGGAGGACACTTGGAAAATTTAGCAGGGGAAAACCTATCATCTCTTCTTATTGTTTGCATGGGTGGTATCTATGAAAATTGCATACATTGTAGATGTGCCCCATGGTAACAAATTAGAAATAAATGGCACATGGATTTTTAAGCAAGGGTCTTTAAATTTGGATTTTATTTGTTTAAAGTCCATGCCTTTTGGATAAGATCCTTAAACTACTGTTGCCTTTGGAAAGAATTCTCCACCAAAATACCATAAGTAGAGAAGGACTCATTCTTTGAGGTTAAAAGGTCGATCTTCCAGACCCTCAACTCTGTTCCTTTCTCTCCTGTTCTCCCTGCCCCACGCAGAAATTAAGCCTCCATGGTTGGGAGGTAGCAAAGTAATTTCTTCTTTACTACTCAAAACACATTCATCTTAAAAGCTCATGGTTTTTTTATTCTGTTCGAATTGCTTCATAAGGATGCCCAGAATCAGTTAAAAAGAGGCCAATTTGAATTCAGACAGACCTGATTCACATCTCTGCTGCAAGAGAAAGAACTTGTAAACATACTTTTGAATCAAATCTTAACAACTTCATTTAAATTACCCTCCTGGATTAGAGTTCAGGAAAAAAAATAGGCTAATTACATTGCTAGTCCTTTTCCCCAAATGTTCCTGTTAACCACACCTCTGTGGAATGTATATTAAGAGAATATAAGAAGAGGACCCAAATGTATGTCAATATCCATGCAGAGCATATATTCATGGGAGAAGCATCCTGAATAACTTAGGATACCTCCCTTGCCTGGAAGAGCTCTTTGTGAATATACTGATATGTGCATGCTTCCTGAACAAACCTATTCATTCTTCTGTCTATACTATGTGCTACCTGGTAATGCAGAAAGTGTTAATGTGCAAACCACCTCCGTTTGGGAATCTGTAGTAGCAATTTATTACACCCTAAGTATATATTCTTTAAAGTATTCCTAGAAAGAAACAGAGCTTTTCATAGGGTGGCAATTGCTTTTCATCCAGGAAAATTCTCAAATAGCTGACAAATTCCACCTCTCAAGTGTAGTACTTTATCTATATGCACAACTGCTAATGCCTGTGCTAACTAGCAGCCTCTATCATTTACCACTTCTTCCTATAATATCTGAAACCTTGAGTTATAGAGAACATCTTGGTACTCATGATGGCATCTTTAGTGAGATTGGTATTCTTACTCAGCTGGCATATTCCAATGTTAATCAGAAAATAAAACCCAGTGTGCAGAAACAGATGCTCTTGGCATCTAGCAGACTTAGAAGTACATGATGGGTTAAGAAGGCAATAATATTGGAGGAGATGGGAGTCAATTCAGCTAATAATGCCATGCTTAGGATAATCACCCATTGGAGCTTTGTTGGTATTGCTATAGTCCCAGATTATCATCTTGATTTAAAGTAATTTCTTTGCTATCTCCAAAATCTGGAACATCTGCTTCCTTTTCTGTGCCACAGATATCTTTCTCAACAGCTAGAAAACTCTGGGCTTCTTTGAACTTTAGACAGGTTTCCAGAGCTGTGCTGCTTCACTACCAGGATATTGCTTTTGTTTGTCCTTTCCCTCCTTGCTGTTTGTAGATCTCTTCATCTTGTACTTTGCAGCCTCAGGCTGTACAGCAACAAAGATTTATGAAGAATAATCCCCCAAATGACTATAAAGAGTTATGAAGTTACCAAAGGTCTGTAAGAAAGTACATGTGTTCCATGTTGTAGTCCTTTCAATGCCCAGTTAAATAGATTTCATAGAAGAATTAGAAAAACCCTTGACGGAAACTCTGAAGAGCCATCCTTCTGCAGAATATGTATAGTGCTGGGTTTGATGTAATAATGATACGTAGCCTAGCTTCAAGTATATACTGTATATTAACTCTTTTGATACTGGGAGGTTTGGAGGTATTGGGGGGTATTCTCTCATCCTAGTTAGAGGCAAGTAAGCATGAGCATCCATGGGAAAAGGCAAATGACATCACCTACATCATGGTGGCCTCTACAAGATGCCTCAGCAAACGAGACAGGTAACATGTTGATTAGTTAATATATGATAGAATTTAATGATTTGGGTGAGATATGCAGTGTTGATGGCCTGAAGTTTGCTAAATGTGGGGTTGCTGGCTTTGTAAAAGCTTTATATTTTGCAAGAGTGGTATAAGAGAAATCAATGTTGTTCTTACCTATAGTATTTTTCATCATTCCATCTTCATTGTAGGAAAAAACATTCACCAGGATCTTAACCTATCAAGCAGTATGCCTTCCTCCCAATGAGGATTTATTGTGGGATTGCTATTGCTCTGACTCAATTTTGTGTAGTAAGATTCCACATAAGGCCATTATCTATTTCTTGTCCTCCTGTGCTGTCCCAACACTACTTAGATAAATTACTTCTTTAAGAAGAGGGAGTAAAACATTCTCCAAAAGTCTTCCATCTTCTTTAAGAATTGTCACTTTAAAATGGGCAGTTGCCTTTTGTTTAAATAATAATCAATAAAAGTGATACCCATTGCAAAGTTTCAGTGAATATGAACTGTGATAGGTTAAGCTGCCAGATAAAATACTACCCACATCAAAACCATACCCCTGATGAATAGCTGAAGGATAATGCAAAGGATGGGAAAAAGTTGTTAGATCTACACAGAGAAAACACCCAACATCCCACGTACTCCATGTGGAAACACAATTGATATCCCATTTGTAGGTCGTATTAGAACAGCTTCATTAACACTAGAATTCATTCTTTTAGAAGTACCTTTTTTCAAATAAAAATAAAAAAGGGAAAACCCCTAGTTAAAGTATATAGATTAAAATAGTAGGATGACATAACTGGTTAAGAAACACAAGCTGGCTTAATTTATGCCGGGGACTGAAGTTTAACTAGTTCACTGCAACCCTGCTTTTTTTCAGCAGCAGCAAAATCAGTGTGCTTGATGCCAGCCCATGATATGAAGCACCACAAATAAGAGTCAAGCTGGGGTTTGTCTCCGGGTAAAACAGCCCCTCTGAGCGACTAATACTGCCTTTCACTGAAAATGTTGTAATTGCATGTTCCACATCGTTTCACCAATTTGTAAAACCTCACTCATTACAGTTTACAAGCTCATTTGA
This sequence comes from Python bivittatus, assembly GCF_059951505.1. Classification (NCBI taxonomy): domain Eukaryota; kingdom Metazoa; phylum Chordata; class Lepidosauria; order Squamata; family Pythonidae; genus Python; species Python bivittatus. Next base: position 54,510,663 of record NW_028277088.1, read on the forward strand.
AATGTTTCTGGAGAACAAGGTGATGTGAAGTCAGGCAACAAAGCTGATCCAACCTGATCTTTATTTAGGAAAACTGTTTTTAAATTAACACAGAACAATAATAATACATGTTATTAATGAGTGTCAGGGTTTTTTAAACAGGGGAATTAAATCCCAAAATGCATTTTAAAAAGCAAGAGTGAGCAGATTTCATGCTTGCATAATCACTCTCTCTCTCTCTCAGCACAGGGAAGCCCCCTAATGCTACTTATTGTGCTATTTTCAGCACTGCTGTGTTAAATTAATGGCTGGTGGCTGGGAACAGAACCATAGACTCCTACCTGGCTTTCCAACTGACTCCATTTATTTTTCTCCTCTCTCAGTAGAATATTAACTATTTCTGAGCCAGCCCTGGCTCATTTGCTACTGCTTCTTACTTTAGACCAGTGGAGTTGAAACCAGCAAGAACATTTCCTCCTCTTGAAGTGGTCCACTACAATAGTCCAGTGGTCATTCAAAAGGCCATGTGAAATAAATGACTAACCTGGAGGATCAGTTTGTATTTGGGCTTCCACTGCAAAAACTGTTTTTCCAAGCAAGGTGATATAATTGCAAACAAAATGGTATCTTTTGGACAAAGTTGGACTTTACGTAGAATGAATAGATGGAGGAATCTGTTGGATTGTCACTTTGTGGCCAAGTGTTTAACAACACTAAGCAAGGAGAATTGCTATTGTTATAACTTGATTTCATGTGGTCTGGAATTCTGCAGAGAGCAAATTGTCTACTTTTGGAAAGAGATTTTGGGCATTTAAAGCAAGCATGCATGGTCTCTGAGCACCCTGAGTTGATCAGCATTATGCTCATAATTCAGCTCTGTGCAAAGCACTAAAGTGCAGAGAGGAGGCTAGGGACTGATATGGAAACAGGGAATTGATATTTATACTATTGAAATATGTGTTCTCTGAGCAGGATGGGTGGTAGACTACATTTCAGGGATCTAGAATGATGACGTGAAGTAATTGGTAAGAAAAGCTGCAATTCAAGGGTACAGCTCTTAACAAAATACTTCATGCTATCTGGATAGACAAGCAACTGGTTGAAACTATTCCAGATTCTGGAATATTATAATTACCGAAGAAAATATATCAATGGGATACTTTCAATGGATTTATAAGCAAAATAGATATAAAGAAGCAGTTCCCTTTTGGTTGAAATCTTCTATTTTAGAATTTTCTATATTGATTCTTATAAGTTTCAGCTTTCTTGGTTAGCATACACCCCTGTTCTTTATCACAATGATGCCAAGAAGATAATATGCATATCATGATATCACGACGCAAGCTCTGATCTTTTGTACTTGCATCAAAATGTCACATGCAACTGCAGAAGGGGCGCAATTTGTATCATGACATTTTTTGTCTCTTCCCTCCTCACTTCTGATGCCTATGTTGGTTAGAAATGGTTGATGATCACAAATTGCCAATATATAATTTTGTTAAAAACAAAAGCTATAGGTACTTTTCTTTAAAAAATACATACTTTTTTTTTAAGTAACATTGCCTATAATTATTGTTTTAAAGAACCCAGATTTCAGTCTCTTAAAAGGGGTGCTTGGAAAGGTTAATCTGCTAAAAATTAAAAAGTTATAGTGATTTGTGGCTTTATATACTACATTTTTAAAGGAATGAAGTCCTATGTTTCCACATCGCAGTCCAGCCTTTGGTCTTGAGTCAAACTGGGCAGCCTCAGATTTAGAACAATTCAAATCTGGGCATTTTCTAATTGCTATATTGATCCTCAACCAAACCTTAGGGTTAGTGCACATGCATATGGGATATTAAATCCCACTGAATAATGTTATGTATTATACTGGACTACATGCCTGGGAACTATTGTGACTTATTCTCTCAGAAAAGCATGCTGGATCCTCTGAGATTAAGTATTTTGTCTGCAGACCCACTGAGCTGTTACAGAGACTGTGGAGAACGGTGGAGTTCTTGGGGTTCTCTGAGCTTGGTTGTTTTCTTGCAAACGTTTCATTACCCAGCTAGGTAACAGGCTCTTCTCAGCAGGTTCCCAAAATGGCACATGTTAGAATTGTATTGCTGAAGTTTATTAAGTTTAATTAAGAAAATTTGGCCTTCCTGTGGGGAACATATATAAGCATAATAAGCAAAATAAATCTACATGGCCTGAAATTTCCTGGGATGCCTTCTCAGATATGGGTGGTGTGTTCAGGGCCTAACAGAAATGAAAGGGCAACAACAGCAAAATAAATGGAGGAGCAAGTGCATCTAGACAATTCACAAGCATTCCATTACCCAGCTAGGTAACATCTTCAGAGCTAGAATGGAGTGGGGTTTGCTCTCTCCCCACTCCATTCTAGCATTGAAGATGTTACCCAGCTGGGTAATGAAACATTTGCAAGAAAACAACCAAGCTCAGAGAACCCTAAGGACTCCACAGTTCAGCGCTGAGCTACATATATTCTCTTCTGTTGGTAATTCACAAGCAAGCTGGCTATATGAATTGACCCTCGTCCTATTAGAATTAGGGTGAATTTGAGTGAGAAAGGGGTAGCAGCTCCTCTGAACTATTTCTGCTAAAGGTCAGCTCAGCAATGAGTTGCACAAAAAGAACTCTCTGTAGAACTAACTATATTTCTCTTGGAACTTTGAAAAATACATTTATAGTATTTAATAATTTAAGGATTAATGTTAACATCTACTGTCCAATGAATCACATTTTTAATCAGTATAGGGAAAGCTTTTTTATACTTCGTCTTATGACAGGTTCTTTCTACATGGGAAAAATATGCATGAAGAAAAGCAAAGAGAAAAAATGGTTATATATCTCTCTGAGGTTATATACAAATTGTGTTTTCGCTTTGCAGGATGAACCACCACTCCTCTGTTGGTGCAACATTCAGTTCCTTCCTTAGTAATCACTCTGTCTCCTTTTGATAAACCTCTCCGGGCAGAATGTTGTTACTTCCATGAATTTGTTAGATTTAAATTCATTCATTCATTCATTCATTCATTCATTCATTCATTCATTCAGCCATTCATTCATTCATTCTTCAAATTTGTCACTGCCCATCTCATCACAGAGCGACTCTGGGTGCTTTACAATAAAAACAGAATAAAAATTAATTAAGATAAATAAAAAATAATTAATTAAAATACACTACAACAACAAACTTCCTATATAATACTTCCAAGAGGCTGATGTTAATTAGGCGTTAATAAACTTGGGGAGTGTCTTCAAGGTGCCAGCCATCCCCAGGGTTGGTTGTATCTCTTCTCACTCCATGCAAGTTGGCAGAGCCAGGTCTTCAATTCCTTCTGGAAAATTGGGAGGGTAGGACCCCCCTCAACCCTGGGGGGAGAGTATTTCATAGACCAGGGGCAACGGCAGAGAAGGCTCTCCTCCCTGGACCCACCAGCGAACATTCTCTTGCTGATGGGATCCACAACATGCCGGACTGGGTGGGATGGGTCAATGTAATGGGGGTGAGATGGGACAGGTTGAAATCATGGGGAAGAGGCAGTCTCTCAGGTAACTTGGACCCATGCCATGTAGGGCTTTAAAGGTGATAACCAACACCTTGAATTGGACCCAGAAGCAAACCAGAACCCCACCTGCAGCAGAGGTGTTACATGTGCCATCCTTGGGCACCCAAGATTGCCTGTGCAGCTGCATTTTGAACCAGCTGTAGCTTCCGGATACTCTTCAAGAGTAGCCCCATGTAGAGCGCATTGCAGTAGTGCAAATGAGAGATGACCAGGGTGTGAGTGACAGACTGGAGGGCCTCCTGATCCAGGAAGGGGTGTAACTGGCACACAACATGAAGTTGAGCAAAGGCCCTCCTAGCCACGACTGCCACCTGCTCCTCGAGCAGGAGTCGTGAGTCCAGGAGGACCCCCAGATTACCCACTGGTTCTGTCTGGGGCAGTGCAACCCCATTGAATGGGGAATTCTGGGAGTTGAAGTTCACCCATCTTAAACTCGACAAGGTTGAGAGACACTGAACTAGAGTGATGTTACAGGTTGCTATTAGCTAAGGAGAAATTGCACACATACAATATATAGTACTGAATTGAATCTTGCCTTTGCTCCGATATTCTGACAGTTCTCAGTAATATATATTTTTTCTGTATCTGTCTGTCTGTCTGTCTATCTATCTATTTGGAGGTCATACAACTCCCACTTGACTCTGGAAGGCTTACATGATAAATTATTGTTTTATTTCCCCCCAAACTGACCAAAAGTAGGGTGGATATAATTCCTGCCAGAAATTACTTTCTGCTGTCAGTCAATTTTTCAACCATTTGGAGGCAGAAAATTCTACCCAGATGTGCTTCTTACAACATTTATTGCCTGGATATCCCTGTTCCCAAGTTACAGCATGCAATTTTGTCATATCAGAATTTGATCTGCTTATACCCTTCTGAACCAAACAACAAACAAAAAGTCAATTCAGTCTCAGATATAAACATAGACTCTCCTCATTTCCAAACTGCAAGCAACTGGCAAAGGAAGGCAAGGAACTAATAAAAGGAGGAAAAGTGTAATTATCTAGTTGTCAGTGAGCCAAAAAAGCCTGGAGATTGAGACAAACAAATTTGTAACAAAAGCAGATTTAAGATGAATCCCATAAGCAAGTTCTAGGAGATCCTTCTATTGAATTCAACTGCTGACACATAATTTATTTTCATCCCATTACTGCAGAGGAGGAAAAAATGCGATGCTATTAAAGACCAAAAACTTCAGAAGAATCCCAACTTATTACTGCAGTGCTGTATTGCTACATATTAAATGACCACACTATTTTTCATTTGGTTTATGTTTCTTTTTTTAATCAAGGAACCAGTTTTCAAACCTTCCACTGCCTTGCTTAACCAGCTAATAACACTGTGTAATAACTGATCTAATACAAATGTGAAATGTTCTAGTTGGATGCCTATAGACACTGGATATTCAGGTCTTAAACCAATCTAAAATTAGACAGCTGAGATATTCATTCTGTAATGAGAGTGGAGATAAATTTCTATCAATTATCTCAGGAGTTGAATATTGCTGTTGGTTTGCTTGTGGCTGTATTACAGCACCATGATCTAAGACTGAATTCCTGGAAAATTCTAGTTCATTAATTCTAATTCATATTCAAGCACATATATACCTTTCTTTTATGCCCTTTCAGGGTAAGCAATGTTCTGCAAAGCAGAGAAATGACCTGATACGGCTAATTTAGAATTTAAGCCTGCAGGCAGGCAGGCAGGCAATATACACAAACATATATACATACATATATGTATACAGTGTGTGTGTGTGTGTGTATGTATGTATGTATGTATGTGTATATATATAATGTTTTTATACATAATAAGGGAGAAATAAGGAAAAGAAACTCCCATATCACCAATAATTACATAGGTTTAGGTCCTTCAGATTACGGTTAAATCTACTTATTTTGAATTTTTTCCCCCATATATTATTAGGACTTACTTCTAAATAGACTTTTATAGCATAGACTGTCAGATGGGCAGTTTCTATTGAAAACCAAAGGAACTGTCCATGGAAAGCAATATTTCAATGAGTCATTGTTTAATTTAATCAAATCTTTTGCGTTAACTCAATCAGAATGTTAATTTTCACTTTGGCTTAATTCTGCCCAAGCAGAATATCATGTTACATGATTTTGCAGGATTGGGGACAGAGGTATGACTACAAATCTAAATACATTAACTAGGCAAGAAGCCCTACTGAGCCCAACGGAATTACTTTTGAATAATCAGAGAGTTCCACAGAGGATAAATAATTACTTTATTAATTTATATTAACACAGTGATCATATCTATTTGTTTTTTCAACAAATGTTCATTTACAGAGCTTACAAAGGACAAGAAATATTTTTAGCTTATAGATCTATTTCATAATTATTTTGCTTCTTGAAGTTGTGTGTTCCTTTGCCATAGTCAGATTAGCAGTTTATTCTACCTTAATCATGTTTAAATTAAACAACAAGAAAGGAAGAAGAGACTGATGGTTTAACCTGTGATGCTATTGTTGTCAGACTTATGCAGTTGTTGTTAAGGAAATTTGCAGCTTTTGCAGATAGGGCAAAAGGCAACAATAATTTAAATTCTGGAATTGGGAAAAGTGTAGTATAGCCAACTCTCTTTTACCTTGCTGAACCCTCCTCACCTACAGATAAGCTAAAATTCAATAGACTAATAAAAACAAAGGACATTATAGAAACAATGGCAGAGGGAAGATCCTGATGAGTTTTAGTGGTCAAGAGGTTGAACTAATTAAGAACTAACTAAGCAATGATTCACAGTACTGATTGAGATATAGGCACTTAAGAAGAGTTTTGAGTGTAAACAGGATTACTTTTTCTTAAAGCTACAGTAGCACAACATATAACAAACTGTAGCAGAGTAAAACAGAAATATTAATTTTCCATAACATTGTTATGACACACACACTTAAGAAATTCTTTCATTATCAAATATATTCAAAAAGCAGACCTTTAAATCTTGCTGAGAAATGTGCATGAATCATAAACACACATACAAATCTTTATTGCTTTTCACTGATGAATTAGTGGATTTAATTTAAATAAATTTGCATATATTTTTGAGACACTGAAGTGTGAAGTAATTTGCAGTTTAAGAAATAGAAGCTTCATTTTGGCAAGAAAATGTCATTTCTATTAGCATCTTTTTTTAAAAAAAAATTTCCCTAGTATGCCAGCATTGAAATAGCTTCTAAAAACAAACAAGCTTCCAGTTCCTTGAGTTCATTTATATATTTTCCCTCTCGCTATTACTGATATGTACTTATTCACTGAGATATAATACTAAAACAGTCCAATTGCAGGTATAGTTAATACAAAGGCATTTCTGCAAATTGCTAAAACATCATGCAAAACAGTATCAAGGCTGTTACATGCTCAATCATATCAAAAGCCTTTTTTCCCCTTTGTGGATTACCATATACCCAATGTGCTCAAGTACATTGATTACATAAGAAGAATCACAATGCATTCATGCATTATAGCTCCATCAAATTTGCTTTTTTACAATATTTGTAAAGAATCTTCAGTAGCTTATTGCTTCTCTAAGAAATCTAAAGCTTCTGTAAATACCCGTTGGTCTGTGGTAGAAGTGCTGTAAATTGCATCTGTCTGTCTTTTATTTCCTCCAAGATGAATCATTAGGATCTTAAGTAGGAGAGGCCGCAGCCAGTGGTAAAATAAATCTGGTTTTCCTTCCTTATAGCAAGCTGGAGTGAGTTAAGGAGGTCTCTATTTTTTCAAACTGCTGAAATCCTTATTTGTTTACAATTTTGTCATTTGAGTGAATCAGTAAGTCAGTACAGGGAGAACAGTAGGTAGGACTATGGAGACTATATGGTTTCTCAGAAGTTTTAAAATAGAAAGCTCCCTAATACAGTTCAGTTACAGTTCAAGAAAAAATAATCCTGGTTATTTGGAATATATGTGTATGTGTATATGTGTGTGTGATCCTGATAATTTGGATTATATGTATGTAATATACACATTCCCACACACACCATACTCCCTTAGATTTGAGGGATATAGGGAAATGGAAGGAAATCAGCAAAATGCTGCAAAAAATCCATTTAATGAATATATTCAAACAAACTCAATGAGAACAGCAGCTCTTTTATCCCCAGACTGATGAGGGATCAAGCAAGGTGAAGTCAATAAAGCATATAATAGTTATACTTTGCTTCCATTTGTTACAAAGATACTAAGGACACAGGTATAATATATATCTGTTCTGCAGTTATTACAGACAGTTACCTAAACCAGAATTACACACAACAGCATTTTAAGCAGAAATAAATTATTGCAGCTGAACAAATCATTGGAGAAATGCTTTGCCTGACACAGTGCTGAAAGCACAAGGTTTTTCCAACAAGTGTTAAGATAGTGTCAACTTCCTGAAAGTTTGTGTACCTGCTATGAGAAACTTCCAGGTTATTTGCACATGCACGTACACTTCTGCTTAGCTTTGGTAGCAGACTCAGTAGAAATGTATGTGCATTTCCTACTGAGACTGACGCTCAGTGGATCTGTAAGCAGTGGGGATGGCAATGCCATTCAAACTTCTTCTATTTTCTTTGTGTGGACCACAATTTGATGAATGTGTGGGAGTTGACAGCATGCCCCTTTGACCAAAGCTGATCTACTTCCTAGCTGAATTGGAATATTTTGGCATAAAGAAAATAAATAACTGTTGAAAATTTCCAATGTAGGAGACTGCCTCCACCCAACGAGTGTGTCTACACTGAGAGGTAACAGCTTTCTGGGATTTTTGAAGATAATCCTTCTAAATTTAATTGAATCTGACACTGAATAAAGATGTGATCTACATTATTATTGGTCATTTCTACAAATAAGATAATTATCCACATTCCTCTAATGCAGCCAAGTGTCTATGAATCAATATACCAGGCCTGACTCTATCAGAAAATACAGTTTCTTTTGTAAGGTTTACCCCATTCAGCTCCAAAGAAACTCTCGTGACACACAAGTTCAGCAAAGAAGTTTACTAGAGTGTAACGTAGGTAGGTACAGACAAAGCCAGGGTTGGCTTGGCATAACTTACATGGTGTTTTATAGTTTCCCCATTCCCTCACTTTACCCCGTTGCCTAGTTACCGATTACCTGCAGTAATCCCCCCTCGCCCAAATGGCAGATTCAGTCTGGTTCTTTTGTCTTCTTGATTGCCATCTATTGTTTGTGTGGTTGTTGTATTCACTGGGTTTTCCTGTTGCGCGTCAAGCCAGGAGTTCTTGATTGTGCGCTGATTGCTGCACTTCTGAGCTGCTGCACTTCCCTTTGTCTGCAGCACTTGAGGGAAGCCAGCGGTGATACAATGTATCCGCTCTCGGTTGGAGTTAACTGCCGCCACCTGTCGGTAATTAGTTCGTGGTTTGGCTAACTTCCCCTTTTCCACTGCTTGCACCTGGGGCGGTGAAATTGACTAGGTGAAACTGAGCAGCAGTGTTGCCGTGCCGTGCCAGCTGAATCTGACATACCGGCCCGCTGAAGAGAGACCCCCTCTCTTTAACTGGGCTTATCAAGGTATTACCCCCCCATCTACCATAACTGTGTGGCCTTTCCTAGGGCTTTGGGACTCTAGCCTTACCATGACTGGGTTTATTACTGGCTGGAGGGGTCCCTGAGGAGTCCCCTTCTCTCCCTTCGTCATCGCACACGTTGGGCAGCTGGCCACGTGTTCCCTCGTTTCCTTCTGGAGGGACGGCCACCAGAACTGCCTGCACAGGAGGTGGAAGGTCTTGACAAATCCACAATGTCCTGCAATTCCGTCGGTGTGCCCTCTCTCCAGCACCTCCCTATGGCAAACCTCCGGCACATAGAGTTTCCCATTGCACCACCACAAGTCCCCTTGTCCCTTCAATGATTCTTTATTGCTTGCCAACGAGGAGTCTTTCTCACCTGCTTCCATGCAGGCTCACACCAACTCTGGTTCTGCTTCCTTCTGCTGCTTCTCTGCTTGGGCTTGGGTCATGCCTTTCGCCACCAGCTGGGTCGCAGGAATAGTGGAGTTAGGTGACAGCTCCCGCAGGGTCCTAAGCACCTCCAGATTCTTCTGGCCGTGGTAGGGTCCCAGTCTACTGCCAGCTTCTTCCCCCTCGCCTGGTGCAGACCACTTGGCTCCCACTGCCGTCGACTCTGTCGCCATTACTGCCACTGCTCTCAGTGCCAATGCTGCCATCGCTTGCTTTGCTGCCGGCCTCTCGGGTCCTGGCACCGCCGTCTCCACTGCTGCCGTCCCCTCTTGCTTTCTGGTCGCCCTTGGCACCATCCTTGTCCTTGCCTTGCATGCGGTTGGTTGCCCGGGTCGCCATTGCAGCTTGCCATCTGACATCTTTTATATGCTTATAATGTATTTTTAATAGTTAGGCTTTGGATTTACAAATTAACTGATTTTATTAGTTAATTAGTTAACTGGGCTATGTAATTGCATAATTCTGTAATTCCTATGCATGCACAGGAGCATGCAAATATTCAGGATACAGTAGGATCTGTCAGATCAATGGAAAGCAAAAAAATTGGTCAGGCTGATACCACAATTAATGCGGCTCACAGGCTTCTGTTGTGAAGTGCTGTTTTTCTTGTGGCATCAATTATTACCATTACTTGGCCAAGTTCTTGAATGGAGTACAGAGGAAGTCATGATCAGTGAACCCAGCACTTAATATTCCTATCTGAGAACCTGCTTAACTAGTTTCACTGTAGAGATTTTAGGTACATCTACAGTTCCATCTTAATTCTTCCAAAACTGATTAATCTCACTGAAACTCATTTGACATGAATGTCATGCTGGCACTGGGCTATGGCATGAACCAGGTGATCCATTCTAACCCTTACCGTCTGCAATTCTATTAGCATAGCAGTGTATGAATATACCTGGCAAAGCATATTTACATAGCATCGTGTTTTTCTATTAACTTGAAACATGTTGTATATGAGAAAGAGCCCGATGGTGTACTGGTTAAAGTGCTGGATGAGGAGCTGGGAGACCCAGGTTTTAGTTCTTCCTTAGGCAGGGAAGCCAGCTGGATGACCTTGAGTCAGCCGTTCCTTGTGAGCCAACATCAGTATAGGCTCTGCAACAAGGTGGCTGATAAACAAAATCCCTCACTGCAGCATGCATTGGTGGTTTTACTATAAGAACTAAGGAAGTGCAGTACAAAAACAAGCAGACCCTGCAGCCATGCAGAGAAATGCTACAAAGCACAATAGCAACAAAGTTGACTTATATTACTGGTACATTTAGGACTGGTTTATACTGTATATTGATCGTTCAGGCACAATCTGTGGTACCTTCAGGAAGAAATATCTACTTTGGCTTACCCTCATCCCATACGCTCATAGAAACTAATATTCAACATTACGTTATTATGTCCATCCCTGTTACAGTGGTGATTACATGAGTGAAGCATATGTGTGAGTGTGTATATGTATACTCTGCTATTCAGGGTCACTTTTGGTCTTTTTGGAATATATCTACTGTGGCAGTTCTATAAAAACTAAGGCGTCTATATCAGATGGTATCCTGAATCTCTTGTCTCAAGCTTCAAATTGGAAAAGGCAGGAGAACATGTGCTTTCATCATGCCAGTGACTACCTACACCAGCAAAGCAAATATATCCCAGATATTGCTTGAATACCTGTTCACAGCAGCTTCACTTGCTTCCCAAATCTTTACCTGGATACATTTTGATGTTATTTTGTCACCGCCTTGGTGAATCTTTGTCACACTTCTTTGAAACCTTTCAAAACTTAAAATGGCTACTTCATAGGACCACAGCATTTATACATCGTAGTGGCTGCCAGTCATAGGGGATGTAAAAAACAGTGCGGGGTTCTCTGTCATTGGGCTAATCCTGAGAAATAAAAGGCACAGCTTCAAAATCCAAGTTGTAGAATAGTCCAAAATCTGTAGTCTGTTTTATGAGGGACTGTCCCTGAAGATTGTTGTATGCTGCCCAGAGTCACCTTGTGTGAGATGGGCGGATATGTAAATATGATAGATAAATAAATAAAATCATTTGGAAAATGTATATACTATAGAATATAGCATTAAGAATGTTGTAGATGCATATGGGTAATATTCTGTAGGTGTTGTGTTGGCTGCCTGTTCATTTTCATTTTCTGTGTACCCTTGATGCAATTTTAGGTGCCAAGCTTCACCTTTAAAATCCTAAATTATCCAAGAATACATTACCCGAAGATAGCCTGACTAACATGCACATATCTGAACACTAGGATCAGCATCAGAGGCCTTACTCTCAGTCCCCTTGGTAAGAATGTTTGCTTGGTGTATTCCAAGGAAGAAGCATTCTGTCTGGCCAACTTCTTTTGAACTTACTCCCCAAGAGGAACCAGTGGCCTCATCATTGCTGTTATTCTAAGAAGCTCTTGAAAACATGTTCCTTCCACTCAGATTAATTGCTGTGTGGGAAGTTGTAATAGTTACTCGTGTTTAATTGATACTACTTTTTGTAGTAATAATTACTACAATGATTTTTGTTTGGTTTCTTTGAATTTGATTTTTTAAAATTAAGTTAAATCATGAATGTACTGTGGCCTGAAAGGCAGGCCCAAAATATTTTAATTGATGGACAGATTGAAATGTCATAGCTTAGTTTTCCTGACTATAAAGATCTTAAGTTTGCAAAGAGGGACAAGACACACAGCAATTCATTTTCTTAGCTTTCCTATTTCTCTGCCCAGTTTTATGAAATGGATATTTATTAAACTTTTACCCCATATAGTGATTTGAATGGACTTCCCATTTGGTCATTGATCAGGTCCACACTCTCATAACTTCATCACTGCTATGACATCAAATGCTCCAAGACCATCTATCTAGTACTTTGCTATCAAGGTTTCCAACTAAATGTATTCAGTCGAATCCACTTAGAATTGTCCAGATCAATCCACTCAGTGCAAAAAAGGTCAAAGGTAGAGCTGGTTGAGCTGGAATAAGTGAATGTACCTCTTGCCCCTATATACATTACCTCCCTCTGATGATTCTGGACACCCAAATAGGGCAGAGATATATGATCCATTGTGCCCTGGTTGTTTAGGATTGGGTTGATTTGTTTGATGATTCATTTGTTTGTTTTATTGGCTATCTATGGTATTCTCAGGAGTCTTCACCAACACCAAAGTTCAAAAGCATCAATATTCTTTCTGCTTCTTTAAAGTCCAACTTTTTGCTTCCATAGTATGTCCCAGGGAAAACTATTGTATGTGCAGTTCTGATCTTTGCAGGTATAGACATATCCTGGCATCTGAATTTGGTTGTTTGGTATCTTTATTTTTAACATATACTTATAGAGCATATGGAGTAGAAAAACAAAATCAAATTTGGCTTCTTAAGGCATAGTACAGCTAAGAGGTAATTTGCTCTGTGTTCCCTTGATGCAGCTGAGTTAATTTATTGGGAGCAAATTATTGTGAAATGATCAAATAATTTTTAAAATGGAAATGGAAGTAAATGAATTAAAGAAATAACACTGGGAAATAAAAACTGGTTGATTGAATATAGCTCGTTGGATAATTCCCATCTTAATTACATTAATTCTAATTGTTGCTACAGCAATAACTGAAAATGTATCTATTACTTTGTAACAGAAGAGTAAATTATGGAGGAGAAACAGATGGAAACGTAACTATTGAGGAAAAATTCAATGTCATGATCATTCTAAGAATTTGAATAATTAGCAATGAATGTCCCCAAATGAAAGAATTGAATGTGCATATAAATGAAATGTTTAAGGAACTTTATGCAATAATGCACACATTGTATACAAATTAGTAAATCATGTTCCAATGGAAGCTGGTTATTAGCACTGTGCAGTGCTTCAGATTTGATTCCCAAAAGATAGCACATAGGGATGTGAACACAGCACCAGTCATTAAAATAATATTTTCATCTTTCAGGATCATGCAGCAGTTGCAGAGGCAGCTGTGCAATTTGGAAAGAAGACACAGTTGTTTTAAAGAGTTGCAGACAGATATTATATTGGCACATACATACATACCCATGCTCTGAAGCACCTTTTTGGAACGGAATATGTAGCCCTGCACTACCCTATCAGCTGTAAAATAAAAATTGAGAGCTGTGAATTAAGCACTAGGGTAACTATATTGAAAGGGCATGATTAATAATTTTATGAAACACTGGCATAACACCATAATTGTATTGCTGTAGTCACTGGGTACCTTCCTGTGATGTTACTATGAAACTTGACCATGCTTTCCAACAAGCAGGACTGATGCATTTCCCATCTTTCTCTTTCATTCTTTCTCTCCAGATAGGATGGCAATACAGGTTGATGTATTTGCATCCCATTCCCACTTATCCTGAAATAGACATCAAACACAGATTTAAGGGAAAAGCTTAACAATGATAGAAATAAAAGACCAAAGATTCACTGTCAAGTTGGTCTCTTAACTACTACAAGTTGTTGGCAGCATGCTATGAACAAATTAACTAATAAGTTTAGGTCATATGTGTCTATTCAGATGAATGTTTGTTGTCTTGCCAGTCTCCATCATTCTGTTGATTGAGCTGTTTTTGCAAACCATCACCCTTTTTTTCCTATTTTATATATATAAAAAATGGAACATTGTCTTGACCCACTAGACACTGTTGTTATTTCGGGTCATTTCCTCCACCAGCCTGCAATCTCTCTTTATAGAGCTGAATTGTTTATTGTCAGGAGGCCCCACTAGAAGCATTCCATGGTTTCTCTTGGCTATTATTGTTTATGTCATATTGATTTTTATAACCTGAAATGTATGCCATTAGACCATTATTAGAAAAGTGACACAAAATATCATTTCTTGAACAATGGTTTCAGATAATAAATTTTGAGAGATGTTAGAAGAACATTGTGTTTCCAGCTCTTTAAAGCAGAGTCTGTTTCCATTCCCTTATGCCTCCTACTCTTCCTCTCTTGCACAAGTACACACAAAGGCTGTCATGAATGTCAAACTGGAATTATATATTAAAATTGCCCTGTTTAAAACAGAGAGGGAAAAAATGGTCTCAGGGGAGAGATTTGTGTAGAAATAGGTAGCAGCCTGGCTTTCCATGCCATTTCATTTATAAATTGGGGATGAGGAGCTTCCATAACAGGAAAAATCATTAGCTACAATAATGCAGCTTTTCTTTCGTAAAAGTTAGGGAACACTTATCTGTTCTTTCTGAGCAAAGAAGTAGATTTAGCACACAGATTTTCTACTTTATGAGAAAACTCTGTCTACAAACTTCAGGGTTCCCCTTAAGTTATACTTCCCCTTTTCTCCTCAGTGGCTTTGTTTTGGTTCCCATTTCATGTCCTTTAGTCCCTGAGTTTGATATTAGAAGGTGCGTTTATCTGTATATTCCCAGCAGTCGTTAGATTCCACCAAGCAAAAGTCAGTGTTTCCTTTTCTGTGTTTCTTTAAATAAATCATTTTGGGCTCAGAAAGGTAGAAAAAAATATTTTTTTTTTTTTGTAATAACTTTAATAAAGTTTTAAACAGGAAAGATGAAGACTAACAAGAACTAATATTTAAGATTAAGGAAAGAAATAAAATAAAGAGAGAACAAAGCCAAGAATGAAGAAAGAAAAGAAAGAAAAAAGAAATATAAAGAAATTACTTCTGATTTTGTTTTACAACAGTTATAGGTATAAATTTAAACTGAACTCTTACTCTAGGGTTACAACATAACTTTCATTTTTTCTATCATCTAATATTTTTTCTAATCATCAAACCCATATATCATTATTTCTTTTTTTTCTGTTTCATACAAAAAGTCCAAAAAAGGCTTCCAATTAACATTAAAATTACTCTATGTCTTTTCTCTAATGAAAGCTGTCAGTTTCACCATCTCAGTCAGTTCTATCAACTTCACCATCCATTCTTCCATTGCAGGTAATGTAAAATCTTTCCATTGTGCATATAAAAGCCTCGCTGCTGTAATCATATATAAAAACAAAGTTCCATGAGTTTTTTTCCAACTCTTTCCCAATCAGTCCCAGAAGAAACATCCCTGGCTTCAGTTGTATATTACTCTTTAAAATCTTCTGAATTAATGTATGTATGTATTTGGATCCAAACTTTTTTAGCTTTTTTACATGTCCACCAAGCATGATAAAAAGTCCCTTCTTGTTGTTCACATTTCCAACATAGATTCGAAGTACCTATTTTCGAAGAAAGAATTAAAGAATTTTTCTGACGACAAATACCAGTAATACATCATTTTATAAAAATTCTCTATAAGATTATAACATAATGTAAATTTCAGTCCTTTCACCCAAATATACTCCCATTGTTCCATTTATATGTTTTAACCAAAATTTTTGGACAATTTTATCATACATTCTTTCACTTCTTCTTCTGTTTTAAATCTCAATAAAAGTTTACATATTTTAGACATAACATGTTTATCATTTGTACATAATTCTGTTTCAAATTCAGTCTTACAATATTCAAAACCAGAAGTCCTTTTATCTACTTTAAATATTTCTAATAATTGTACATAGAAAAATCATTGACACATGTATCCATCTAATGTCAAATCATCTCTTGATTTCAGTTTGAATTCTCCTTGGGAAAGTTCTAATATATCACCATAAGCTAATCATTTATGTTTAGTTATAATTGCTGTTCTGTAATATGCTTCTTGTGGTGAGAGCCACTGAGGTATTTTCAGACACAATCTGGATTTATATCTATTCCATATTCTCAATATGGCCTATCTAACAAAATGTTTTTTAAAGTCAACATTAACTTTACTTTATCATACCATAAATAACCACGCCAGCCAAACCTCAAATAATGAACTTTTAGCTCCAATAATCTGCTATTTCTCAGCATCACCCACTCTTTCATCCAAACTAAGCAGCAAGCTGCAAAGTATAGTTTCAAATCAGGTAAACCCAAACCTCCTCTTTCTTTAGCATCTCATAACACCTTATATTTGACTTAAGGTTTTTTTTCCCCTGCAACACAAATTTAGATATATCATCCTGCCACTGTTTAATTGGTACATCAGTTGTCAAAACAGGTATTGTCTGAAACAAAAATAACATTCTAGGCAAAACATTCATCTTAATCACAGAAATTTGTCCCATCTTAACATATCTTCTTAAACTTCATTCCATGTCTTAAAATAATTATTTTGAAATAATATAGAGTTCATATTTGTCAGAATAACATCCAATTATTTTACCTTTTTCTCAATCTTGAAACCCATTTTGTTCATCAATTTTCCCATTAGTAATTCAATCCCCCTTAAAGGATCTTCCAAAACCAGCACCAGATCTTCTGCAAAAGCTCTCAACTTGTCTCTTTTTTAAATTTTTACACCCATTATTCTCTCATCTTGTTTATTTTGG
The DNA here is from genome assembly GCF_059951505.1 of Python bivittatus. Lineage (NCBI taxonomy): Eukaryota > Metazoa > Chordata > Lepidosauria > Squamata > Pythonidae > Python > Python bivittatus. The sequence goes on from NW_028277088.1 coordinate 54,527,610, forward strand.
TTCTTGAAGTCTTGAATAGAGATCTATTCAAAACTTCAAGAACCAGAATAAAAGAAGAGGAGGTAATGGGCAAACTTGTCTTGTTCCTTTTCGGATTTCACAAGGTTTTGTTAGATCTCCATTAACAATAATGTGCTTTCTGTGAAGTATACATCAATTTTACAGATTTTACAAAATTCTCTCCAAAGTTCATATCTTCCAAAACTTTAAATAAAAAGGGCCAATTTAAGTTGTCAAAAGCTTTCTCCGCATCTAAGAAAATTAGTGCAGTTTGTTATGGAAGCCTTAAAAAGTAATTTTCAAAGGATTAGGAAAATTCTTCAGTGAGGTTTTATACCCCCTTAATTTGGGAAGGACCTAGAATATTATCTTCCCTCTAAAAATATTGCAGAATGATTTTTGTTCTTTCTCTTTCCTCCCACATTTTTAATGAATATGTTTTATTAAAATATGTTCTATACTGTTGGTTTATATTGTCCCAAGTATTATTTTTATTAGATATTTTATTGTTATTTTTTATCATTTTTATCAGAGTGCACTGGAGTTGGGCAGCCAATAAATTTAAATAAATAAATCATCATTGTCATTAATCACCTTGATATTCTTCAGCATATGAATGTGGTATATAAATGTATTAAATAAATAATTATTAATGGAATTTACTTGAAACCTGAAACAGTAGGATTTTGTACTGTTTGAAAAAGCTGACATAACTCTCAGTTAAATTTAGAACAACAGAATCTTGTAGTGCCTTAACAGTTAAGCAGTCTGTTGATGCAGGGAATCTGTTGCTACAAAATCCCACCTAAACTGGTATCCAGATTCTAATTAAAAACCTGTAATAAGTGCTGTTAACTTCCATTCCAGAAAAATATTAATGGATGTGCATTGGTTTTAAGTGAGAATACTTGAGAGGTTCTAGGACCAAAGGCTATGTCTTACAAATTTCACGTTGCTTACCAGTTTTTTGCAGCTTGGACATACTTGGTTTCTGCATGCTATTGTAATATGTAATACAAGAAATCACAAGGGATCAACAGAAGGCATAGTCTGTGGACCACACCCCAGCCATACTTTTATGTGCTGATAAACAGCTGGAACATGGAAAGAAGCCAAACCGTCTGGTAGTGAATGGGAACATGAATGGGAACTGGCCAAAAGGGTAACAATTTGGTGGCTTACAAAAGCTTTGTTATTTATATAATCTAAAAAAATGGACAGGTTTTTGCTATATGCCAGAAATGATATATCTGGAGATACCTAAAATGGTCATTTATTATTTCCCCATCTTTCAATTCAAATATAATCATATTGGCAATTGGCTACTAGTACCAATCTGTTGTTGATGTTGTTATTATTCATTCATATATTTTTGTACTAGGAAAGCAATCTTTTCAAAACTTGCTGAATGCTACTTCAGCATTTGCAAAGAATTTGCAAAGAAACATTTCACTATGTTTTTTCAGTGTTTTTTATTGAACTCAAGCTTTAAAATTTAGGCGCTTGATCTTTGGAGAGTTTATTTAGCCCTTTTAGTTAAATCTCACCATCTGTACACTGAAAATTTGGTGAAAAATGAAAGAAAGTGCACAGATCTCTGAAAATATGCAAAACCACATCCCATCTGTAATCTTGGTCATTCAGCAAAAGGTGTGACAAAACCTCTTGTTCACAGGGCTTCTTTGTGGCTGCAATTTTGTATATGTTCAGCCAATTTCATGGAAGTCAAGGTCTTAACCTGCAAGGGTGGTACCATGTGTATCAAATAACAACTCAAGTACTTGTTATTCATTGTATTTGGAGAAGAGTACATAAATATAAGGGCACAGTAAATTTTTTAATACGAAAGGAATTGTATAAAGGATTTGGGGGAACAAAAAACATTGTTTTTTCCATTGAGAAAAAGACATTCCAAACTTAGAATTTCAGTAGAAGGCAGCAAGCTATTTTTCAGTATCCACACATCACCGATTTGTAGCACTTGGTAATCTGGAGGACCCAAATTCTTTCATTCAGTAAGGCTTTGATTTCCACCTCCAAGCTTCTAATTTTCACCTCCAACAGATACTGAAAATGAGGACCACAAAAATGCTAATAGAACATAACACTATATTCATACCAAACATCTGAGGACTGGATGTGCTAACATGTTAATGTATGAGTACATGATGTCTTTCTTCAACAGTATGGATGACAGAAAGCGAGTCTGAAAGTAAGACAGTTATATGTTTTTTTCTGCACATTTTCTTTTACAAGTGGAAATGAGAAATATATGCAGCACTTGAAGGTGTTACTGGCATCCTTGTAAGCAATATAATGAATGCCAATGAATTTTAAAAGAAGGTAAAAGTCATTCAATTTTTACTTGATAAGATTTGGACTTAAATTTATAGCTTGCTACTGCAAAGTTTGGTTCTGAAAGCTCATGCTTTAAAGTTATGTACTGTATTTCTATTAATATTACAGCATGAAGGCCAATAGAAAATACCATAATTTAAGACTTCGGGAGGATTTTTTTTTTTTTTTGCATTGTTTAAATTGATCTATTTTCCACTTTCTATGCTATTGAAATCAAAATACAATTTTCTATCCATTTTACTGTACATTTTCAGCTAAAAAATCAGCTAAAATCTATATGTTAGGGAAATACAAATATGGAAATAAATGTGAATTTTCTTCCATTTGTATTTTGTAACATTTCCTGAAATTTGATAGCAGATATATGCTTGAGTACATTTGCTACAAATGTAGAAAAATATCACTGAAGGTTTCCACGCTCTGAAACATGAAGTAATAACTTTTCAGTATCAAAATAAATTTCTTAAGTGAACCTTTCTAAAGATTACAAACAAAATTAAAACAAAAGTGCTATCAGAATGTTACATGGAATATAATTTTGGATGTTTACATGAAAAATGAGAAGAAATTTGACAGCGGCCAAAAAGCTTTTAATGCAGCAAGCAGAATTTTTAAGAGGAGGATTTATATGAGTATTGCCAGCCATTTTCCCCAAGGCAAACTCAAAATGAATGTGGGCTTTTTTTTTTTTTTTTGCTATTTATTTGAAAGAGCTAATCAATTTCAAGTAAAAGCAAAATCATTTTTAGAGAAAGGACCATTAATGTAGGAGGAGGATCAGGTATATCAGCAGGGTAGGCAAATATAACACAATAATCATAAAAGTTGTAAATATGCAAAACAATCAGCTGAAACCCTCCAAATTCACATTTGATCATTTAAATTTAGAAATCTGAGAAAATTGAAAAAGTTTTCAGAGATTCACATGTAAGCAGCTGAGGAAAGCAGAATGGCAACATTAGGAGCCAAATAAATATTTGTATATGAACATCTTACACTTTTTGCCTTACCTTGATAGTAGCAAAATTAAAATACTAATTAGCAATCAACAGAAACTATGTTGAGCAAAGCATATTGTGTATTCTTGTTTTTGTTTTATCTTTTTGGGGGGTCAACATGCAAAGGAGAAATGTAGCATATTAGTCATGGTCTTCTGTATTCTGTCAAGGGAGTCTTCAAGTTTTCAGTGGCTTTCACAGCATGTCTGATAAAAGAACCTAAATTGGCCTAAGAGTCAGGAATAAGAGAATATCTTGTTCAAATGTTTCTAGGCCATTTCTCCTAACACTAGAAGCATCATAGCTGCCAAATTATGTGCAGGCTTTCCGGGCCATTAGTGCTCTATTTTCTTAAGGCATCCAACTCAGTATTCCTTGGGCTGGATCCAGTGGGACCCTTCCATGAGTGCAAATGTGGTGGAAACAGTGTTTGCCTTCCATCCAATCTTTGACACAGTTTGCATGCTCAAGGAAAAGTTGCTTTGGGCAGGGGGGATAAGGGAAGGAAAAATAAGCAAACCTCTTTACTCTCTGATAGATCAAAGCCATTTTCGTGAATGAAGATAAAATGTCTTGTGAAACTCAACTGCTGGTAGTTCATGTTCATGTTGTTTTCTGGGCAAGAGCATGTCATCTTCTGGGGGGTTTTTTGAGGAGGGGGAGTTTTTCTGTTTTGTTTGACTTCCCAGTAGACTCCCACACTGTTGGGCTTTTGTGTTGGGCTCCTATCCATGAACTAATTTCCTTAGTTTTTTCAAGATCAGATAGGAATCATCACAAAGGAACTTCACTGTTCATTGTTCCTTATAATGAAATAAGCCAGTGTGGTCAATTATATTATAGTTCACATATTTATGTTCATTTAATAACTATTTTTGTAATAGAAACCATCCTAATAGTGACCATTTCCAATTAATCTGCCAGCTGAATCCTAAAGTAAGACTTAAATCTCTAGCTGTAGCTCATTGCCCCCTTGGGGACAAAATAAGATGGTACATTCAGAATAAATGGTCTTCTGCGGCGGGGGGGGGGGGGACTGTTCTATTGAATTCAAAACTCCAACTTTGTTCCCAAATTAGTTTAGCTGATGCTGCTGAACATGTATTATTACATTACCAGTCTATCGTCCATATTCTCCAGGCCCTACTATCTAGATCCCTATCAGTTTATTCTAGCCGCTTTCATATGAGATCCAATCCTGATACATTGTTATAAAGCAAAAATGTCCCTTCTCACTGCATTATATACAGTATATATATTGAGTTGACAAGTCATTAGGTTACTTTAAATCACTCAGAGGACATCAGGAGATCTATAAATATCTTTGAAAATCTAAGAAACAGCAAGTGTGAGAGAAGATTGGGGGAGATTAATTGCAACAGTTAAGCTTAAGAACCCTGCTTGTTTGTGGCACCCAGTTAACTGCTCTCTTATTGGCAGACAACGCTCAGGCCCTAGCTGCCCAACACCTGCATATATTTGGGAGAATCACTTTTCAGAGCATCTTTACCTTAGGACTGTTAAATAATCCACTGGTAATCCCTCATTGTAAGATACCTGTCAAGTGGCTGCCTGTGTTAAGGATCTCATCTCACAGCTGAAACCTAAGAAAGTTGCTGGAAGTGATTTCATCCCTCAAAGTTCTAAAGGAAAATAAAGATTGTGGGCCCTAGTGTGACTGCTTTATTTATTATATTAATAGCACAGCATGTTTTCCACCTGAGTGGAATCAGGCCATTGTCATCCCTTTCTATAAGAATAAAGGAAATAGACAACCCTTCCAATTATAGACATATTGGCTTGCTTAATATAATAAATAAACTGTATGCAAAATATGTTTTGTTGTTGTTGTTGTTCAGTCATTAACCTGTGTCCAACTCGTGACCCCATGAACCATATCGTGCCAGGCCTTCCTATCCTTCACTGGCTCCCTGAGTTTGCTTAGTTTCATGCTCATTGCTTCAGTGATGCTATCTAACCATCTCATCCTCTGCCATCCTCTTCTCCTTTTGCCTTCAATCTTTCCCAGCATCAGGGTCTTTTCCAAAGAGTCCTCTCCTCGCATTAGGTGACCAAAGTATCTGAGCTTGAGCTTCATTATCAATCCTTCCAATGAGCAGTCAGGGTTGATTTCCTTTAAGATTGACTGGTTTGACCTCCTAGCAGTCCAGGGGACTCTTAAGAGTCTTCTCCAGCACCACAGTTCAAAGGCATCAATTCTTCGGCGCTCAGCCTTCTTTATGGTCCAGCTCTCACAATCATACATTACTACTGGAAAAACCATAGCTTTGACTATGTGGATCTAAAAATATGTTTACTTAAAACTATTGTATTGGGTCCAAAGTGAAAATATTTTTGCTGAGGAGCAGGTGGGATTCAGAGAGGACCATTCAACCTTGGATCACTCTCTGGTCCTCCACCATTTAATTTTTGATTTGATTCCATGGGAGAGTCAATGGAAAAACTACAGGGATCCTCAGTGGATAAAAGATTGTTCCTTTTTATCCAGATTCTTTATTCTAATGTCTCATTAAGAGTCAGATGCCCCTGGGGCATCTTTCTGGAGCTGCTACCACCCAGAGAAGGGCAAGGCAAGGGTATATTTCATCCTCCCTATTATTCAATTTATATATTAATTCAATATTTCAGGGTTTCTAATTTTCTTGTCATCACCCATCATCCTCCAATGTTAGCATATCATGCAATGCAAATGTTGTTATACCCAGATGATGTAGTAATTTTTTCTGTCTCCCAAATGGGAATGAGAAGGGCACTGAGGGCATCACCTTACTTCTGCCTAAATGAATAGCTTGTAATATTTTCTTTTTTTAAAAAAAAAGGGCTTGTGCTGCACAATACTACTATAATTAATTTGGCATAAATGGCAGATTAATGGGATTCCAGTAGTGCAGATGCTTCCTTTAAATATCTTATGCTGCAGTTCTAGGCTTCTCTATCTTGGAGCACACATTCCTCTTACTGGCCAGTATTGCTTAACATAGCTACACAACTATCTTGAATTTTTTCCATTCAAAGGAAGTACATTTTATTCCTGCAGCCTGCAAGAACTTTCTTGGTGACATTATTTAAGAGCTTCTTTATTTGTACTTTTACAAACTTTAATAGCCTGGAAGCTGTCCAAACCAAGTTTTTAAAAGCTATCCTTGCAGTTCTGAGATGTATCAAGAATACTGCCTTATGGCTTGAGACAGGTTTGGTTTCCATATGTGCCAGAGCTTGGCACTATCTCATTAATTTGTTTAAATTTTTCCTCTGTGGGTCTGGTCCCACTGGTTCTCAGAGACTATTTTAAGTCTACTTGGCTAAAAAGGTTGACTAGCAAACTCCAGTCTTTAGCTCTGTCTTTAGAGAGCTTCTGCCCATTAGGATTGGAAAATAACAGGAGTGACTTTAAGCAGCATATCTGGGATACTGATTTCCAAACCAATCTAAGCCTATGATCCAGCTCCACAGTCTGTGATTTTTTTTTTCAAATAAACAATGTGTCACCATCCTATTTACCTCCATTCCACTTTTGAAATTTTGCCAGAATTTACCTTCCCCATGACCAGGTAGGACCCCTTATTAAAGGCCAAAGTACCAGTGGAACTGTGTGTAAATAAGTCATGATCACAGGGTTTGATTTTAAATATTTTAAATTGCCAACATAGAGGAGAGAAGGATCAGAATTGGAGGATTCGGGGGCAAAATCTCTTATCTGCCATGATTATAATGAAAATTATACAGTATTCCTTCAAAGATACTATTAACTCATACGGTGCCACTGTTGGGGATTAAATAGATATCTAATATGCATTCAAGCTCTAAGATTCTGTGAGTCTATAACATCAATCCCATATACACCGCATTGAATATAAGAATCAGTGAACCCTTTGAATCTTACTTGTAAGTAGACGTATGCAGCTGGCATGTGCAAGTCTTAAAATCTATATTCTTCATGTGTTTGCTATATTTATTCTGCAGTCTCAATAAAAATGTGTAGCATGTTTTTAAAATCTGTCTCAATTATAGTGCCTTCAAAAGAGTGCTCTGCTTTTTGGCCTGACAGGAGAAACACATATGCTGAAAGAACACTTCACTGCTTCCGCTTCTGAACCACAGTCTAGTATAGAAAGTTTTTTAAAGCAGTATTCTTTAATGGCTTGTTCTTCAATTACTCTTTCTGCAATGAAGTCCTCAGAGTGGGAATCTCAAAGACTCAGGCACATGGTGCCTTTTCCTCCACTGATAGGTCATTTTCAAAAGAAGCCAACTAAAAAGTAAAGTGGGTTGCAGGTGAATAGTTGTTTTTAAAAAAATCTTTTCCCTTCAGATCATAATACAAGATTTATTTTTTCCAATCCTAGAAAATATCTGCACAGAATTTTTCGAATTCTTTCTCTGTATGTGTTTGTGTGATTTGGGATAGGAGAAGAAAGTTCGCCATCTTTTGTGTTGTTACTCTTTCTGAACTTTTTTTATTTTATGTTTTTCACGTTCAACAGTCTCTTTCAAATTACATTTCATGTTCCTATGTTTCTATTTATTTATTTCAAACTGTCTCAATTAAATTAATAAAAGCACTATTTTAATAAGAGATTACCAGTCTACATTCTTGGGGCTACCATAAAGTTGCAAGTAGTTTCTCCTCCCCCCCCCCCCCCCCGTTACCACTGAGGGACATTATGCTCTCCAACATAGTCCAGCCCCTGGAAGTTCTTGGTCAAATTCAGCTTCCCCCTCATCCTTCTTCCACACCAACTATAAAATGAAAAAGTTGAAAAATCACAGAACTCCCAGACTGACCACTCAGAAACAGTTTTGGAAGTTTAAAACAGTCACAATGGAGGCAGTCAGAATTAGGAACACAGAATATGGAATGCTTACTTTTTAACTGGCACTTTTCTACCAAAACAAATAGCATGGGAGGAAGGAGTAAAGACTTGATTTTCAGGGAGGGGGGGAGTATTGTCTTTTGATTCCACAGATTGTACTACTTAGCACAGTTAGCTCCAAATTTTAGAGGTCCATAGTGAAATGTCTTCTGCTGAGCATTAAATCACAGTAGTGATGGGCAGCAGGAATGCTTCAAAGAACACAGTGTGGGTGGTTGCTGCCATTTAATTTCACATGATGCCTCAGAGAATTAGAGGGAAATTAAATGACAACTGGACCCAAATGCTCAAAACCACTAGATTAGATTTAAAGGTAAAAGAAAAAAAAATGAGGGGGGAGCTATCTAAGATAGTTAAATGCTGACATTAACCCTCAGATTTCTTTTTTTTTTTTGAACTATGTGGTCTATATTCAAAGTTGCAGTGAATAGTGACAGTATGTGACTCCCAAAAATTCCATCTAGTTCAAGCAGGCCATTTAGGGGCCTAACATCCACTTGGTTTAGCAAGTTATATTGGATGAAACATTTTTCCTAAGGACTTTTTTTCAGTGAATAAATATTTGCCAAACTGGACAGAAATACAGACATTCCCTTTTAGAAAAACAGAAGTTGTCCAATTGATCTACTCCAGCTTTCCTTACCCTTTAAAAACCTGCTAGAGGAACTCACTGAGAATTACCAACATCCCTGGAAGTAGTTGAAAGCTCTGAAAGGTCCATGGATTGAAATTAAGGTCGCTATTTAGATTTTGCCCCCTAAAGGGGAAAAAGAAGTCATAGAAAGATAAAAGTGGACATAGTGTTACATATGCCAGTTTAAACATGCAAAATGTATTATTACCTCCAAAAAAAACAAAAAAAACCTAATATCAATACAAAATATCTCACATAGTGAAACCCATGAGAGCCATATGTTTTATGTTCTGTCTTAAAAATTGACAAAATTTGTCAAAATCTTTGACAAAAGATCAGCTCCAAATTGACAAGATGATTTTGGAAAACTGCAAGAGAAGGAAGACCAACTTAAATGTAGCTTGGATTGATTACAAGAAGGCATTTGACTCCCTGCCACATGACTGGATAATCAAGTGCCTAGAAATAACAGGAGTCAGTAGAAACATCAGAAGCTTTGTGCAAAGATCAATGGCACAAGGGAAGACACAGTTGCTGGTCAATGGCGATAGACTGGGAGAGGTTAACATCAAGAGAGGAATCTTTCAAGGAGACTCACTATCACCACTACTGTTTGTCATTGCATTGATTCCTCTGTCAACAATACTAGACAAGTCAGGCCATGGCTATCAAACATCAAAAACATTTGTCAGGCTATCCTACCTCCTTTACATGGATGATCTGAAGCTCTGTGGAAAAACACCATCTGAAATAGAATCACTGCTCAACGCTGTCCAAATATGCAGCCAAGATATTGCAGTGGAGTTTATGTGCCACTCTTACCATCAACAGGGCAAAAAAAACTGTGTGTGCCACTCTTACCATCAACAGGGCAAAAAAATTGAAAACTGAAGGAATCAAGATGCCCTATAGAAATAACATCAATAGTCCGGATGAAGAAGGTCACTACAAATACCTGGGCATCCTTCAAGCTGACAAAATCAAGCACATTGATCTTGATTGACCTCAGGAAGAAGGTTAGTAGTGAATACATCATGAGAGTGAAGAAGATGTTAAAGTCTAAACTCAATGGAGGAAATACTATCAAGGCAATTAATTCCTGGGCAATTCCAATCAAACACACAGCTGGAATAGTGAACTAGACTGAAGCAGAACTAGAAGCTCTGGAGAGGAAGACCAGAAAAAGAATGACAATGGATCATGCCCTTCATCCATGCAATGATGTTGACAGACTCTACTTACCAAGGAGCATAAGTGGGCATGGAATGTTACAAGTACACCAGACAGCTGAAGAAGAAAAAAGGGTATTGGAAGAATATCTGAAGGACAGTGAAGAAGATACATTGAAGCTAGTACACCATGAAGGGTTACTGAATACTGAAGAGACCAAACTGGCCTACAGGAAAGACCAAATGAAGAACAGAAAAGAGACATGGCAAGGCAAAGTATTACATGGCCGGTACACAAAAAAACTAGCAGGCAAAGCAGATAAAAACAAGACCTGGCAATGGCTAAGAAGGAGAGTTGAAAGAGAGAGAGGAACTAATTCTGGCTGCACAAGACCAAGTCTTAAGAACAAATGCCTCCAAAGGCAGAGTTGAGAAGACAGCAACAGACAGCAAATGCTGCCTCTGCAAAGTAGCTGAAGAAACAGTGGACCGCCTGGTTAGCTGCTGCAAGAAGATTGCACAGACTGACTGCAAACACAGCATGACAAAGTAGCAAGAATGGTGCATTAGAATATCTGCAAGAAATACCATTTGCCTGGTACTTAACAATTGTTGATAAGGAAAAAAAAAAGTCTGGATAGTGGACATTGCAATACCTGGAGACAGCAGAATAGAAGAGAAAGAACTGGAGAATATCACAAAATACAAAGACCTGCAAATAGAAATAGAACAACTGTGGAAAAAGAAAACAAAGATAGTATCAATAATAATAGATACTTTGGGTGCAATCCCAAAACATCAGGAGCACCACTTGAAGACCATCAACACTGACAAAATCACCATCAGTCAATTGCAAAAGGCAGCTTTACTTGGAACAGCTTACATCCCGTGATGATACCTTGAACACCATCAAACAACATCTGCCTCAATATGTGGATCAAAATGCCAAATCTAGTCTAAGCCTCTGGCTGACTGTGCAACCAATAATAATAGTACTGCATTAAGTCAAGGACACAGTTTTAAGGTGAAATTCTTACTAATGTTTCTCAAATCCCACCTAGAGTTAAATAATACTTTGGAAACCTTTATCTCATCTTTTTTCCTTGGCTAGTATGACTCCAAACTTAAGTCTAGTATTACCTGGGATAAATTGCACACACAGACTAAGTGTATGCTAAGGAAGACTTGAGTTTCTCAAAATCTCCATACAATTGGCTCATTAAAGAAAGCAATGTTCAGGAAAATCTCCACTCAAGGTGTCTCCAGTAAGGAAAAGTATTGGATAAGGCAAGACTTCCCTTTATCAACTTAATGGCTTGGTTTATCTGCCACTATACCCTACTTTTTTCAGTCCAGTCCATCTAGCTCCTTTAAGCTGTAATAACATTTTTGGGCAGCAATCTGCTGGTCACCATGAATACGCCAATTAAAATAATCTACAATCCAGTGATAGGTTGTGCAGCTCAGAGCAGAATATGGCAAAGGTTGTCTCACTTTTATTATTTGTTGCTCATCAGTTTTACCATCTCTTTGCTGCATGCCCATGCATTCCTTGGTCCATGCATGGGCAGAAGCTGGGATCCCAACATCATGTCTGGCCCAGGCCTTATAAACCCTTTGAGCAATCTTGGTAATAGAGAAGATGCAGTAAACAGTTTCTATTCTCAGATCCAAACATGAAATTCTGTGCCCCTCTCCCCCCATTGAAGGAATTGGTTTCATCCTGGTAAATAATTTGATGGTGTTTGAAGCATCTCTATCCTGCTTCTCAGCCAGAGTACTCTGAGAATGATAGTAACAATGTCTCCAGAACAAGACACCATCTCTTTTCTATGGGTTACAATCTAAGAAGGAAGGAGGGGTGAAGGAAAAAGGAAAATAAGAATATTCAGGTATCAGCTCTAGATAGCATACAGATCTTATAATGAATTATTGTACTGCAAGTACAAAGCAGCAGTGACTACCTTGCCACTGGAAATTGTTAGTTGATGGTTTATTTCCTCCCCTATGATTGCATTATAATATTTTCAAACTTGCTATTCATTCAAGTTACTTATCCAGAACAGTCATGTGTGATTTTCTTACTGGGAGAAGAAAATAAAATAACTAGTATCTTCAGCTGCAATTATTACTGAATTGGTATATCTGCCCACGATGCTAATGTAACTTTCAACATCAGTTTAACACAGCAGTTGGTATGCAGCTTCTCAAATACTTCAATTTGTTGTAGCAGCAAGCTTTGGGAACACATCATTAGCACTGCTTCTATTCTGCATCTTGTAAATTGGGGCTAAATCAATATAGAAAGTACTTTTGATCTTGAATGAGCCTCAGAAAAAATAATGCTACTCATATATGTTCAAAGCACATTGATTAACAGAGTGGAAGGAATTGTCAGATCAAAGTTCTTTGGAAATAGTTTGTGCCTATAGCGCAAGCAGATTGGAGAGCTATGGTGAACTCACTATATCTAAATCCTATAGAGATTGGGAATATGCTGGACTACATTCAATGAGGCTCTGTTGAAGATATAAAGGTGATGTCTCAATCTAAGCTACCTTAAGTATTTGTTGTGAAAATATAATGGAATGGCTAAGAATGTCAACCAATTAAAAGCTATGCATTAATTATTCACTAGCTTTTTAAACCTGTTATATGGTTTGTTCATTGAGGGTACTATTTTAAAAGTGAAGGAGCACCTTCTATTTTTTTCTTTTTATTCTTTTCTTTTTAAAATTTGCATTCATTTTTATTGTTGTAAAGTGTTACCTTTAATAAAATTACTAAAAAAAGTGAAGGTGATCTTTTGAGGTATCATAGTGCATATAATTTAAGAAATCAAAACTTACCAGTTTTTTTTTTTAAGGAAGGAGTCCCATGCTAAAGAAACTGAGTTAAAAAAACAACAACATATTTTTTTCACTTCCTCTTACACGATACAGAACCAAAATAACTTAACACACTACACTGCACTAATTAGAATTTGCACTGACAAAGGCTTTCATTAATTAATCTACTGGTTAAAATGTTCAGCCTTAGAAATAATCCCATGTATTACATACTTCCCTGAGACTCTTGGAGATAGGCAGGTTAGAAATTATAAGTAGATATTTATGATAATACACATTTGGAAAGACAAATGAATCTTCCATTTCTAAGAAATCTCTAACCAGAAGTCCCACCATTTATTGAAAACCTTGGACAACAGTGCATTGCACCAGGAGATGACAGAACAGGGACTGCTGAGTTTTCAACCCATCATTTCCCTCCTTTAACCTCCCCTGCTATATTTATATGTTTTCATAATTTCAATAACCTACCACCAAACATAAGAACACATGGATTATGAAACTTTTCTTGCTTTCTCTTTGCTTGATATCTCAGTACAGATGCACATCAAATTTGTTAGCAGTGCTATACTTCGAAAAAATTCAGGTGGCTTCACATCTTTTTCCATTAACAGGTTTTATCCCAGTTCAATAGGATTGTACTGGGAATAAGATTTTTCTGTATATTTCTAGCATTATGCTTTCAAAATGCTGTTTACATTGGGACAGCAGTGTTTTGTTCCATTTCAGTCACATATGCAACATTCCATAATTACTCTGCATATAACTCCATTGAAAAGCATTGTATTACAGATGATGTGAAGCTTATCTCTAGTGTATGACCTGATATTGCTAAAACTCTGGCTACAATAGCATACATGAAGACATGTCATTTATTGATACAGCCATCAAGTATTGAATGTGCTAGCATTAATCACCTCTATATCCCACTGAAAACTTGGTAATTAATGCTTCATTAATTTCAGAGGATGCCTACCTTCTCCAGTCTGTGTTTTAGTGTCCCTTTCTCTGGGGCTAATGTTACAGTCACATAACTCTATAGTTCACAATTGCCCATGTTGTAGCACAAGTTCAAGCAACTCATGAACACAGAACATTTCTCCAGCCACTGGTCTATTTCCATTAGCTTATGAGCTGCCTTAGCTTATTAGCTGGGTAATCACAAATTGTGTATTTTACACCAAACTAGCAAACAAACAAGAATAAGTAAATGGTGATAATTACTGAGGCCTCCTGCATAAGTCATTTTGAAATTTTAAAAGATGTCAAGTCCTCCTGCTCCTTTATACCCTTGAGTCAGATTCACATGTACATTTAAAACTAACAAAACATGAACTAACTTTAGACATAATTCTAAGCCACTCTTTGTTTGTGGAGGATATGTTATCTGTGTCACATGAAGCTTCTATTTCTTCATCCAACCACAGTGAAAGGTTAATATATGAGCAATTAGTGAGATGCTTTATGGGAATAATTTGCAAAGAAAATGATACATGTGGCACAAAAATTGTGCTAACTCCCCAACAGATTTGTCCTTATTATAGCAATAAAAAACCCTTCACATATAGTGTATAAAAAGACAAGACTATTTCATATATCATCTGCTCCACAGAATGCATTGTCATCAAGGAGACAAGCTTCTGCCAATTTGTTTGTGGAACAGATGCTTTGGGAATATATGATGTACAGTATGACACTTTGGAAAATAGATCCATCTGCAAGAACTTCATGTTTGCGAAAGCTAAATTCTAATGGGATGTCTTCATCCCTTTAGCTTCCTGGAGCAAATAGGTTGCCCTGTAGTAAAGGCTTCACTCATTTGGGATGACTTATAAGTCAAATGTCCTTCCTCCAGCATCACTTTGACTTGGAATGACATTTGGAGTGCCTTGAAATTCTTCATATAATTCTAAGTACAACCACAATGTGTTGAAAAGTAATTTTAGGTAATTGTCATGATCTAGGGAACTCCACTGTTGCTCTGACCCACGTTTTACTATTTTTCTATTCAGACTCAGCAGAACCTTTCTAAATTTCCTGATGGAATTGGAAACCCTATTCATTTTAGATTTACTCAAGAGTTTGGTTCACAAGTATCAGGTAAGCCTAAAAGCAAGAGAAGCATGTTTGCTGAGGTGGGAACCCAGATGCAATACTTTCCCACCACCTGCTTTGCATACTTACTTGATCAGAAAGACAAGTCATAAATTAAATAAAGCAACTCACATAGAAGCTCACCTGAATTATTCCTTAGATTGTGATTGACAGATAGATAGAACACTAGTACAAATTCAGAGTCAAGTCAAATACATATTTTCATTTATAGGAAAAACTTTAGACAATTAATAAACCTTTATTCACTTTCACCATTGGTTGTACTTTGTAAAGTAGCCGCAATTCTGTATACCCTGGCTGTGAATAAATCCCTTTGAACTCAGTAGGCTGTATTTCTGAATAGACACATAAAGGGAAAATTTAGCATTCCTTTAAGCATGTAGCATGCAATATGTCTATTTTTCCCTCTTCTCCTTATTCACGTATAGACATTTAGTATCCAAACTGCTAAGTCATCCATAAGAGTTAGAGGTTTTTTTCATCTACCCTCATTCACTTCAGCGTGGTGCAAAATGTATTAAATTATCTCTGCACTTCCTTTTTGCTCCTGATATAATTTGTCATTTCCAAAAGATCTTCTTATGGATATGCTTATGAGTAGAAATGAATATTGCAGGCTGTATAGCATTATCCCACTCCTTATCCATTTTATTCCATTCTACTCACCCCATGTTCCGATGCAAATTTATTTATTTATTTATATTACAAATTTAGTCACCGCCCATCTCACTTAAGAGTGACTCTGAGCAGTTTACAGTAAAACAATATTAATTAAAATACAATAAGAAAACCATATTCATACATAAATAATGGCTTCCAAGATACTGATGGTAAATAATTCCCTGCCCTCCAATGTGATAGAAGAGTACACAGTAAATCGTACTTTGTATTACAAGGGGTTGAGAAACAAGGCTGCTGTCGCTGGGGGCAGGGGCAGGGAGGGGAGATAGGAACTTCGCTCTCAGCATTCCTGCCCTTGGACCCTCCTTTAGCAATGAGCCTTGATGTTCTTTTGAGAGATAATACTATATAATGTGATGCCTAGATCCTGCAAAATTCAGAAGCACTCACCTAATTAAAATTAAACACCATCCAGTATTTTGGAGTACTAAACAAGAAAAGATTACAGAAAGAAGATGATTAAAGAGAGAAAGGGGATCCACTGCCAGACTTCACTTCCTATTTAACCTTGAACAATTGCTTTTCACAGGGATAGATGATAATGAACCTCCTTGTCTACAAAACATGTCCACCTGGTATTAAGTTGTAATCCCTCTTGAAGCAAGTAGGAGTAGATTGTCACAAATCTGAACACCTGAGAAAGTGGTGGGCATCCTGCCAAAACACAGGGCATCTGCATTTTGCTTCTTTGTAGACATTAAATGGGGTTGGGAGATAAGTAAAAAGCTGTAATTCAGCAGGGTAAGCAACTTGCTTGTAAAAAAGGAGGAAGTAGGATTTATAAGTGCTGAGGAAATGGAAATATAAAAGAATGACTGAACCAGTAACCATTTTTTCACTGGCAATGTGAAGAAATGAAATTACATAAACAAGCAATCTACCTGTTCATCTACAGATTAGCAAGGTTGTTAGAATTAAATGAGGGAATAGGATAAACTAGCACATGGACAAAGTAGGATTTTTTTAAAAAAAGAAACTGGTTCTCGACTTCACAGATGCACCTGACTTGTAAAAAAGAGCAAAAACACCATCTATAGTTTACAGTGAACTTCTGAAAAATAGGTTGCTCCTGATTTTTTTTTTTAATCATGATTTGATGCTTTTTCTCTCTCATTTGAGTCCTAAATGCTACCTCTTCTATTTTGGATACATTGTTTAGAAACATCAAGAGGTTTGAGACATCACTTTGATCTTCCTGGGAAAACAAAATATTGACAAATGCTGCAATCTGTACTGTGATTCCCAAAATGTACTGTATACATTTGTACTGTACCCAAAATGTACTGTATACATACTGTATACAACATAAATGGTATGGTGAAATAGCTTTGAAAATTAAACTATGATCTAGATTCATTTGTCATTCACGCCCTTCAAAACAGAGGCTCTGGGCAACTGTGTGGGGTAAGTGGCACCAAATGCAAATAAGTAAATAGAGTGAGTAGTTTATTGAATAAGTCTACAGACAGTTTCAAGTATGCTATGGGTAACAGCAGTACATACATACATCTTAAAACAAGACATTATTTAAATGTAAAACAAATACATATATTAAAATTTAAATCTAAATTCTAAACGATAACATTAAAATCTTTTAACCTTTATGACATAATACTTTAAAGTGGCTAACGAAGTAGAGTAGGGACTTTATTACATCTGGTCAGACTAGGAAATATAGGCATTACCTAATTTGTCATGTCAGACAGATTCTCCTACCCCTTTCCCCCTTAACTGCAGTGATAGCAATTTGCTGCATCATGAACAGCTTGGTACCTTGTAGGAGAAAATTCAATTTGCTTTCAACATTCCAGTTCCTCATGTCATCGAGTAATGGGGATCAATAATGATTTTTATATTTAACATACAACAATCAGTCCAGTTTGTTATGTGCCAGATCCTCTACTTCACCTGCCCCACATAGAGTCTGTCTTGCACAGGGATACCTAGGAATCTGCCTTGCTGTATCCATTTATTCAAACTGGAGATGGGTAAAGGCTACACAATAATCTGTTTTCAATGGGAAGGGATTGAAATTGGGATTTAACTCTTGCTGGCCATTTTGTTGACTTCATAACCAACAGAGTCCATCTATACTCTAGCATCTAATTTTCTTGGTTTTAAAAATAAGCCATTTCTTATACTGGTGCTCGGTACACTTAAAACTTCCATGCTAAAACTATACTGAAGCACGAGTTTTGAAAAATTACACAACCAGAACTAGTCAAGGATTTTAACCATCTGTTCATTTAGACAGATCCCAGGAAGCCTATTTTTACTCATTTGGGTTAATTTAACCTAGTAATTAACAGCCTGAAACAGATTGTGTCTACTACTGTGAGTAAGCCAAGTTTACCTCTGATGGTATGTGCTGAGGAAACTCTTGACATTCCCAGGATCAAAGAAGAAAGTGGTTCATTTGTGTCTTGGTGTCTTGACTGATTGATCATCTATGCAATATAGTATGATATGAATGATTTCATCCTTTTCGACCTGACACCTATGGAAGAGGCTGGCATTAATCCCTATTTTTTTTTCACCATAACTACATGGATATTGAGACCATTCTGATGAAGAATACAAGGGCATGTGTGCAAATCCTAGGAATATCTCTGTTGCCAAGAAACAGTTGAGTAGACAATGGCAATATTA
This sequence comes from Python bivittatus, assembly GCF_059951505.1. Classification (NCBI taxonomy): domain Eukaryota; kingdom Metazoa; phylum Chordata; class Lepidosauria; order Squamata; family Pythonidae; genus Python; species Python bivittatus. The sequence continues at coordinate 54,545,958 of NW_028277088.1, forward strand.
TTCAGAAAATCTTATCTTTTTCATTAGCCTCTTCCTCTGTACAACGAAGCCCAGAATGGTGCATTAAAAAACATAACCACACATTTCAAGGCAATTAAAGAAGTTAATACTATATCTCTTGTTCTCAACATGTATTAAGTGTATTGTGCTGTAAAGAACCAGGTATTAGCATCCATTTAAACATGCACATCCCTGCTTCACAGCTGCAGGGGCAGGGGATGAGGCTTCAAGGTGCAGATATTGGCAGAGCTACACAATACTGTGACAGGAAGTCTCATTTCATAAGCAAAAGAATATTTGATTAATAGCTAATGCTTCCAATTATTGATGAAGTACCTCTGAACTGGATTTTATAAAAAATGTTTACTATACACAAAAAGAAAAGAGAGAGCCACAAAGAGCAAAATCATACATTTGAGATATTTTAACAGGGATTTTTGGATTTTTGGATGTTTGATTTAAATTTACTTTTGTTTGTAGGTTCTGATTCCTTTAATTTTTCAGAAGTCAAATTTTCCTTTGTGTCCAGGATTCATATGAACACACATGCATACATAGAACAAAGTAGAGTGTGTTTTTTCATGTTTCTATATCTAGATCCAGATATCATGTTAAACCATAATTCCTTGTTCAACAAATCATGGCTTTGTAGACTGCATGACTGCAATTTATAATCATATCATAATACACATATACAAATATAGCTATGCACATCTAATGAAAGGTTCTTCTAATTTACTCATGCATATACAGTATACATACGTAAGTGTGTGGGGATGCATGTGGTTGTGGTTGTATTTCACAATATGCTTTTGGTTTTGAGCTTTTTGCTATATGTCCATGCATAGTGAGTCCCTAGCATTGTTTTGTTGTCATGTATGTGCCAACCAATTATATATGTAGGCACATAAATTACAGGATATTTTAGATATACCTTGTTCCTGAACCCTTACTGTGTTAAATTTAAGTTAGGATGTATCTCCTACAGATAATTGTAGAAAGATAATAATAGAAAGATGACATAAAAATCATTCAGGGAGGCAATTATGAATAAGTCAAAAGTTATTTGAAAAAAAAATAAAGCAATCTAGATAGAGTTTTGTGTAACACACACACGAATAAAATTGGCTGATTTCATCAGTAAAACAGAAGTGTCAACTTCTGAATGGCAAAGAACCCAAAATTCTCTGATGAATTTTTCTTGTAGAACTAGCAGAAAAAGGCTAAAGTGTTACAGTTAGTTATTATATTAAGTGGTCTTTACCTTTGGAGAGCTAATGTGAACATGAGTTTAGTGATCACAATCTAGTCCTTCATCCTTACTTAACAAATTATTTGAAATAAACAATATTGACCTAAAAGATATTTGGGTAGAGTATCAGACTATGATGAGAGTGAAGAATGAGGTGTAGTAACTTTGCTGGTAACTTTAAAAAATATCTATTTCAATACAGCTGCAAGTTTTTCTGTTCATACTTTGGAAGAACAATTGCGCTGAGAGGTCAAAACAAAGGGGAAAAAACAAAGAGGAAAATAAGACAGTGAGAGAACCAATTTGAAGAATAATGAAAACAGTACAAAGGGACAGTACACCAATCAAACAATTTTATGAAATCAGCTCCCTCCTAAATGTATTAAATTTTCCATGCCTTGCCCCACCACAATACTAGTTCAGAAATCTATTCCTTTACTGCTCAGTTCGTGTCACCTCTGGAGCAAACTATAGCCTTGGAATTTGAGACTGCATGTCTCCATATGAACATACTCAGAAATGTTTGTTCTATGTGTTGACTGATAAACTACTCAAATGTGGGATTATTTTTCATAAATGTAATGGGAATAAGCAGAAATTAAACCAATGTGAATGTGGTTAAAGGTGATGTGCATATATATGTACATCCATATGAATAGTTTTGAGTGGTAAATTTAGGAATAAACAACACACTTCATTTCAATATTTTGCAGTTTAGCTCCCTTTACCCAAAGCTGGCATGATGAATCATCATGGATTATGGGATTTTTAGTCCAAAAATATATGGAGGACATATATTTCCACTTCTGGAATAGTTCTTAAAAATCTTCATTTCATACCCTGGATTTTAAATTATGTTTGTGGCGTAGTAGTAGGTTTCTCACCCCTTTCTTGTAACAAGCTCCTCATCTCAAATAGCGGCAGAGAAAAACAACGTGGTCACCTCCATTTGGGGAATTGGGGCTGTGCATGTCTCATAAATGATTTGAAAGAAATACGCTGCACTTCATGGCAATAGAAAGTAGAGCATCTCTCTACTTTCATTAAAGCATTCCCTCTTTTCTCAGGCTTTCCATGTGGCTGCTTTAAGGAGTCCGTTAATTAATGAAACTCTTAAAATAGCATTGTAGGCTACTTCAAAGAACAGAGAACTACCATACTTACTTAATGTTCAAAGCATTTCTTCTGAATCATTTTTATGCACATCCCTCCTGGGGATTGAATTTTGGACAGTGCACACATACACATATATATGTCAGCCCTACTAGGTAGACCAGGCCAGAAAATCAACTCCACAGGAAGATTAGAATTATACTTCATTGAAATAGTCTATAGCAACAGAGTCTTGTAAGTCTGATTACTTACTTCCCCATCTTATACCCCAGTGAATAAGGGAGGCATTTGCTAAAGCTGCTTCAAAAATATTACCTTGCTTCTCAGGACTTAAATAATGTTTCAGCCTTCTTTGCCTAGACAACGATTCTGGCATATTTCTGTCAAGGTGACCTCCCTCGGTCTTCATGATGGACTTCTATGGATCTCCAAAAGTGCACACAAACCTGACACCTGAGTCTGCCCAAGGCTCCAATTTACAACCTATCCAAAGAACACACCAAGAAACTTCTATACCTAGAGAATGGGTGCAAGCATGCCCTCAATTTCTATTACAGTGCCTCAAGAAAATAAAAGACCTTACAATAGAAGAGCTATCATCATCATGACATCATCATACTCTTCATACCAGTTCATTCAAAACTGGCAAAAGAATCAATCATAGAGCTCCTACATAAAGCATCAAATCTAGCAAAACATACAAAAATTGAAATACCAGTGCCGATACACTTATGCCTTACATACTTTCAGTCTGATGGTCAAATATATGAAAAATTAGAGTAATACCCATGGAATTCCACATTTCAGGATTCCTAGAACAAACAGTTAAAAACTTAGAATTAGAAACAACAGCCGTCCCACTAATACTACCCAAAGTATGATTCCGTTACATGGATGATTTGTTTGTCATAATAAAAAAAGGTTAGAGAATACATATAAAATAATCAACACACTCATTTAAAGGGATCAAATTCACAAAATAAGAAAATACAGGTAGTCCTCGCTTACTGACTGCCTTGTTTAGTGACTGTTCAAAGTTATGATGATGTAAAAAAAATGATTTGCAACCAATCCTCACATTTATGACCATCACAGTGTCCTGTGATCACATTATCACCATTTGGATGCTTCACAACTGGTGCACATTTACAACCATCACAGCATCCCATGGTCACGGTCACACCATTTGTGTGCTTCCCAACAGGCTTGTGACAAGCAGAGTTAATGGAGAATGCAGAAGTAAAATTTTAAGTTGTGGTCTTATGATGTTTTGCTTAATGACTGCAGTGACTCCCTTAACAATCAAATGGGAAATGACATCGTAAGACCGTTGCAGTCACGTGATTTTCCAGTTAGTGACCATGATGCTTAGCAATGGAGTTGCTGGTCCCATTTGTGGTTGGTAAGTGAGGACTACCTGCAATAACAAATTACTGTTTCTGGACATTTTCATCAGTATAGAAAATGCAGACTTAAGTTTATCAGAAAGCAACTCGTACAACTCAAGTCTTCAACTGCAACAATAATAACTCCATAGCACACAAAAGGAGCCGCATAAGAACTTGATTCTGACAAATTAAAACTCACTGCAGTACCCCAGAGCTTTAAAAATCTGAAAAAAGTTCTGTCTGTAACCAAAAAGTGTACATCCACCCTACCAATAGCAACACAAGCTACCTCAACCCTTAAAAGGAATAACATTTCCTTTTAAGGGTTCCATTACATCAAAGGGTTCCATTACATCAAACTGTCTGTTATAACTGCTTGGAATAACTGTAGCACTTGATAGAACAGAATCCCTCCAAAACATTAAAGCAGACCCAAGGACTTTGTGCATAAGGAAGACAGAACAAGTGTCATTTACAAAATAAAATGCATGGACTGCAAACACCACTACATAGGATGAACAGATAGAACGGGGGGCGGGGGGACCAATACATTCCTTGGCAGTTACAAGTCATTAATTTCACTGCATGCAGACAAGTTCAGCCATAACTTGAACTGGGATACTGTTGAAACTCTAAGCTAAGCCAGGGCAAAGAATGCACACAAATTCTTAGGAACCTATCACTCTGACAAGTTACCAATCAACAGACACATAAGCTTAGATCTCATCTATGGCCTATTCAAAAGACATACCCAAAGATCAGACAGAGAGAGAACAACACAGATCACAACAACTGATCATAAGCCTTTATCACACAACTGTTAACCAACTCTCAGAAAAGCAATAGAGGGCACTGCATCAGCATAATAAGTATAACAATGTGTTAATCACGTAGAAAGTGATAAGACTGAACATGCCACCCAATCATCTACAAGACTGATAGGACAGGCAACTATTTATTTCACAACTAAGAAAGAAACTACTTCAAGATCATAGTACTGGAGATGTTACCTGGGTGGGTAATGAAATATCTGTAAATGAAAAACCACACTCAGAGAACCCATACAAATATCTACCTATCTTCACATAATCCATCATATATGTAACAGGAAAAATGAAAAGAAGTAGTTTTTGCATCATTGCTAAGGAGCAGTGAATCAAAGTTTTTTGCAGTTTTTTCCTCCCCTGTTTTTGTGCTATGGTTTTATTTACACTGCAGTTTACCACCTTTTCTTAGGTTTGCAGGGTATCACTTTCATATTCTATGTTTTCATGATTTTATCCTTTTTGTATTGTAGGCGGTTGCTCTGGGTGGGGTGGTACTAATCAGCTAAACATAAATTTATAAAAACTGAAACTGAAAAATATAATAGAAACCTGCATATTAAATGTTATTTTGCCCAGGCTCAGTGACTTCATACTGTGTCTTTGTGCAGCTTTTTCAGTTAGGTCTTGTAGCATTTGAATTATATGTAGCACAACCTCCAGCATGAAAAATGTGTGCTTTATTTAGTATCTTTTAACTTTTATTCCACCACATATCAGAAGATGACAGATTTGTGAAAATGGTAGAAATTCTTTAAGCCATACCTTTATTAAAGATTCCTGATTATGAAGATCAATAAAGGTAACCGGCTTCCCTGGATTTTCCTTTGAAAAGCAGGCAAAATGTTAAGTGTATTTAGGGCACATTTCCAATTCATGTGAAGCAATGATGAAGCCCAACAATGCTGGAGAATGTGACATGTGCTGGGAAAAAAGGCCTCAAAAGGCTTCATTTCCAAGTGAATCTCTTTCCTCTTTGCAATGCTACTGATATATATGTTCTCACCTTTCATCAGGGCTTCTTCCCAATATGGCAATAAAATATTCTTTCTCAGCTCTGTACTTCAAAGCAGCTGCAAGAAGGTTAGGTAAGTAGTTTTACTGCACAGCTAGGAAGCAGTTCTGCATATAGCAGTATACTGGAAACTTGCCCTTTACAATACAGTATGTGTCAGTAGCAAATATTAAATTTTGAGTCTCTCCTACATTTTCAAGCCAATGGACCTTTGGCAAATCTTTTTTTTTTTTTTTAACTTGAACCTTTCTGACATGAGACTGAGGGGTTTTTGTTTCAGCTATTTCAATCCTTATACCTTACAGGCACAACTTGCTCAAAGTCATGCATGTGCTTTCAGGGGACAATAATTCAGACAGCACTAGTGAGGAGAAGATTCAGGAGGCATGGATTTACAGCTGGGTCCTCTGCAGGAGATTGGGCTTTACTAGATAATCCCTGATGTTAGCATGTGAGCATCTCCAGAATCATCTACAATGTTCAAGGATTTAGCAACATGTAACTATATGTGGAAGTATTCCCTGAATATATGAACATACAGTAAAGGACTGTAACTTATTGGGGTTTTAAACCTAGGAGTTCAAATAAAAAGTTAGAGAATAGCTTCATAGGAGGATTCAACTGTTTGTCTGTTTGCAGACATTAGCTTTGTGACTGTAGGCATATACCCTTGTACAATGCACAATTTAATTATTGATTGTTAATTTGCATAGTATGAAAAGTAGAAGGATCCTCCTTAGGAATCAATGGGTTTGCTCCTTTTAGTGTCCTTTGGGCCTCAAGGTACGTCACAGCAAAGGGCCTACATAAATATGGGCTGATATATCAAAATAAAGCAGGGCGATTTGTTCTGGAGATGATAGATAGATAGATAGATAGATAGATAGATAGATAGATAGATAGATAGATAGATAGATAGATAGAAGAAATAAAAGGAAAATGTGGGGAAAGATTTCAGCATTTCTTTATTGGTAGATATATATCCCATAGGACCTAAAATGAAAATTAACAAAAAGATGAGAAACTTATGTGAAAGTTGGAGACAAATTATTAGAAATGTGTCAAATGTTCGTCCATTTCCATTTTCAAACTTACAGTTTGATGAGGCAGAATATTTCCAGGAACTCCATAATTAACTTTTTTAAGGAAGCTTCTTTCTTTCCCAACCTTACTCTTTTCTTGGCCTCCTCTGTAAAGGGATCAAACTGGATCAGAGGTAATGTAGAGAACAGGATAACATCATGGTATCTATAGAAGAGAATATCTGTAGCTCGGGGTTGAACTATGGAGTCCTTGGTGCTCTCTGAGCTTGGTTGTTTTGATTGCAGGTGGTTCATTACCCAACTAGGTAACATCATCAGGGGCCTGATGATGTTACCTAGCTGGGTAATGAAACATCTGCAATCAAACAACTGAGTTCAGAGAGCACCAAGGGTTCCACGCCATAGTATGTTCCAGGCAATAATATAAGGCCTTACTGACATTGCTTAGATGCCCATCATCAGAATAGGCCAGGAACCATTTCTGGCCACCCTTTTACAAATATATCTCTTGGCTCATTTTCTTGCTGCAGTTTTATATTTTTTTCTTTATTTTGTCACTGTAGTCACACCTGTCCATTTTGGCTGTGCATTTTAGCTACTTCACTGAGGCAGGAACACTCCCTCACCTGGGTGATTAGTTACCACTGTCTTTAATGTCTTCTGGAGCTACCTTACCAATGGTGTTATAAAGTACAATGGCTGAAACGCTTGCCCAGTGAATAGAGCATTGTGGGTTTGAAACCTGGCAGAATTATTTAATCATTAATATTTTTTTCTTTTCCAGAGCAACCTACTTTCCTCTCAGCTTTTTTGTTTCTTTGTTTTTTAAATATATCTAGCTGTGCAATATTTCATCATTTTTCCAGTCACTTGAGGTAGAAAGATTTTGAGTTGGGGGTTCTAGAAGACATTAGAAAATAACAGGGCAATAAGAAAGGAATTTTTGTTTAAAGGGTGTTTATTGCACCTACATGTATGTGCATTTTGATACTTAACTTTGTATATTTTAAAATAATTAAGTTTGCATATTATTATTTATATTTCTGTCAGGATGGTATTATGACCCTTTGTTTCTCTAGATCAGTGTTTCCCAATGTCAGCAACTTTAAGATGTGTGGACATCAGCTCCCAGAATGCCCCCAGCGAGTGGGAATTCTGGGAGTTGAAGTCTACAGATCTCAAACCTGCTGAGGTTGAGAAACACTGTTCTAGGTGCTTCCCATTTCCCCATAGCTATTCTTCTTATGGATACATAAACCAGTCTAAATATGAGGAGACACAGTCATGGTATCTAGCACAAATATAAGGCTAAGCATGTTTACTCAGAAGTAAGTCAACAGTACAGTGATTTTCAAAAGTTCTGCGAATTTTATAGTATCAAGTATTGCATTTGTTTAACTCCCAGACACACTAGGAAGTAAGATTTCCTGAATAAACTCAGTGAGCATTACACTAAAATGTATTTTAATTTTTTTCCCTTTTATTCAGTAAATCTATCCCACTTTAATTTTCCCCAATTTGCCTCTTGCCAGTACATTTTTCTTAGGTTAGTAGGGTAAATAATTGTCTCTAAGTAAATGTGGCACATTGAATAGAAAATTTTGTAATATAAAACTGTAGACATCTTTTCCAAGTATTTTCTTTTCATACTGCTGTCAAAGTATCTATGATTACACTGATTATAAATGACAAAAGAGAAGGCAGGAAAAGAAATTTAACTAGGAAATTAACCCTTCAAAATAGTGTAATCCAGCAAGTTAAGTGAAAGTTCGTTAAATGAAGGAGACATAAAGTTCAGGAACAATGGTTTCCTATTGGTCAAGCCAAGAACAGGCAATCCAAACTGGCATGTTGCATTATGCATGGATCAGTAATTATGATTTATGGAACCTGTTTGGATTGATTCATTGGCTGCTGGACTGGGAAACTAAAAATAAATCTACATAGTTTCACACCTGAGGACTTTTTTTTTTTTTTTTGGTAATCCCTTGAACAATGGATAGATTTTAGAAAAAGAAACCATCTCAGGCTGCTAAGAGCATGCTTTTAATTTTTTTTTTTTAATTTAAATCTACTTTTAAAGAACATGGGGGGACTTCTGGGAATGATGACAAACTGAGGGGACTTCTGGGGAAGATGGCTGACTAAAGATGGCCCTGTGAAAAAGCAGAAACAACGTTTGGAGTCTTTTTTAAGGAGCCAGTTAGTAGATCAGCTCCTTTGATCCTCTCTGGATAGAAGAGGGAGACTTGCCCGGGCTGTTTCTCCTTATGGCTGTTCCTTTTCCTTACAAAGAGATTGCAAGACAGCGATCTCTGGTGGGGGGTGGGGCATAAGAAGATGTTACATTTGTTTTGTTTATTACTAAGAGATGGGTTATGGGATGAAGAGTTTTATATTTATTAAGAGGGGTGAAGAGATTATGAAATTTTTATACTTGTGATGAGGGTGGGAGGTCATTTTCTTAAAAGGGGGGATCCTTTGCATTTTTTTTCTTTCTTTTCTTTTCTTATTTTACTTTGTATTATCTTTTATGGTTCTTTCCAAAAATCTTAATAAAATTATTGTAAAAAAAGGAACACAAGGAAGATGGGACATATCAAAGTCAGGCAAAAATCTTGTGGAATGGAGGCAGGAACTGGAAAAATCCAACAAGTTTCCCGAGTATATAAGCTTTTCAGCCACCAATTCCCAGTGGTCTGATAAAATGTTGTTTTAATACACAGATAAGTAAAATGATACATAATGGATTTGCTGGCCACTCTGAGAAACAGAATAAAGTAAAACCAATACACCAATAGGTAATTTGCCTGCAGGAGAACTGGGGTGGAGGTTTTGATTGAGCTGGGTAAAACTATAATAAGGGAAGTCATTGTATGGAAATTGTTGTGACCAAGGCAAGAGAGTTATATCAGTGCAATAAGTGGCATTTTGAGAGTCTTTGCTGCACAGCTATGATGGTTGGGAATGAGACTTTCATCAAGAAAATCTTTTGAGCAACTGACCCTTAGGTAAGCACCACTTCTTCTTAAATGTGCTATAGTCTGCTTTATCAATTTCAGTAATAATATTTCTATTTTTCCTAGCTAACCATTCCTCCCTTTTTGTATAACCTTCCTAAAAACGAAGAGGAATGGATTGAAATAAACCGATAGTCTAGCTAGTATTAAAAATGTAAATGGCTCTTTCCACACACGCACACTTTTTTTTTTTCTCATTTTAACAAACTCCTTTAATTGGACTCTCTGAACCATAGAATGATGTGTTTGTGTGTGTGTGGGTGTGTGAGTGTTTGTACACACACAGAGCAAGATATGCATGGATACACATGGATAGATCTTCCATGGAAAAATCACAGTCTTATAATCTCTTGGCAGCATGTGTTTTTCTTCAGTTACTGAGGTTACTGGGTTACCACTGATATAAAGCTGGTTTTCTCAGAGTGTCATCAAGCAGATAAGAGTGTAGTTTACAAGATGCACACTTGGGAGTTTGAGCACGGTGATTCTAGGCAGTCCGTGATTGGAAATTTCCAATTGGACTTTAGGAGAGAGGTTACAGATTTCATGTGCTTGCCTTTCTCAGTCTGCTGTTTCAAAGGCATACCAACTCAACACCAAAAGAAGACTAGTGTTAGATTAAAATGTCATGCCATTATCACATACACCTCTAAGTGAGTGGATATTCTATGATCTGCTTCATATAATCCTAAACTGAATTTAAATGTCACCTGAATATGTTAATCTCTCATACTCCAAGGTATGAATTGCTTTCCAAATATTGATCAATTTTATTCCTTTGAAAGCATCATGTTCCATAAATTCAGTTCACAATGTTATTGTCCTGGATGCCATTATTTCACACAAGAGCTGTTGCTGCCAGTGAGTATTTCTAAATACCTTCTCAGCATTTTTGGCTCCAAAAAAAAACAAAAACAAAAGCAAAACATAATATAAATACAAATAAAACTATGTAACACACAAATTCTCCATTTTTTCCCCCTGAGAAGTGGTCATGCAGGACAAAATAGATTGCAAGTTTGTGTCTGCTTTCCTTTCTTTGAAAGTATGGACAAGAGGAGTGCCCTTCACCTCTTATTTTACCAATTAAGGGCCTTTGGAACATGCAACTATGCTACTGTCCACTAAGTTTTTAATGCATTCATGCCTTATATTGCCTTGTTGATTATCTAAGGCAGTGTTGTCCAAACTTGGCCACTTTAAGATAAGTGGACTTCAACTCCCAGAATTCCCCAGCCACCATGGCTGGCTGGGGAATTCTGGGAGCTGAAGTCCACTCATCTTAAAGTAGCCAAGTTTGGACAACACTCATCTAAGGACTAAGGATTTATTTATTGACAAATAAATAAATAAATAAATAAATAAATAAACAAGCATAGCCCCAAGAGGAAAATATGGTGCAGTGTACTCAAAACCTACACAAAAGCAAAGCCCCTGTATTTAGCCCCTCTCACAAGAACACTCCTTAATATTAGATGGATTTATCCTTCTTTTGAGTTCAGCATTTTTTCCATTAAGCAACACTGGCAAGAAAGCCAAACACTTCAGTATCCCCTGTGCTTCCCACATTTCAGTTTCCATTACAAAATGTTTCTTTCCAAAATAGAGATTTTAAGAAGGAATGATTTTTATCACTTTTGCTATAAGAATTTTTTTTTTCGTCTTCTCAAAAACAAGGATTTTTTAATTTTTATTTTGCCACTACTTCTGTTTCATTATCATTCAGAGTTTTTGCTCTGAATAGGTTCTGCGCATATAGGACTGAAAGACCTATAAGAGTTATTTTATATCTACTGTATCTGTTTTATTATCTATCTCTTCAGATATAATCTTCAGATTTCAGACTTTGTTACATGAACGTGGACTATCAATGTCTCCCTGCCACTACATACTCATAAAGAAAAACCTGCAGAACCTTTAGAAAAAGGATTTTTTTTGTGTCATCCTAGGAGGGGATCTTATCTCAGAATTGAGAAAAAAGTATTCCACTGGATTTATATACATACATACACAGGACACTGTGTCTCCCTCCCTCTCTTCCCCCACCTCCAAGAACAAGGAACTGTTGTTTGAGGAAGGTTGCAGTACAACAATACAAAAGACCATTTTCTGGTAGTCTCGTGTTAAGATTTTTGTATGTTGAAGACAATTCCACTTTACAAATACTCTCGTCATGAAATAAACTCAACCTGTTGTATGTTGTGATCATGGAGAGAATGGAAACAATACCTATAACTAATATTACTGTATTTTCTGTTCTGCTATGTATAAAGACCTACATCATTATGACATTGCTGATAAACAGTTCAAATGATTGCTTTTAAAATTATTGCAGTTTTAATTCAGAAGTAGCAGCTCTGTCTTCTTACTCTCTCACGGAATGCTTATGGTACTCCCAAAAAGACACAAAAGCTGACTCTTACAGGTTTCCATTTGTTGTCCAACTTTGAATATGCCCACCTTTTAAAGATCCATCGTTCATAGCTAGAGAACAGTCTACTTATAATTCTGATCATTTTGTCAGATAGGCACTGGGAGCTTAGTTTGTATTTTTTTTTTATGGCTTGAAGAATTAAATAGATCAAGAAACAGACATTTAGAACCACTCCTTTGTGACTGTATTTTCTAAAATATATGCTGAACAGAGTGAGTGAAAAAACTTGGATAAATAGAAAGAATGAGAGCAAAGAGGTTGAGGGATTGGATATGCAGACAGAGTCCAGAGGAGATGTGAAGAACCTTTTAGTTACATTCTTACAATGAATCCACCTTTCCTAAAGTTTCCTTACATTGTTTTCATTGTTCATTTGTGTTCTTTTGGTGTTTGGATTTTTAGTGGAAGTGTGTACATTAAGATTACACTAAAGGGAGTTGTGATAGCAAAATATTTAGGAACCCCTGACCTAGATCCTCTAGAGTGAGGTAGTTTATAGATCATATAATAATAGAATAAATAAACAAATCTGTTACTTTTCAAGAAGGGACCAGGTTTTAGAAGGAGCCTAGCATTGTGTAAAGCAAGTTTTAGTTGGATGAAGATGGCATATAAATCATGAGAAGTGACAATCAAACAGTACAAAGAGCCATGGTTGTAAAGAAGTTAGTCTGAAGAGTATAGAAATAGATATAAAAATACAAAGGGTAGCATAAAATCTTTCAGATTGGATAAGAATTATCTTGGTTGATTCTGGCTTGTGGTCATTTATATTATATTTAAAATGAGCTCTATAGTTCTATTCCTGAGGTTGAGTATATGAGTTTAGATAATTTTACTGTCTTTAAGAAGCTGTTAATTCTGTTTCCACAGCAGTTTCATTTGTTTCTCCATCTATCATATTTATAAAGCCACTTAACGCCATAGTTCTATATGCTGCACTGTAGTGCATATAGACTCTATTATAGCACTATAATGCTATTTATAGATTGTAATATCCCTGCATTTCTAATAGTATATTTTTACAATTTTAGTTTTTCAGGAATAACCTGAATTTCACTGGAATTACCCTTAAACATGTTCTCAGGTTGATTGAAGCAGGAAGCTGAGGAATTCAAGGCAACAAATTCTGCTTATTTTGAACTATAAAATGCTATGGCACAGATTATCTCATGTTGGTGCTACCAACAGCCATGACCATGATTGTCATAACAATCATATTGTACTGGAGGCAGACAGGCATTTTTCCCAATATTTACTCTCAACATCATCAACAATACCATCTGCATATTTTTTACTATACTACTAGTGCAGAAGGATCAAATCAAACATGAAGGTACTCAGATATTTTTTATACGCTGACAACATTTTTTCTTGTAACTGTAGTTCTGATTTGATCCATTTAAATCAACAAAAAAATATCATGCTGATACAAGTAGCAGCTTCTAAATGACTCTATCAGAATAGTCAGGCTTGGTTAATCCCTAGATGGGACAAGGCCAGGAAATCCCAGACTATAGGCTACGTTGGGAAGTCAAAACGTATCCTGGAAAAAGACAATTACAAACTACTTCCATAATGATGTCAATGAAACTACATAGATGTGTCCACAAAATCCACACTCGGAGCAGTACTCAAAAGAGATGTTATCACTTTATGCTGGTAATACAGTTGAGAAAATGGACACAATCAAATACAGTATGTCTTATGAATGCCTTTCATTTATTTAAAAAGGTTTAAGCAAAAGAGTGTTTTATAGTAGATTGTGCTCTGAATTAAAAACAGAATTCATGACCATTCTGGCCTAGTTTCTACAATCCCCCAATCTGATTTAGATAGAGACCCTGATGGATAGGGATGGGGTTTCAAATGAACAAATCCAACTCACCACAATTATGACTCTTGGAGAAACAGACAGAAGGCAAGAAACAAGGGGACAGCTAATAAAGGAGGTAAACTGTTCCCTGTTCTCAGGCAGCCTTGGTTATTAATTAAGATTCCACCATGTGGATGTACTAAATAGTCAATCAATAGTGGTGGTGCTTTGACATTTCATTTCTTTGCAGCCTGGTTATTAATTTGATGTGATTCAGATCAGTCTGCTGTGGTATTTGAGTTCTGAGGTGAAAAGCTCTTGTGTTCCTTGCCCAGAAGGAGAGAACTGACAAAAAGAACTCACCTTAACTTTCTTTAATTCATGTGGCAGGAAGAGTAGCAAGCCAAGCAGAGAATATTAAATGCTGAATGGCACATACAGTTAGTGCCAAAGGGTGCCCAAGCAGAGTTAATTCCTTAATTAATATTGATGTATCATAGTATTAAAATATTTCTCTATTACAGTGTTTAATTAGAACTATCTAAAACACTTCAAAGCATGCATTTGGCTCGGCCAATGCTCAGCAGAACAACCTAATGTAATGTTAGCTTGAAAACTTAACTAGTTTGGACTGAAGAAAATGTATGTATGTATGTATGTATGTATGTGTATATATATGAGAGTTGAATGAAAAATAATGCCTCCACCTCCATAACTTATTAAAGGGGGATATTTTAATACAGGAAACAGGAGAATAATCCTTGAAATGAGCTCTTTGTTATCTGCCTTTAGTCCTCCACATAATCACCACCATTCGCTACACACTTCTGCCAACTGTAGGCAAGTTTCCTACAGTTGTCATAGAAGATTGACAACAGATTGTCTCTTCAAATGGGTCCTGACAGTCCTTTCTACCTCTTTATTTGATTTGGATAATCATGAAGGTATTCTTTCAATTTTGGGAATAAGTAGAAATCACATGATGCCAGATTTGGGCTATATGGCAGGTAGGATAAAACAGTAAGATGAAACTTTGCAATTGCCTTTTGGGAGGCTTGTGAGGGGTAAGGCCTAGTGTCATGTTGCAGCAAAATTTTCTTCTTGTGTTTCTGAACTTTGCTTAATAATTCTTTCAAAGTTTTAAGTGTTGCAATGTAGCGCTCTGAGTTGATAGCGATGCAAGGTTCAAGGATATCCATGTGAATAACACCATTTGCATATCATGAGTTTTCCTGCAAAAGCCTGGGCACTGAATTTTTCTTCCACACAGGTGAAAATTTGTGATGATATCCCATGGACTAATGCTTTATTTCTGGGTCATAATGATGACTCCTTTGGCAGTCAAAAATTCAATCATGGCATGTTGCTGAAAGCCACTGATGAGTACTCACTGCAGGCTTCCACTCCATGAACAATAGCAACACAGCCTTTTTTCACAGCAACATCCTATCAACTGAAGCAAAAAAGAACAGATGCTAAAGGACATGGTACAGTATAGCTTCCAGTGCATTAGTAATGCCATCCGTTGGTGACTTATAAATTGGAGGCATTATTTTTCAGTCAAACCTCATAATATAAAAACCCAAGAGCCCACTCTGCTGTGAATGAACTATTCATCAACAGAGAATTACCTCCTTTTCCATTGACATCTGTGGCTTGACTACCAGCAAATCATTCCCTGACATTACTTTTTGCTCAGTTTGGAGAGACTTCTATTGCTGCCTCCTCCAGACTGAAAACAAAGTACCAAATATATAATTTCCATGAACCTGGCAGTTGGGTGACTTATTTCCCCATTTGCAGATGTAGCAGAAGAGGAGGAGGCAACAATGATGGCCAGAAAAACAGGTACTCTCATACCAATTTTTAATTCACAATATACTGTAGACTAAGTTTGTGCTGGGCAGCTGTTGGGATTCCACTTGCTGGAAAAGCCCACTGTTGCACTGAGATGAGCTTTAAAGTGGCAAGAGGCATGGCAGAATGAGATAAGGAGAAGATATGAAATCATGGGCAAAGACATCTTCCTAGAGCCATTCTGCATCCATTCCCATCTTTAAACCACCCAAAAAAGAGAGGGGTTGGCAGGAGAAGAGAAATGGCCACACTCTTTTTTGTGATTTCACTGTGTCACCAGTTGATCTACTGCAAATCTTCACAGGATAAGGAGGCTCAGTGGTGGATCTTGACCTCTCAAAAGTTGCCCACTCTGGATTTCTCGAATTTGGCAGATCTTCTTCCCAAAGCTTTCTCAAGAACTGCCCACTGAAGATTGTTTTGGAGGATGGGGAGGGGGGGAGAGAGAGTTTGGGCTGTTATGTGAATAGCAATGCAGAAAAATGCATTTGTGCCTGCTCAACTGCATATCCCTAAATTTGGTCCAACCCATTGTATAATTGCATTGTTTTCATTTCCGTTAGCATCTATGCAAATTTATTGCAGAAGACTTCTCTTTTTATTTTAAGGATTTGTTCTCTCAACAAATATGCTGTAGGAAATATCCACTGAGGGAGTTACTATTACATTTTAAAGAAGTACGTTCTGTCTGAAATAGGGCTTGGAGCCCAAATGAAATTGTGTGTAATAGTACTGTTGGTTTATCTTAGGAAGAAGCTTTTTGAGGATGCTATTGTGTATACAGTTAGATGGAAGTAAAACCAATTTCACATATCTAGATTGCCCTATGTGTGATGGATCTGAAAACCAATTCCAGAAGACTGACCCTCTTCAGGGAATTTAGATACAAGAAGGCAGAGCAGGGTCATCATGTTATCTTTCTTCCAGAAAGCAAGGACTTTTAATTCTCTGTGCAGGTTCTCCATGCAATTTAGAACCCTTAAAGGGCCACCACTGATAGATGAACCCCTGCTACAGATTCACATGAAGTCTCATGAGTGCTATTCTTCACTTCTTTTTTCAAACGACCAGCTCTGATTCTTATCGTATACAGATGGACTGCTGGTTTCAAGGAATTAATGAACTACAAAAAATGTTGCTTAATATGCCATGTGTTACTTTGTCTATTGTTGTGTGGGTTTATTCTTACCCCTCTTTAAAAATTAATGCATGCATTTAGCACTATCTTTATATCTTCATTTTTGTGTTTCTCCCCCCAGCTGTAGTTTATCTCCCCAATATTAATGGCACTCAGGGCTTCATTGTTTCTGCTTACATGAGCAGCTAATGATGCAGTTTTGTGATTTCTCCAAATGGGATCATTTTCTTATCTTTTATCCATGGATAAAGTGCTAGAGTAATGCAAATTAGGAGGACATGTGTGTTTGTTGGAATAATGTATAAAGGACCCATTTTCCTAGCCTTCAGCTTATTTTCCAAGAGATATTTTCCACTGTGGCAACTAAAGTCATTGGACTCACCCACAGAACCTTTTGCTGGTTGACCTGGAGCAAGTTGGTATAAATCACACTGGTCCTAGAGCCTGCCCTTAATGCACCTATGGATTGGGACCATGCTGTTTTACTCTCTACACAGTTCCTCTGTGCAACACTATAAAGACAATAATTGATGGTTTTACCCAGCTGAAATTCAAACCTCACCAACCACAGGACAATCTGTCACCAACTGTTATAGAGAATGTGCACCAGGGTATGCTTGCAAGGTCTGATTGCTCCATCCAATCCTTTTTTTTTTTTTTTTCCTTTTTCTTTTGCAAACAACCTATTGACCGAACGATCACTAAGTGGCAGCAATGAGTTCATTTCTCTAAACTACAACATAGTGACTGCATGGAGTTGCAAAACAAAGATGTTACCTCTGTGTAAGTGTTGTTAGAGCCACAGTTCAAGAAAGGGGGTTTATTATGTTCAGTTGTGATGCTCACATGTACATTCACATAATTTCTTGAAAGCCATTACTGATCTGTTGACCAGGCAACCTGTCATAGTTGGCAGCAAAGAATCAAGAGTCTTTTGTAACTCTTGGCTGCCAACTAGTTTGTTCACATTTTTGCAACTGAGATGCAGATGCTGCATAAGTGTTGTTGAAGAGCTGGAATTTTGAAAATCACTTTACTGACTCTTGTGCCAAGTAACATCACACATACACCTCTTATCATCATTAGAAAAGAGGAAAAAAAGTGGGCTTTTGTTGTTGTTGTTGTTGTTCTTGAAGCCATAGCTAAACCACGGTGCATTCTCTGATGGATTGAATTTTTTTAAAAAAAATATTCCATGAAGGAATGGACCTGAAAAGCGAGACCAGGGCTTTCCCAAGAACTGGCTGCTGAGAAAGCAGTTCCTTGCTGTGCAGGTTACAGAAGCACAAGAGCAGACTCTTTTCAATTACACATTTAATTATGCACATTAAGCTGGGGACAGGCTAGTAAATTTCAGAGCTTCCAGATGAGTTCTCCAAAATGGTTACTGCACTGTTGATCAGTCAACCTATCAACCACTAGGTGGCAGGAAAGATGCAGAGTTTTTTTCCTCTTTGGGCTGTCACTTATTAGTAACTGTTATTATTTATTTATATTTATTATAGCTGCCAGAGTAGACTTTGAATCGCTTGCAAAATACAAAAACAATAAAAACAGTTTAAAACATTCAACCACATGGGCAGCCCAGACTAGAGCAATCATAATAATAGCAAACTGCTCCAGGGCTCCCCTGAACACATTCCAGGCCTGAGACCAAAGCAAGATCTTAAGGGCTTTTTGGAATCCTGGTCACCTGAATTTGTGTAGCCAAGATGCAGCCACTGGATTAGTGTGATTGCAGAATGATATGTTGAGGCCATATGCATAACGGGCTACAGCCTATGATGGAAATAACTTTTTAAGTAGCTCTCCATTAACAGAAGGAACAAAAAAGCAGGCTTCATCAAGGTTTCACTATGAGAAAAAACAGCTAATGCTATTTCATCTGTGTGCTGATGACAAGATATAGGTGCTGGTGTAAGGGCATGTCTTCTGGAGATAATTAGTGGGACATCTTTGCACCAGGGCAAGGAAGTTGTGTGGATAAGCACAGTCAGATGTTTAAATACCTTATAGAGATTTGCATTAACAAAGTTTTATCTGCTCAGTTTTGATTTCATGTTTTACTCAATCAGTATATCACTCTATTACATTGGAAAAACTTGATTTAATGGGCCATTTAGAGGGAAAAGATGTCTATTAAATTCTAAATTCTCTTAAATCTGAGTTTACATCATTTACATCACTTGTGTTAATGTACATAATTACAGAAATGCTAAAAAGTGGCATCAATTTAACAGATGAAACTTTGATTTAGCAGGTGAAATCTCAATGAAAAAAAGTCCATTGAATTTGAAGGCTTCTAACTGGAGGTTCATTAAATCAAAGATTTACTGAACACATTACAGCTAGGTTCTGCTCTGCTATTTGTGTATTTGTGGGGCTGGGTGCCAGCTACCATAGATAATTGGGTAATTCTGCCCTTAAGTCAACATTTATTGCAGATCAGCAATTTTGAGACCACACTTGGTAGTCATTCCATCATTGTGGCACTCTTTGTGAGAAGATTCATCACAGATCTTCTCTGCAAAGGATTCTGTGTGGATGAGATATAGTTGGTTTGTTTCTAGAAAAAAAAATGTAACCATATTTACTCAACAGTCCATTTTAATATGTATTAGAAGGTTACAGTTAGAATTAAACTTCTTTCCCAATAAGCTTTCTGAGTAGAATGAGACACTTTTAGTAATTACATGTATTAATGAATTAATGGGCATCCGGTTCTGAAGCCCAGTTGATCTGGCACCCAGAAAAGTAGTCCTCAGTTTCTTTCATCAACTAATTGTCATTTCTTTCTCCTTAGCATTTAAGGTATTGTTTGATAGTTAATTACCTTGTATTTGTTTCCAAAAGGGAGTATACAATTAAATAAAAGCAAATAAATCATGGGAACAGCTTTCTCTATGCTCTATTAGTGCTTTTTGTTTTATGTTTTTAAGAAGAGGAGAGTTTGGCTGAAGCAGTGTCTGTGGTCTAGACAAGAGAATTTCATTTATTCCATTTCTAATTCAAGTTCACTCTTTCCTGTTGATAAGAAAATAATTAGCATCTTTTTTATTCTGTGAATAATACTCATCAAAGGAATTTGACTCCTCCATCTCTTCCTTACCAGTGCCAAGTAAACAGAAGGCTTATTCCATGTTTGTTTATTTAGGAGAACATACTTGTATTAAGGTACTTAGTTTTAATTTTCTCTGAAATCTTTGTCCAGGTATGCCAAGCAACAGTCCATTCCACAGTTGGATGTTGAAATTAAGAATACAGTTTTCTGCAAACGCAATTTCATAATCCTGGTTTATAGAATTATCCATGGTAATATTAGATCCTGATGTTATCACATGAAATTGAATCGAGATTCAGAATAGGCCAAAAAAAAAAAAAAAAAGGTTGCTTTTGCACAGTGCTATGGAATGTGGCGTTGTGGTATGTATGATGGCCCATTTAAAAGTATCTCCTCAGGGAGAGTAAAGCTATTAATGACAATTAGTTATGATAGTGATATATTGCCTTCAGAAACAGAGGCAGTCCTATTTGTTGGAGAATATAAACAGCCACTGTGGAAAGAGAATGCTAAACTAGAATGGCCTCTGGCCTCATCCAGCAGGGATCTTCTTATGATATGATGTTCTCTCTAATAGATAAATGGTATGTAGACATACAGAGGCTTGAGTGGTCTGCTCTATTTTGTACAAATAAAATCACATCACATAAATTCATTCTAATAGTCTGACTATGGTTGGGTGCTATAATCAGGAAAACATGATATCGTATATTTTCCTCCAAAATATATTATTGTGTATTTTTCATCCAGGATAAATGGGCCAAAAAGCCTTCTCCGGTAATGTACAGTCAGATGAATATATCAATTCCTCTTCTTCAAACCATTCATGTAATTCCCACTGTATCACAGGAATTAGTCACAGCATGTGTAAATAGATGCCAGGTGAGCAGCTCCTAACTGCATCTACTCTCCAGAGCCATACACATGGTCCCTGCAGTTGATTAAAAAACTGTACCACTGTGGTGTTGCAGTTAAAATGTTAGATGCGGATTTGGGAAACCCAGGGTCAGTTCTACTCTCAGCCATGAAAACTCCCCAGATAAATTTGGACCATTAACTTCCTTTCAGCCGAACCTGTCTCAAAGGGTTGTTGTTGTAGGGAAAAATCGAGGAGTGAATGCTAAGTACTCTACCTTGAGTTCCTGTAGGACAGATAGAATATAAATCTAACACTTACGTATGTTTGGCCCTAATAGAGGTTACTTCTTTGGCTACAGAGGTAGAACAGCCCTGTCCCACCTCCAGAAAGATTATATGGTCATGTTTACTCTGTAAAATATTATATTGGGCACTTAAAATATCCCCAAATGTTAAGTAACCATATGATGGAGATATTAACATTAAGTAAGCAGCTTAAGACCGAAACCTTCATTGTACAATAAATATTTTGATGCAATCTGAAGCTTTTTTTGAAAATATAATTTTATTGAAAGTCTTAAAAACAAAAATAAAAATTAATACAAGCTAAAATAAATTAAGAAAAAAGAAAAAGGAAGAAATAAAAGAGAAAGCTAAAGTGCAAGAAGGAGGAGGAGGAGGAAAAGAAAAACAGAAAAGAAAGAAAAAAATAAAGAAGTGGCTTCTGATCTTCTTTACAGCACTTATAAGTACAATTGTAAATTTACCATAAAGTTACATCATGACTGTCTTCTTCCTATAATCTATCCTATCTATATAATCCATCCCATCTAATTGTCAAAACCATAGATATAAGTTCATTTTTTTCTGTTTTACACGGAAAGTCCATAAGGGGTTTCCAGTCAGCAATACACATAGATATTGTTTTTCTCTAATTAACCAAGTCAATGTGGCCATCTGAGGAAATTCTATCATCTTCACCGACCATTCCTCCATTGTAGGCATTGCCAAATCTTTCCATCTTTGTGCATACAATAATCTCACTGCAGTTAACAAATATAAAAACAAAGTTCCATGACTTTTTTCCAACTGTTTATCCATCATTCCCAGGAGGAAAAGTTCTAATTTCAGTTGTATATTAATCTTTAAAATCTTCTGAATCAGTGTATGCATTTGAACCCAAGATCTTCTAGCACGTCCACCAAGCATGATTAAATGACCCTTCTTGTTGTTCACATTTCCATCATAGATTTGAAGTACCCTCATACATTCTAGATCATTCTTTTGGAGTCATATACCAATGGTACATCATTTTATCAATGTTCTCTTTAAGATTATAACTGATGGCAGAGGGACAAAATTGTCAATGGTTTTCCTATTTACAGTTATCAGAAAGATTCAAAGTAGACAAAAGAATTTATGGTACTCTATAGAGGGAGACATTCTTCTCCTCTAATTGTAATCTTTAGTCCCTTTTAGGTATCCAACATTTTCTGGTATCCAACATTCAAAGTCCCATCCTATGATTTTTTTTTTTTTTAAGAATTCAAAACAAAAGCATTTTCCCATGGGAAGGATTCTTATAACTAATACCAAAATTTTACTTCAGATTTATCTGGAACCTTAGTCCATTTGCAACTTTCTAAAATCAAAGTGTTAATAACCCTTTTGCTGTTTATTCCAGAAAAAAAAAGTCCTTAAACTTTTATTTAAAACTACTTCCACTAAGGATTGAAGGAAACTCACCTGGTGCTGTAAAACTTGTTGATCCAAAGGTTCCTAATAGCTGAAAAGCAGTTAACAAGCAATTTTTGAAAGTGATTAGAAAAGTAAGTATGCAAACCCAGTGTCCTTAAAGGTACTGGCCATGGTTTGAGCAAGATGGCTATTCCTTCATCTCCCAGAGCTCTAAACCTGTTGGCGACCACTGTCTTGCGGTCTCCTTGTGAGGAACAACTGTATTGAGCACTTGTGGGCAATTTCAAGTCCTTTCCTTGTCCAGAGAGGAATTATGAAGAGCTGGTCTACTCGCTGGCTCTTCATTCTGCCATGGTCATTGGCTTTGCTTTTAGCAGAGCTGCCTTCAGTTTGCCATTTCTTCCCTGGAAGTCTGTCTTTAAAAGATGTTATGGAAGAGGAACAAGTTTTACCAAACAAGACTGACACTGATCTGAAAGTATATCTTAAAATGATAAGCTACAAGAATGAAATGGAAAAAGATGATACGCTAGACATACAAAAGAAACTGGGTGATGTCTTAATAAATAAAAGGGATATACAAATAACAAACCAAGAGAGTGACCTGGATAATTTTTGTGTATTGGATTTACAGAAGAGGCTTGTTAAAGTTTTGAAGAATTTTGTGAGAAGGGACAAAGAAAAAATGAAAAGAAATCAAGTTAGACATTATTTGAAGGGACTAATGATCAAGATCGTTAAAAGTAAAAGGAAGGAATATACAGTTGGTTCATCTGATCAAGGTAAAAATAGATTTGTTGTTATCTCTGGTGCCCTTAATAGACTTTATGACTGAAATGATAAAATTTTAAGGATTTGTTTATAGATAAGGGATGGGATATGGGAAAAAGAGATCATTTGTTGTATTTTAAGAGAAGGTAATAAGTTACTAAAGTTGTTGTTGTGAAGAGGGAAATAATTTCTTTATATATTTCTTTTCTTTTTCTTTACTATATTCTTATTTTTCCTTTCCTTTCTTTTCTATTTTTTCTTTTTTGCACCTTCTATTTTTTCTTTTTATTCTTTTCTTTTTTAGTTTGTATTTGTTTTTTATTGTTATAGTTGTAATTTTTAATAAAATTACTATAAATTTACGGTTCTGAATATCCTAAGACTGAGTATGAAACAAAATTATGTACAAATGATGAAATGTGATTGCTAAAACTTTTATTGAAATTTGAAACAAGACGAACAAGTGAAAGAATGTATGATAAAGTGGGTTAAAAATTTTTGTTATAATATACAGAAGAAACAGTGGGAGAATGTGGTTGAAAGGATTGAAATTTATACTATTTTTAAATGTTATATTCAAGTCTGAATGAAAAAGCTTAATAATTTTATTTATTTATTTATTTAATTAATTCATACAGCCCATTTATGCCAATTAACGTCCTAAATTGTAATTAATATTGATATAATACTTCTTTCTTCTTGTTATCTTCAGCAGTCTGTGTTATCTAATCATTAGAGTGTTAACAATCTTCAATTAATATTGTAAAAATATCATTGTATTGAAACAACATAATGTATTAAGATTTACAACATGATAAGAAAGAAAGAAAGAAAGAAAGAAAGAGAAAGAAAGAAAGAGAAAGAAAGAAAGAAAGAAAGAAAGAAAGAAAGAAAGAAAGAAAGAAAGAAAGAAAGAAAGAAAGAGAAAGAAAGCAAGCCTCAAATAAGCAGGAATGATAATTTTTCAAGAACAATATCCATCCTACCCTATTACATACATCATCCATGCATGCATGCATGCATGCATGCATGCATACATACATACATAGGCTGTTGCTAGCAAATACAAAATTTGTTTACTATTTGTGGGTATGGCTACCCAGAACTTTCACTTTTTTTTCTCTCCACATACAAAATGTCTCTTGTAAGCAGTCTTTAA
Source organism: Python bivittatus (assembly GCF_059951505.1). Taxonomy (NCBI): domain Eukaryota; kingdom Metazoa; phylum Chordata; class Lepidosauria; order Squamata; family Pythonidae; genus Python; species Python bivittatus. The sequence goes on from NW_028277088.1 coordinate 54,570,405, forward strand.
TGAGTATTTATTGAAAGGGGGAACCTTGACGTATACTCATTATAATACAGATGTTTGGCAATAAAAGGCAACTGATCAGAACCAAATTTGCTGAGAGTTGGTTTGTATCCACATGGCTGGAATCCAATATGGTTTTCCTAAAACAACAACAACAAGCATCATGAAACTAATTTAGTTAGTTAATTCTGTATGAAAGTTGCCTAGGATCTCAGAATAATAAAATGTGAATGAGATAAGCCACCTTTTCATCACTTATTCAGGAGAAAATGGTAACTGGAAAAAAGTCATGGACCTGAATCAGAACCAGTGTTGGGGTGTGCTTATTCTAGCCTGAGGTGGATATTTAGTGGTGATGTACGTATTTCTTTTACTCTTGGTTCTAATGTGCAACATCCATTTTGTAGCTGGTTTCTAAGCTCTGCTTAAAGAATCTAATTTAAGGCTTCCTGTTTGCCAAGTAAAGGAGGTCATCTTGATCAAAGTTGCATGTTTGTGGGAGTCTAAAGGATATTGCATTCATCATTGGCGTGAATGTTCAGTTTGGGTTAGTTTTTAAGAAGCCACAAAGCCAGCTGTTTTTGCTGCAGAAGACTGACATGATTGCTCTTGTGGAAAAAGGTTTATGAGATTCAGTGGTGGCAATAGAGAAAGACTTCTTACTTTAGCTGACACTTCAATTATGGGCTGTCCTCCCTAAAGTGGCTTACACGGCATCAACATTATGGTATTTGTAGTGCTATTGTATTTTTTTTTTTTTTTTAGAAATGTCATACAGATTTTATTCTGTGCTAGTGGGTTAGCTCTCCCCCCCACTTCATTCTTTTATTCAGTTTTGGATTTTATTTTCTCATGGCATTTTTATACTTCATACTTTTCATTTTTATGTATAAACTGAGTAGAAAAAAATAGTTTTCTGGGATTGCAAAAACACAAATGATTTTTTTTTTTCTTGAAGAAGCTTTTATCTTTGCATTCTCAGCCTATCATTCACTGCCAGCACCTTCACTTTGTCTTGTAGTTTGGTAGCCCCTGCCTACAACAACATAGACCTCTTTCTTCTTTGTGCTCCTGTTCTTTGTATTCCTGTGTTATTGTCTGCTTCATTTGGACAGTGTCAAAAGTGTTGCTCCAAGGAAGAAACATAGCACGATTATTGGCTTTTCTTGTCAATTTAACATAAGGGGGGGGAAGCTGAGCTAGAGGTTTCCGTACAGTTTATGATTGCTGATCAGAGGAAATGCCAGTTTGGGAAGTCATAATTTATACTGTTGTACCATGAATGCAGGGAGAAAGAAAGCAGAAAAATGTGGAAGAGATGTGATGCAAAAGCAGAATCACAGAACTGGAAGAGAGCTTGAAGGCAATTCAGTGCAATTCTCTGCCTAGGGCACAATATGCTACACAGGAAGCCATAAGCATTTGTGACAAATGGTCAGACCTAACTGTTTAAGTATCTCCAGAAATACTTACTACCTTTTACAATGCTGAATGTTTCTCCAAATACTGTACTTAATCAAAATCTGTTCCACAATCATTTCTACCTCTTGGTAGAAGCTTTCCTCTGAAGCAAAAAAAAAAAAAGCAGCTGGGCTCTCTTCTTTGTATGATAGCTCTTCACAAATTTTAAGATTGCTATCGTCTTTCTCATCCCCCTCACCCTTACCCAGTCATTCAATTATTTTCCATAGGACTTGGTTTCCAGGCTGCTTACAACACAGTCCAACACAGTTTGTAATTATCTTAATGTTGCACCCAAGTCTGGACAGAGTATTCTAGATGTGGTCCAGCTCAGGCTAGAGTAGAACTGTTTTATCATATGATTCAGATGTTACGTTTTCATTAATGTGGTCAAAGGTTGGATTTGCAACCTCACCATACTGTTGGCTCATGTTTAGTTTGTGGTCAGTTAAGATGCCCTGACCCTTTTCACAAGTATATCTGTTCTCCGATATTGTATCCTTGATGTTTCTTGTCACCATTGTTTTGGCAGCTTAAAATAGGACTTTATATTTTAGCTCTGATAAATTAGTTATATTCCAGTGTTTCAGCCTATATCACTTTGAATATATTATTTGAATTCTTGGCTGCTGTTCATTCTAATATTTTAGCTTCCACATTAATTACAAAAAGCTTTTAATATTTTTTTTCTCCAGTAAGTTTTATATGCTTAAGCTTCTAAAAACTCCTTACAACTTTGATACTGGGATTAGGAGAAGTAGTAGTAGTAGTAGTAGTAGTAGTAAAAATCTGTGAAGCACTTCCAAAGGCTAAGGAACCCTTCATAGCCTCCTGATTTCAACAGCTGCTCTGAAAAGGTTCTCCACTTCAATTAATGAATCTGTTTCAATGGGTGGAGTCAATCAAAATTGGTTAAATTGAAACACTTAACCTTTGAAGATCTGCACTTCCTTCTGCCATTCAGTTATTTTCCTTAATGTAATTAACATAAAGTAAAAAAACTTATACCCTATACTCAATAATGACTTTAACAGGGACTCAAACCAAAGAAACAATAGAAATCATTTTGTTTGTTTGTTCCAATTTGAATGGTGGATAGAAAGATGGACCTGTTAATAGGCAGTCACATAGACACAAATCTGAGAGCTGAAATACTAAAGAATAATTGCAGGAAAATTCTATACCCTTTTTGGAAAAGTGTAGGAAAAGTTAAGGAATCATTATAATGACTACAAAAAAGATTTGGTATATTGTATTTCTAGAATTATAACCCAAGCTATTTGTCAGCGGCACTCAAATAACTTATCTGAAATGGATATTTACATGAATAACTATTTATTACATGGTAATATGGCAAAACAAATTATAAATAAAACATATGAACAATGTACTATTGCATAAACAACTGAAAATATTTATTAATCAGCATTCAACCTTATATACTTTACATTTCTTTTTGTGTATGTGAATTATTTTTATGATTTTTTAAATTTGATCTAATTTGTATCACAACTTTCTATCAAATTTTATTAATCAAGATGCTAAGAGCAACTATGACTGTGGGTATGTAAATTAATTAGCATTAAAAAATTGTGTTGATTTTTAGAAATTTACATCCCCATTCAGGCTTTTGAGCATAACTGGTAATTCTTCAGATTTGTCATCATTCTAATAAATACCCTGTGGCTGAAGTTAAGCCTTTCTAAATTCTTTTTTTTTTTAATACATGTTTAAAATATACTAACAGTTTACATTCAATTAAAAAGTTAAATTGAAGGCTTTCTTATCCTACCATACTATTTTTTCCTTAACCCTTTTGGATTAGAAGGATGATACATCCTTTGCTTTAATTGGTGTCACAATTGATTTCTTTCCATTTTTATTGGAATGAGAATTGGCACCATATACCACAATTAGTATGTACATCTTTGTGCAGTATGAATATATTTAGTTGCAGTACATTAATACATTCCAAGTTATTTAATGTTCAGATATGATAGTTTTCATTTGGTATTATGGTATTATCTACTAATATTTTCTGTTCATAATGCAATACAGAAAATGTTTACAATCATGGCTGCTTCCCACAATACTTTCACCAAAAATGTATTTTAAAATACAGACATCTCTGCTGTTTTATTGATAGCTGGCCTCATATTTGAAAGTTAAATGAGATTTGAATCTCAATGTACAATAGACAAACAGCTTATCATGCATACAAGAGCTTGCATCTGAATAGAGCATGATCATCATAGGTTAACTTTCATCTCAGTTTTAATAAAAAATAAAATTTGAAATGCCTTGCATGTTTATAAATTACTTGATCTTTTACCCATTCTAAATAAAATGCCTTGATTACTGTCATAAGGCTAAGATAACAACATTAAGAGACACTGGAATACTTATCTTAAATGTGCATTAGAATTCCCTCAATTCTTCCACATCCTGGTATAAGCTATAAACTTGAGAAAGTCTCAATAGAAGAGAATATATTTCAACATTATCAAAAAGTGCCTGACCACTCAACCCACTAGAGCACAACAACACAAGCTATGAAAAGGATAACACTGCCATACATCAGAAACACCTCAGAAACAATCAATAAGTATAACTACACAGCATCACCGTAGCACACAAACCAACTAAAGCCCTCCAAAACATCCTAAGTAAACCAAAATACCCAACAGCCCAAAAAGAAAAAAACAGGAGTCATCTACAACATACAGTGTAAGGACTGTAACAGCTACCACATAGGTCAGACAGGGAGAAGACTAGCAGAGCACATCCATGAACACAAACTACCAGTCAGAAGACATGATGAAAACTCCTTAATCTCACAACACATGGACAGATTCAATCATAGTTTCAACTGGGAAACCATGACCATCCTAGACTGAACTAAAATCCAAAAACATTAGGGAATTTCTGGAAGCTTGGCACTCAAACACAATCAGCCATCAATAGACACATAGAGATAAACCACATTTACACACCATTCAAAAGAGACAGAAAACTAAGAAGGAAACAAAAAGACCAGTACACATCCCCTCCAGTGGCCTACACTCAGATCAGCAGGGACTAACACCAGACAACCAATCAAGCAGAAAACTATACTCTAATCAAGGAACTACCAAGGAGACAAACAATCAAGCAGACAAACAGTCAAGCAGAAAACAATACCTTAATCAAAGAACCACCAAGGAGCAACTACACCCCCACCAACACTGCTAGGGCAAGTGACTGTATATAAACAAAGAGCAAATCTACACTCACTAGCACTGAGAATATTACCTAGTCAGGTAATGAAATGTCTGCAGTCAAACAACCAAGCTTAGAGAGCACCAAGGACTCCACAGTTGAGAAAGTCTTCTGACTAAAAGACCCCCTTTTTTTGTACAAAACCCCCTTTTTTTGTACAACATTCTGAGATATACATTCTTAGCAAGGCCACTATTAATTTAAATGGCATGTTTATCTGCCCATCCATATGTATTGTGATAGATTTGTATATATGCGTAATATGTCTTACGATGGACTTTCAAATTTGACAATTTATTTTGAATGCATATTTTTAAATTTTGTAATTTTAAATTTTGTAATTTGACCAATAGTTAATAGCAAATGTATTCTTGGAAAGAGAATTTTCAGAAAGCATGTCAAGACCATTCAGTATAATATATAGCATAATGAAATTTTCTACCTGATGCACTATAAATTTTTTCTATACTAATCTATAGTATATACTATTATAGACTATATCTTTAATATAGTATTTTATAAAATGTGTTTTGAAATGGAAGAAGAGTCCACTCTTTCAGTATTTAGTTCATAAGATGGGGATGCATAACAAATATCTATGTAGATCAGCATTTTAGAAATTATATTTCAGATGCAATTGAGTTCTCAGTCCAAAATAGAATAGAGTATCCTTTGAGTTGAGCCTTGATGGACATTTCTGTGCAGTTTTCCTGGCAAGTTTAATAGATCATAAGCTTACTGCACCCCAGTAAATTGAGCAAACTAATGTATCGCTAGTTACATCAGAACCACATTGTGGCACTTAACGAAAATAATAAGATAAAACTGATAACTGCAGCACACTGGCTAATAATGATGCTCACAGTGAATATATACCATTACAGTAACACTACCACCAAAGTGGAATTTCTTAGTGAAAGAACCTTTTTTTTTCAGTAGAACTGTATTACCAATTCAGGCTATAGTTCAGGGAAGATCAAATCACCTCAATTAATATATTCATTTGTATTCAGACCACACTTCAGTTACTAGCACTTTGCTCTTGGAGTCAGGGGAAGGGTTGTGCACCTCTCCTTTTTTCCTATTCTGTTTATTAGTTTGTAAAACTCCCATAAATCCCCCAATTTGCCTAGAGACCATTTTCACTTCTCATACATAATCAAGCAGATATCTAACAATAAGATTGCTTTAAAAGCCCTAAACAGATGATGAGGCTCTCATAATAAATGAAACTACTCAACATCTTCCATTTAAACAACAAAACTGTATGCGTGTGAGTGACTGAACTGCCCTTTCAGAAATAATTTATGAATGTGCTAGGATTATATACAGCCTATTATCTTGCTCTACTTAATCTTCCCTGCTGTAGTATCAGCCATTTTTACATTGGTGCTATGTTAAAAACAAGCAATAGCCAAAGGTTTTGGTATATACATAAATGAATTACCCACAGACTATCATCAGTGCAGTTGTATCTTGGCTATTATCACACCACTCTCAAAATTAGCATGAATTATAACATAAACAATCATGGTCCAATGTGAAAGATGTGTTATTTTGTTCTACTTCAAAAAGCAAATACAGAAAAAGCAAAGCCTCTTGGTTAGTGACCAGTCGGGAAACAATAGAATTAGATTATTGCACACATTACCATAAGTGGCCCATTTATTTGGACTAACTTCAAATTTATGAAAATTCAGTAGTAGGCAACCCTGATGAAGACTTATTAACTGGCAAGCTGTAGGCCAGATCAGATCCAAAAAAGCAATTTTATTTGACCAATTGTAGCCTAATCAAAGTTTCTGCATAGTTAGGAATGTGTATAGTGCCCTGGATATTTGGAAGCATATGCACATCTTAAATCTAGTTAAAGCAGGATTTAATGCAGAGTCTGACATTTTGACAAATTTGCTCATTCCTGGTCTGCAGCGTTTATATCTTGGTTACACCAGCTGTACATAGATCAAATATATTCCAACTATTTGTGTCAAACTATTTAAGCCATATCACTTATTTATGACTTTACAAGAAAAATCCAATTCTTGGCCTGTTGTGCTAGAAATGAGAGAGTTTTTGGTTTGCTAGATATTTCCTTCTCTTCTATTCTGCAAATGCATTTTATTTTATTGGTGTCTCTGTAGCTTCCTTCATTTTCTTTGGAATTCATTTGCTGTTGAATAGCCGGAATGAATAATGGAAGTTATGATTATATTTTTCTCGATCGGATGGTAGTACTAGAGGAATATGAATTAAAATGATTTTTCAGCACCGCATTTCAACATAGTGAGTGGTTCAAGAAGCCTAGAATACCTAGAACTATTTGGGATAGCATTTCTAATAAGAAAGGGTTGAAGGGATTTCTGCCCTTTATCGAATTCTATTCCATAATACTCTGAGCCATTTGCATTGAAGAGCTTGTTTGTTTTTGCAGAACTTCATATTAGATTCACATCCTTTATCAATTCTCATCTTTTATTATATTGCTCTAACAGCAATAGTATCTATTTCTCCCCTTAAATCTTTCTTTGTCTCTTACTATTATTCCTCAGGTTTCAGGTATCCTGGAAAGAAATAATTTGTACTAACAAATAATGGGCAATTTATGTGGTTGACCTAAGAGACAAGAAAACAGTAACAACAACAATTTCTGTATCTGAGTTAAGAGTAATTTCTGCATTGGATGCTTGTACAGTTGTCAGGTTGCAAGCCCCAAAAATATCTTCACTTTTAGGAGTCCAACTTCATTGGTGTGGTTTTGGAATATGTTACAGAATTCCCTTTCTATTGCTAAGCACAGTGTGAAATTTACAAAATGAGGACTATCATGCAATGCTTCAGCCTTTGTTTTACCCCCCCCCCCCCAAAAAAAGCCTGGCAGGAACCTTGTTATACCACTGAAGCTCTGTGTTCTTCCCTGTTCTGAGTTAGGCTAGAATCCTATTTTGAGCAACTAGAAGATTACTGCTTTTACAGTATTTCTTGTTAGCTAAGGGCTGATTACACCTTGTTTCTCCCTCTTTAAACTCAGCTGGATTAGATGCAACTGGAAAGTGTTGATGAACAGAAAGGAAAGGCAATTGTACAGATGAACATGTTCAGTTTGCCCTTTTTCAACTTTTGTTATGTAGCATTATCTAGTTGAAAGCACAGCTATTATCAAAGCAAGGCTGATCGAAACATTTTATTGCCTGATGTGGAACAAATAGCACCCTGCTCTTCAAGCGCCCATATACTGTACATGCACACATATATGCAGGTACATTTTCCAGTGGTAATACTCAGTTCTCACCTGAGACAGTTGCTTTTTACATAATGCACTAACCATAGTTAACTTAACAGGGTACATAAATCATTGAAATATAAAGTAAACACACTCACTAGGTTTGCTAGACTAAAACGTGATTGGTTAATCTGAAATTCAAGATGTCATACAAAGGTGAACAGAGTAGGCATCCATAACAACCCATGATAATGTCAAAAAGATGGGTGTCTCAGGATTATTATGCAAATAACAAAATCAAAAACTTGTGTTGTGACATCTGACTCATCACATCATCTGTATGTTGATGTCATGATGCATGTATTATCATATGTTTCCCCTTGTCCTTCCTGTGGATGTGCATGATGGTCAGAAGTAAAATGCTGTAATAAGACAATGATATCTGTGCTGCAAAATGTGGGATGACCGCTAAAGGATGGTAAATAGATACAGAGACATCCTGGCTTTTTATGCAACCCAGATAAATTAGCCCTAAATAATAATAATAATAATAATAATTATTATTATTATTATTATTATTATTATTATTATTATTATTTATAAAAAACATTTATTTTAGCCCAAAGTAAAAACATGTGAAAAAGCGTATCATCATAGGCCATTCTAAATATTACAAGTAGGGGTCGCCTTTTATGAAACTCATCTAAGTTCAAGGTGTTAAAGTGCTTCCTATATGAACATTTAAATGACGAAGAACTGGACTTTTCTTTCTCCACAGTCTCACCAGCTTGATCCTAAGAGCACTGAGTAAGGTTTCTACTGAGATTTAAAGGCTTCTTAAATCATTAGAGATTTGCTGAATATGTAAATAAGCTGAAAGTATCTATTAACACTTTTCCTAATTTATATACTACTTCTAAGAAATCCATTCATTAGTGACAAAGTGACTGAAGTGACAAAGCAGAACATTTCTTCAGCATTTGAACCCACTGCAGCTGTGTATCAAGTCTTGGTTATGGTCTGACTGGAAATTCCCTCTCTTTAGATTCCCTCAGTTTAGATACCTGGGACCAGCAGAGGGCGCATTTAGCTATCTGTTGGTTCCCCCCCCCCCCCGCCTTAATGAAAACAAGGAGTAAGAAGGCCTTGCTCCATAGAGCAAAAGAAAAAAGTGCAAGTATTTACTGTGGTCTGTAATGATTAATGCATTCACATCATAAACCTGTTGTGAAGAATAACTTCCTCTTCCCCCCCCCTTTTAATTTATGGAAACTAATGAGCTGTAAATGTTTTGCCCTGTTTTCCCCACAGAGTCAGATAAACTATATTTCAGAATTATTCTGATCTTGAGAGCAATAATAACAGAATAGAATTTATTGCCTTTTCTCCTTATTCCCCTCCCAACCACCATATCTTCCCCCCTTTTTGTTATCAGTTGCTATTGGCATCTCTCCAGCAGAACACTTTACTGGAATGTGTTACCCATCTGCTTCTCTTTCCTTGCCTAACTAATTGCAAAGTTTTTATACTGAGTTGGAGTTTCACATAGCACCTCAGCAAAGTTCAGTAAATGAGCCCAGGATGATGTAGACATCCCCTAAAATAGAATTTAGGATAGGGTGAGGGAATCCCTGGATTTGATATTTTGAGATATGTTCATTTTTCCCTGAATGAAGCAAAAATCAGATTGAAGAAAACATGTTACTATGTATAGGAAATCACGCTGCTGATGAACTATCTGTTCACTCAATGAATGCTGCTAAATGTAGATACCTAAGTGTAATATAAATTGAACATGTATTTCATCAATTGCAATCACTTTGGGTTGTTTTTATTTATAGTCACAAATACTGACTTTTATTTTGTCAAATAATAGCATTCCATATTCAGGAGATTTATATACAGTAAGAATTGTTAAAAGCAGGCAATGCCACTTTCTTAAGTATCTGTAGATACTATAATATCTTAAATATTTATACTATCATTATACCGTATCTTTGTTACACATTGAAGTATAAATGGTTATATTTATTTATATATTTATTGCAATGAATCATTGGGGGGGGGGCAAAATGCCAAAAATAACACAAGGAACCAACCTGCAAAGAGGATCTCAGAAAGATGGGGAAATGTCCTGCTCTGTCTTCCTAATGGTGATCCATCTCAGAGACACTAAAAATGAAGGGTGTTAGGGAATGGGTAGAATAACAGAAAACATTTTTAAAGCCATTTACAGAACTGGATGCAATGACAGACTTTGATGTAATTGGCAGGATGAGATACCATCATCTCTTATTGCTCTAACAGCCCTGGGGAAAGCACTAGAAGCTATGTCTGAGGAAACATTGTGATAAGAAGATAGATGTGTTAGATGTTTAAGTCCATTTATCTCTCTCTTTTCTCTACATTGATGGTTTTGCAAATATAACATCTACTTCTCTGCCTGGCAACATTGTACCAGTTTATTCCCAATGTGCCAGTTTGGACTGGTCATTTGTAGAAATGCTACTTTGCCTTTGGCCCAAAACAATTTGCTTTGATTCATTATTTAGTGTTTGGCAAAATCTGAGGCCACAGCTGGCATGTCTTTTTAAAATTTTAATCAATCCTTTATATTATTAGAAAGAGGACTAGAGGATATAAATATAGGTATCTACAAGCCATGAAGATGTCAAAAAGACATCCCACATGCCAAGATGTCATTCCACCAATTGTATAATTGTTTCTTTTTGCATCATGACACCATCAGGCAAATGATGCAAGTACATACCTCGTATCATGTGTGTGGTGATTTTATGTACACACAATGTCACTTGTTCCCTTTGCTCCTGCTGCAAATGTTCATGGATATGTTAGTCAGAGGGAGTCTGGATTTGTACTAGCTAATGATTCATTGGTTCACTCATACTCAACCAACATGGTAGGATGACTGGACAAGAACAAAAGTATTTGTTCGCCACAGAAATTCCACAGTGCTGAACTGGACCTTTCTTTTACACAATTGGTTTGAGGAAGGTACTTCCTTTTAAAAATACATTAGATCATTCATCCTAAGACAGGGCAGGACCTAAATCCTCAATAAGTCTTTAAAATGTTATTTCAAGAATTAAAAAGGTACAGAGTTGTTCTTACAAATTTAAATTTCTACTTGCAATAGTTAGGTGAAATAACCTGCTGTTAATACAGTTTACAGGGCAGAACAGCTGGAGGCTGATGAAAATAAAATGGTTGTAATTAGATGAGCTTTGCAAGAAAAGGGAAAAAATGTAAAGATGCTACTTTTACAATAGTTCCAGAGGGGTTACATACAGCAAAAATTAGCATTCTTGTATTTTAAAGACTAGTATTAATGATAAGTTTTCATAGATCGCAATCCATTATGTCAAATACACAGAGCAGAGAGCTAAGGAAGGTGCCTTACGCACACACTATTTTTGGGAGGAAAGAAAGGTGGTGGGGAGTAGGAAGTGGTAAAGAAGAGGTGGGAGGCCATGAGGTTTATGTACAGTGACCATAAACAAAGAAATACCTTGATGTCATGAAGACATTCTAGCACTGACAAGCTAACTATCATATATGATGAGATAAAAAAAGCTTGTTTTTTATTTAATCCATGAAACATAGTGTTCAGTCTACTGAATTCTACTGATGTTGTTTCATGCTGAAATTGGTCTTTGTAATTCTTCCAAGGATTGTCACCTTGAGATGACAATTCCAATCTATGACATTTTACTTAGTGATGCCCTTTAAAATCTTAATGTGAAATTGTAAGTTAAATGTATACAATGATCAATAACCTTTCACACTGCTGGCATAGAAAATTTGATTAGGGATTCCATTTCAAGAACTAATTTTAAATAAAACCAAAATCTACACCTTTGCTACATCATAGTAAACAATTGTTTATAAAATAGCACTAGTGAGGGAATATCACATGATACAGATGAGGAGACTATAAGATAATGACACCATAGAATTTGCATGATGCAGTTGTTAGCACCAGTTTTGTTGGATTGGGTCCAGATGAACCTTAGGAGAACCTTAAGATGGTCATCCTAAACATATTTCATTCAGTTGGGAGAGTATCCTTGGAAGAATGGTAAAATAAAGAGAAAAGGCTAAAACAGACATTATTACATTGTGATTAGTGTCAAATATTTCAAGTAGAATGGGGAGTGTGCTAATCTTTCCATTAGTCTCCCCTCTTTTCTTATGTAAATATCTGCTAATACACTGTCTCTTCTGAATGCTGGATATGAAAGAGTTAGCAAAGTTTTGCTAAAGATAGTATCAGAATTGCATTCTGGGGAATATGTGGTTACAGTTCTTAACTATTTACATAAGGATTATTGATACAATATGATTACATAAGTAAGTGTCAAAGCCTAGTGTCCTTTTTGGTTAAGAAGGCTGTTTAACATTCCATATTCAGATGTAGCTATTTCCAAAAAATTGAGAAGAAATTCATCTTCTTTTGGTAGCTATTGGAATTCAAATTCTTCGTAAAGGGTTTGTTTGTTTGTTTTGTTAGAATAATGAAATACAAAGAAAAAGAGGCTATATTTGATAGTAACAATTGAATAGTTTTGCCACTGTTGCATATTCTTCAATGTTGGTCTTTCAGCCTGATATTATCAGCAAGGTTCCTCTTTTTCAATGTTGTGCCAAACTGGTTCTTGCAACTGCCAGTATGTTTCTTAGTAAATTGTGGGGTTTTTTTCACTTATCTTTTCTGGGATTATACCTAATAAAAATATTTGTTCAAATTTTATTTTTAAGATTTTCTGAATATTTGGATGTATTTTTTTCCAGTGCTTTTGATTTTAGAATTAGAATTCTTATTGGTGTTTGCCCTATATTAAGGACAGCTGGGATCCTCATTTTCTGAGATTAGCCAACATGCTTGTCTAGGAAGATCCTGACAGCAATAATATGCTTCAGCTAAATTAGGAACACATTGAAATAGGACCTTAAAAATGTCAAATTATAAATGTGTATTTATAAAGCCAGCCTCATCTTTCCTACTTTTAATTGCTAAATGTTAAAAGTGACATTTTAAAGCTTTATCCTTTTTACTTTAGAAGTCTTAATTTAGGTTTTAATAACGTAACTATTAATCTTTTCAGTGGTTAAATTGACTTTCATTTTTTAATAACCCAATTTTCTCTCTGCTTTGGTTAACTTTCATTTTGCATAGTGTTATTTGCTGTATTGATCAGGTTCCTGAGATAATACTGTATTTTCTTTTCATGCGCACCTTGTAACTTGCAATCTTTAAATGCTCAATGCAGCTCTGTTGGACTTAGTTATCATTGGTCAGGTTTACATTTGCCAACGTTATTTGATTCTTGATGGCTGAAAGTAGGGAGATACTAAAAATTTAGAAAGATGGAAAAAAGGAGGTTCACTTTAAAGCAGTGTTGTCCAAACTTGGCCACTTTAAGATGAGTGGACTTCAACTCCCAGAATTCCCCAGCCAGCATGGCTGGCTGGGGAATTCTGGGAGTTGAAATCCACTCATCTTAAAGTGGCCAAGTTTGGACAACACTGCTTTAAATGTAACCATCCACAGCGTTCTGTCCATGTCACTTCTACTTCATATATTCTCTCTTCTACCTCCTATATAAAGGTGGAAGCTAAGTCACAGAGTGCACTGCTATGGACCTCACTTGCCATCATTGATTGTGTGCTGTGTAGCTTGACAACCTTCCCTACTCCCTCACCACTAATTTAGGTAGGGCTGCAGCAGTCCACTAGCATTTTAAACCTTCTACCACCCTCTCTGCCCTAAAGCAGTTGCACAAGAATAATATCCTGTGGCAAAGGGGAACTGAACATTTAAAAAGTGATTTATTTTAAAAAGTAAATTGCCTTTTCTCTTTTTATTTGAGTGGGCCCTGCAGTTGTATCAGCTTTTTGTCTGATAAGCATGCCAGCTAAGCTGCTCTACTTGGATATAAACAGGCTTAATCCTACTTTAGTGGGGTGCATTATTGCCATTAATTTCAATAAGACTAAAGGCCAATTTCTGTGCCTTTATAGCTCATAGTAGACTACTTTTTCTCTTCTAGTTCAGATTATAGTTCTCCAAGGAATGCTTAAGGAATTTGATTTTTTCACACTCTGTTACAAATTGGGCTTATCTGTACCTCTTAGACTAACATAGATCAAAATTCACACATCCCAAGTCTTCTGACCTAATTTCTAAGTTTAAAAAAAAAGCCTAAATTATATTTAAAATCCCAATGTATAAATATGATTGTTATTTTTATTTCTTAAATGCAAACATGCCACAGAATGAAATGGATATATCAGTGAACATATCTCATAATAATAATGAAAATAGATTAATTGGCCCAACTTCAAATTGTCCTAATTTCTGACCGCTGCTCAAAATGCAATAAACTTGGTTGATCACACTGGGTTAGCTGCTACCAAAGTTCAACTATCCCAAAAATGTGTGCTTGAACATGGTATCTTACTGGGCCATCTGCAAGGATTGACAGTTGGAGGCACCATTTTGTGTTGGTTCCGCTCCTACTTTAATGGGATGTTCCAGTCAGCAATGGGGAGGAGCAGTCAAGCTAGTGAATGCTCCAGGACAGAGGTGTCAAAGAGGCAGCTCACAACACTCCGGAGTGCAGCCCGAACCAGATTAAAATGCAATTGTGAAATATTTAACAAAGTAAAATAAAAATACAATAAAACATAGATAATATTACATTTTAAACGTAAGTAGCAATACATTTAGTTACCAATCCCCAATGTTCCATGCTCACAACTCGCAGGGAGTCCTGCACAAGCTTACTACCTCAACTTAACACCAGCAAAGGAGCACCACATGACAGGAGTTCCCTCTCAGTCAGCTTTGCTACAGCCTCAAGTGCCTTGGGCTGCTGCCATTGAGAGCTGAGGCAGTGAGCTGGTGCCTTTTCCCCAGACAGCAGCAGGCAGGTAGCTGACTTGCTCCAGACCTCAGAAGCTCCAGCACACAAAGGAGCACCTCTCTCTGAAACAGGTTGAATTAATTTCTCTCCTCCCTTCAAAAAAGGTTGAATTTCTTCCCTCCCTCCCTCCCAAAAAGATTTAGTTTCCCTCTTCCCTCCAAAACAGATTGAATTCGTTTCTCTTCTTCCAAAAATTGTTTAATACCTGTTGAGTTTCAGACTGCACAAAGTGCATGATCATTGTTGACTATAACAATTTCAGTTTTAAAATTAATAATAAAGTTTAAATAAGTTCAGAATGCATCCAGAGAAGAAGGAAAGAATGGCGAAAAATGAAAGAGAGGGGGCAATCTAAATGTTTTTCTTTTTTTCTTTCTTCTATTTTTTTAAATTTAATTACAATATCAAATTCCAAAGAAAGAAAGTAATTTAAATGTTCACAAAATATTGATTGCAGTTATCAGTGACTAGTGAGTTTATATTATAATCTGTAAGCATGTATATGTGGAGCCAGTCTGGTGCAATTGTTAGGTGTCAGATTAGAAACCAGGAGACAGTGAGTTCTAGTCCTGCCCTGATGGACATTCTATGTAACTGTAACTCATTTAAATTTTAGATATTGTCACTTTCTTGTAATTTTAGATATTATTATACTTTATAAATGTTAGTGTCTACTTTATAATTTAAATATAGACTGCATCCTGGACCTCACTCATAGATGCTAATTAAATTGTTTTATAAATGTATTTTAATTTTGTCTTAAATTCTATTTTGTTTATTATCCATTAAGATAGATACATACATACATACACACATATACACAAATATATATAAATACACATAAATAATTGAAATCATCAAATTCATAATAGTAACATTTCTTTTTTATGTATTAGTTATATCTAGTTCCTATCTGATTTTAATGTGTTGATGTATGAAAGGAAGGAAGGAAGGAAGGAAGGAAGGAAGGAAGGAAGGAAGGAAGGAAGGGAGGGAGGGAGGGAGGGAGGGATGGTTTTCTAAGTCACTATGTGGCCAGCAGGGATCCTTATGTCTGGTTTAGTGGTCTCCATTTCTATTTGAGTTTGACACCATTGCTCCAGTATATGGTGCTGCAGGACTCATCTCTCCCCCTCCCCCACTGTTATGCAACATATATATGAAGCTGGGGGAGATCATTTGACAGTTTTAAGTGAGATAAGTTCAATAGGCTGGTGATCCTTGATTGTACATTAATACCCAGGTGAATCCAAAATGTTATGTAAGTTCAAACCTAGTGCCTGGAGGCTATGACAGTCTGTATGGGCAGAAATGAGCTCAGATTAAATCCCAGCAAGACAGTTGCTGTTGGTCTAGTAATCAAAGGTCTTGGCCTTTGTCTTGGCCTTTGGCAAAGGTCTTGGCCTTTGAGGCAGTCCCGGTATTGGATCTGGGTGGAATCATTATTCCTTTGAAGGAGTGGGTCTGCAACTTGAGAGTCTTCCTTGACTCAGCTCCTGGTGGAACAGCAGGCAGAAGCCATGTCCAAGGGGATTTCAGCCAGGTGAAGCTGGTGTGCCAGTTGCAGCCTCTACCTAGATCAAGATGACTTTGTGACAGTAACTTAGACCCCCATTGTCATACATTTAGATTACTATAGGACACTTTATCTGGGGCTGCCTTTGAAAAATGACTTAGAAGCTACAGCTGGCACAAAATGCAATGACCAGGAAGGAAATGGCGAGAACTACTGTGGAAGCATACACCTATATCCAGTTATTGTACTGGTTGCAAGTAGGCTTCCATATGCATTCAAAGTGCTGATTTTGACTAATAAAGCCTGAATCCTTGCCTCTAGGGTATGTTAGGGACTCTCTGCTCCAGGTAGAATATGAACAAGCTGTGCATTCTTAGAGGAAAGGGGAGCTGAGGATCTCATGTCTATGAGAATTTCCTTTGTGGTGGCCCCACACTTTTCCAGCCCCCATTCAGAGGTTAGGTAGTTGTGTTTGACTAACTAAAGTAGCCCTAGTAACTGTAAACAGCCATGAGATTCAGGCATTTGGCAGAATAAACATTAGTAATAAATAAAAGAAAGACCCCATGATAGATGACCAATAACTCATCTTGTCTGGCAATCTGTATCATTTATTGTTGAATTAGGCATATTTGGAAGTTCACAGTTATGGAGATCAATGGTAATTAGCCTTGATGGCAGTGTGCCTGCATCTGAAGCCTATCTGCTGGAAGTCTAGTGGGCTTCCTTGTACAGGTGGTTGGTCACTGTGAGAACAAACTTCTGGACTAAATGGGTGACCAGGCCACCTCTTATGTTCTTATGACCTTTCTCACTGCTGCTCTGTAACAGCCAGCATTTCTGGTATACAGCCTGTGATTCATGGGGCAGTATGCAACCATCAAGACCAAAATAACCATCCATACCCCATTTCTTCAAATTGTCTAATCCCCATTTAAAATCTTCTATAATGGTACCATCACATGTGGTATCAACAGATTTCATACTGAAACTATAGAAGAAGCATTGGACATGTTTTGAAGGGGAAAATGACTTGGACTTGGAAGGTAGTAAAATTCCTAACCTCCCTTAAGCAGAAGCTGCTTCTCACAGATATTGCAAATCTGGAATCAAAACGCAGGACTCAAACACAAAATAATCAAGGCTTCATTGCAGTGTTTATTAGACAGTGTGCACTGGAGGGGACCCCGCAAAGGGTTAGTGGGAGACACTCCCCTACAGGCAAAAGAGGTACTCTGATATTTATACATTTTGGAAAAGGGAAAGGGAAAAGAATGCATACACATACATATTCATATGATGATGCAGGGATACATGAGTAAACAACAGATCTCAAGTTACTTTCTGCCCCTCTTCTTATCTACTATCTACAAAGCCTTACTAAGAAGAAGAAGCAAATTAGTCCAAGGTACCAAATGCCAGGAAGAACATAAGAACTTTTACAACCAGCCCAGTTCACACCAGCTTCAAGGGTACTGGACATTCTTTATGTTTCAATCTTATTAATGTGCTCCCATTCATCTGAAGCCTCTAAAAACATATTTTCCTCACAGTCTTCCTCCCTTTTGACCTCTTGGAGGTCAGATTCCAGGTCAGACTGGAGAACTGGATTTAGCCTTGTGCTCCTCTGGAGGCAGTTGTTAAAAAGACCAATTAAACATTGCCAAGTACAAAGCAATAAGATTATAATGGCCTGAAGGGTTATGCAACCTAAAGCCAGATTTCTCAACCACCCAGTCCCAGGCAACCAAGAGGTAAGCCAATTCCATAGATTACTGGGGGCTTGTTCTGTGATTCACTTTACCAAATCCCTTAAATCTTGCACAGTGATTAAAGCAGCGCATACCTAATTTGTTCCTGTTGGGCCTGCAGCCACCTGTGTGTTAGATCTGTGCCCCTCCTGATTGATCAAGGCCACCCAGAAGGTGATGTGTGGGTGGGTTCAAGTGTTGGTTAATTCATCCTTGAGAGGGGAGTGTTCCTGGCTCCTTTTAAAGAGACACTTGTTCGCCTTCTCAAGAAGCCATCGCTTGACCCCACCATTCTGGACAATTTTTGTCCAGTGTCTCACCTTCCCTCCTTGGGGAAGGTGGTGGAGTAAAAGGAATGCCCCGTTCGTCAAGAGAAACTCCCGTGACACGTGTGGTTCACAAAAGAGGTTTACTCAAGTGTAACGCAACAGTTACAAACAAAGCCAGGACTGGCTTGGCACATTTCATGATACAATTTATAGCCCTCCCCTTCCTGTGTTTTGCCCCGTCGTCAAGTTACATGTTGCGGCTTGTCGGTGCCCCAATAATCCCCCTTAATGATCCAGATGGCAGGTTCAGCCAGTATCCCATTGTCCCTTGATTGCCTGCCCCTCCGGTGTGGGCTTGTTTCCTCAGGGTCCTTTCAGCTGCGCGCAAAGCCGGGGTTTTCTCGATCGCGCGGTGATCTCCTTTCTGTGGCTTGTGGCTACGCTCTTTGTCTCGGCGTGCGCCACTCATCAGGGTGGATACAAAACATCCACTCTGAGGTTTCCTGTTAAGCGGCTGCAGGTGGCCCATTAATCAGCCACGGCTCTCACTTCCTCTTTTTCCCCGGCTTGCAAGTGGGCGGTAGAATTGGCTCAGCGCGGCTGGCTGGTTTCTTAGCAGTGCCGCGCCGGCTGAACCTGACAGTGGAGAAGATGGTGGTGCTGGAGCTCTAGAGGATCCTGGATGAAATGGATTATCTGGACTCCTTTCAATTAGGTTTCAGGCATGGATATGGGGCAGGAAGGGAATTGGTCATACTTTTAGATGATCTCTGGTGGGACTGGGATGGGGGTAGTGCATCCATTCTGGCTCTTCTTGACCTCTTGGTGGTTTTTGATACCATCAACCATGGTATCCTTTTTAGTCAGCTGTGGGGGTGGGGGGCACAATTTTGTTCACCTCCTTCCTCCAAAGATGGCCCCAATCAGTGTTGATAAGGAGTGAGAGGTCCAGCCTGTGTCCCATGCTTTGTGGGGTGCCGCAGGGCTCAGTGCTCTCTCTGCTCCTTTTTAACATCTACATGAAACCATTGGGTGGGATCATCCATTACCATGGGATGAGGTATCAGTATACCCAATTATACATCTCCATCCCAGGTGACTTAAGTGATGCTGTAGATGTTCTTTTGTAGTACCTGGAGGCTGTGGGGGTCTGGGGTTCTTCCGTATCTGGGGTCTTACCATCTTTGGTTCTGGATGGAGTTGCACTGCCCCAGACAGACCTGGTACACAATCTGGGGGGTCCTCCTGGACTCACAACTCCTGCTCAAGAAGCAGGTGGTAGCCATGGCTAGGAGGGCCATTGCTCAACTCTGTGTTATGCACCAGCTGTGCCTTTTCCTGGATCAGGGGGCCCTTCTCTCAGTCACTCCTGCCCTGGTCATCTCCTGTATAGACTATTGCAACACACTGTACATGGGGCTACCCTTGAAAAGGATTTGGAAGCTGCAGATGGTACATACAGTAATGTGCCAGCATGGGCAGTTATAGGCCCTCTAGGACTGTGCATGAAACACCTCTGCTGCATGAGCTGCATTGGATGCTGGTCTGCTTCTAGTTCCAATTCAAGGTGTTGGTTATGACCTTTAAAGTCCTTCATGGCATGGGTCCAGGTTACCCGAGGAACTGTCTCATCCTTATTACATTGAACCATCCCACTTGGTCCAGCAGGAAAAGTATGTTATGGACACCATCGCCCAGAGAGTTCTGACTAGCAGGGTCCAGAGATCCTTTTCTGCTATGGCTCTTGCCCTCTGGAACATCTTGCCCCTGAGGTGAGATTGGCCCCCACTCTTTGGCCTTCTGAAAGGGCATCATGACCTGGCTCTGCCAACTTGCATGGGGACCCAATGGGGTTCACAGCAGTGGGGGCAGTTGGTAGCTTGAGGATGCTCTTTCCACCTTTGTAGTTTGTACTGTAGTTTTAACTTTTAGTTTTAATTTTAATTTTTTGTAGTTTTTAACTTGTATATTTTTTCTAAGATTTTATTGATTGTTGTTTTTTTTTTTTTACTTGTAACACTGCCTAGAGTCACTTGTATAGTGAGATGGGTGGCATATATAAATTTGAAAAATAAATAAATAAATAAATAAATAAATAAATTCCAGCTTCCTCCAGTATCCTGATTCATTTCATACAACCATCTATGTTTCTGCTCATCTATGAAAATCAGTTTCTTTACAGTGTTTGAGATCAAATTTATACCAATAACTTATTAAAAGAACTAGTGTATGCTATAGCACACAGATCCTATATATGCCTAAATGTCTGTTGCAATATATGTCATCAGCAGAATAGAAGGGATATGCATAGATATTGCAAGAACTCATTAATCAAACAGATGTCGTTTCAGTAATTATGAAATCTTCTCATTAAGCAGCAGCAGTAAGTCATTAAAACATCTTCTCCAGCCTTTTGGCTAAGATCAAGTGCAGAATATCTTCTCATTAGGATAATGGAGTTGAATAAAATGATATTCCATCATTCTCCATAAGGGAACAAAGTGGAACTTTTTGGTTAACTGCAATCACTTAGCAATTCATTTTATCATTCTCAGATCTTGTTCATTCATCTATAAAACCAGATTAATTCTTCACAGAGTAAGGCTATATTCCTGACAAAAAATGTAATGGTCATAAAAGTTAACTTTGTAAAAGAAATTAAGGGCATTTTAATGATAGATAAATTGCTTTTATTTATGGCCAAAGATCAGCTTACATAAGCTAAAAGTTCACTACAACAATGATTCTTTTTTAAAAAATCATCCATTAATAGTCATACAAGATTATAATGCTGAACCTACTGCCAAAACATATTTAATACTGACTATATGCAAACCTAGTAAGAGCAGAATTTAGCAATTTTAATTCTAATACTTGTAGATTGATCTGATAATCCATGGGTTACATAATCATGCTTTGTCTTACTATTATATATAGTTAGAAGAAGCGTCAGTACAGAAGTTCACATAAGAGGGGCAGCAGAACAGTACTCTACATGTCCAACTATCTATTTTCCTAATTGTTCTGTGTTTGTTATGAAATGTGTATATGGCTGTATATTTGTGCTAGACATTTAACCTGGCTAAGGATTTATTTATTTATTTCAAAATAATTTTATTAAGAATTATAAATAAAAAAGAATAAAAGCCAGTAGGGGCTACAAGAAATATGAACAGAAAAATACAAAAGAAAAGAAAAAGGTGTGAGAAAGAAAAAAAATAGAAAAATAGAAAAATAGAAAAAAAGGGAAAGGGAGAGGGAGAGGGAAAGGGAGGAGGAGGAGGAGGAGGAGGAGGAGAAGGAGGGATTCCCCCTTCATCCCAGCAAGTAAAGACAATCTTAATAGCTTACCACTATTTCTAAATACAGTGTAATCTCCCTTTACCCCATATCTCATCTATTTAATTAAAACAAAAACAACAAAATCCAAATGCTTTGTCAGTCATTCTTTATCAGCAAAAGTCCAGTAAGGGCAACCAAATGTAACTATTTTTCTCCTTTAGCCCTGGTCTGATAAGTCAGCCTTGTATTCCTTCCCTGGATTTTTAAAAATATCTTTTAACCCCTTCAAAAAGAATCCCAGGGCTAGTCTTCTGTTCATCTGTGTCTCAAGCCAAAAATCTTTGAGAAGTTTAGCATATTTCTTTTCTATATCTAATAAATAAAGTTTGTCCTTATGTTTCTTGCTTCTAACAAAGTCCTTCAGAACCTTAACAGAGTTCTTTTGTATATTCAGTTAAAAATATATCCAAATCAGTTTCCTGATTCAATATTTGTATATCTCCTTTTGGGAATAAGTCATCCATCGATTCCATCTGTGCATCCATACCTTTCTCATGACTTCTTACATTTAAGTCCCCCTTCAAAGTAATTTCAAAATCATCTATTTCAACTTGTTCTTGTTCTGTAATTTCATTACCGCATGCTCTGTCAATCTTGTCAAAAAATTCATCTATTTTGTCAAGAAGCTTGGCAGACAAATATTCCCACCTTTGTATTGTAGATTTCTGCTCCATTTTCGTTATCCTCTAGCACCCTCTAGTGTCCAACCTTCAAAGTCCCATTATCATTTAAAAACTCAAAACAATCGCCATTTTTCCCATGGGAAAATTTCTTTTAGTTAATTCAAAGCTCTTTGTTGGCATTTAAAATTATAATTCCAAGTCCATATGAGCCCTTAATCCATTGTTAAATTTTCTAAAGTCCATATTCTGAGCACCCTTTTGCTGTTTAATCCAAAAAGTATTATTTTTCAAAAGGTTATAAAAATTGTATTTAAAAGTTCTTTCTCTAAGGAGAAGGTGACTGACCTAATAAATACAATATAACTTGCTATTCTGGAGGGTCTTAATCCTTTTAAAGCAGCAGGAAAAAAAAAAAACCCAAATCCAAAGTGATTAAAAAGTGAGGTTTGTTTGAGCTTAATGTCCTTTAAAAAGGCTGCATTAATGACTGTGAGCAAAGATGGTTCCTCCCTCGATTCCCAGCCACTTGACCCGTAGACAAACTGTGAAACAACTATTCCTATGGTTTATTCATGAGGACCAGCTGCGTGGAGTCACACTGGCTATCTCAAAGATCTCTCATTAATCTGGAGCGCATTTTGGCAGCCAGGATCCTGCATCCCGCACCAATCTCCGTCGTAACACCATCCTACTGCAACAAAGGAAATTTAGCTCGCCATAGCTCTCAACCGGTAGTTAGTTAGTTAGTTAGTTAGTTAGTTAGATAGTTAGTTAGTTAGTTTATTTATTTCCACTACAATTTATATGCTGCTCAGTTCCAAAATCAGGCTTAGAGTGGCTAATGGAATACACAGGAAACATTAAATGAATAATAAATATACAGAGTTCCACTGACAAATTGCTTAACTGCAAGGAAGTCTACAGCTTAAATCCATTGTGTTAAGTCCTGCTTTCAGGGAATATTATTATTATTATTATTATTATTATTATTATTATTATTATTATTATTATTATTATTATTATTATTATTATTATTATGCCTTCAAGTCAGCATTGACTCCTGGCGCCTGCCTGGATTAATCCCTGCAGTTTTCTTGGCAAGGTTTCAGAAGTGGTTTGTCATTGCTTCCTTCCTAGGACTGAGAGAGAGTGACCAAAGAAACCTAGCTGGCTTTGTGCCTAAGGTGAGACTAGAACTCACAGTCTCCTGGTTTCTAGCCTGATGTAAGATTCAAATACCAAAATATGTTCTAAAACTCTACTGATTTCTTATTTCAAATGCAATGGAATGTAGTATTTGTTGGTTTACTAAAAATGTGTACCCTGCTTTCTGGGTTGACCAGTCAATCAACCCAACTAACATTATCTTTCTCTGTGGGTGTAAATAAACAAATAAATAATAGCACCACAAATTTTATTTTTAATTTGGAAAAAGCAGCAGGAACCAGCCAAAGAATCTGAAAACTACAGTAAGTCGTGCTGTACTGAGGTTTGAACTAGGGACTCTGAGTTTCCACACATGCAGTTTTTGAGAAATGGTCATCGGTAAGTGATAATCACAGTGTCAATTACACTCAGACTACCACAGAATCAATTACTTTATATTACTGCTTTTATAAAGCATGCTAATATAACAGTCTAGCAATTGACAATGACAGCCAGTACAAAACAATGGTGTTCTTCCTCTTGAGATACTTCTGTAAACTTGTTAGTGCAATACTAAATGAATCAGCAACATTCAGTTGACTTTTGATGAAATTCAAATGGCTAAGCTTATAGTCATTCCCTGCTGTTTTTAGCTAAATTTCCTCTTATTTGTCAGATACCCTTATTTTGGGCAGTTACATCATGATGCATATAATGCTATTTATTGCAGACATCTATTATCCCATTTAAATTTCATATATGGAAAGAAATCAGATAATCTTTTATTTAGTTTGAGCAAAGAGCCATATTAGTTATATATTTATTTTGAGCTGGGCTTCCAGCCTTACATTTCTTGCTAATCATAGCCGAGATACAAGGAGTATCAATATTCGTTGCTTTATATCCATCACTGAATATTATCTGTCAATCATTTCATACATACCAACTTTTCTGAGCAGTCTACAAAT
The DNA here is from genome assembly GCF_059951505.1 of Python bivittatus. Classification (NCBI taxonomy): domain Eukaryota; kingdom Metazoa; phylum Chordata; class Lepidosauria; order Squamata; family Pythonidae; genus Python; species Python bivittatus. The sequence goes on from NW_028277088.1 coordinate 54,594,903, forward strand.
CTGTTGAAGAACATTTTAAAAAAAGAAATAAAAAAATAAAACCCAACACAATAACTGAAATGATGTATTATTATGGTTGGTTGCACAGTCAGCCAGATGTTTAGACTGGATTTGGCATTTTCATCCACCTATTGAGTTCTTCCCAAGAACCTGGGACAGGCAGATGTTGTGGTTGGATGGTGTTAAAGGTATCGTCGCAGGATGTAAGCTGTTCCAAGTAAAGCTGCCTTTTTCAATTGACTGATGGTGATTTTGTCAATGCTGGTGGTCTTCAAGTGGTGCTCCAGAAGTTTTGGGATTTCACCTAAGGCGCCTATAACTACTGGTACTATCTTTGCTTTCTTTTGTTATAGTTGTTCTACTTCTATTTGCAGGTCTTTATATTTTGTGATTTTTTTTCTCCAGTTCTTTCTCTTCTCTTCTGCCATCTCCAGGTATTGCAATGTCCACTATCCAGACTTTTTTGTCCTTCTTATCAATAATTGTTATGTCTGGGGTGTTGTGTGGCAAGTGCTTGTCTGTTTGAATTCTAAGGCCAGAGCACTTTAGCTTCTTCATTTTTTATTACTTTGTCTGTTTTGTGGACCCACCAGTTCTTGCTTGCAGGCAAATGGTATTTCTTGCAGATATTCCAATGCACCATTGTTGATACTTTGTCATGCCATTGTTTGTAGTCAGACTCTGCAATCTTCTTTTGCTAACTAGGTGGTCCACCATTTCTTCAGCTTCTTTGCAGAAGTGGCATTTACTGTCTATTGCTGTCTTCTCAATTCTGGCTTTGCATACATTTGTTTTTAAGGCTTGGTCTTGTGCATCCAGAATTAGCCCCTCTGTCTCTTTCTTCAACTTTCCTGCTCTTTGCCATTGCCCGGTTTTGTTGTTTACTGCTTTGCCTGATGGTTTGTGTGTGTGTGTGTGTGTGTGTGTGTGTGTATACTGTCCATGTAATACTTTGCCTTACCATGTCTCTTTTCTATTCTTCATTTGGTCTTTCTTGTAGGCCAGTTGGTCTCTTTGATTTTCAGTAAGCCTACATGGTGTACTAGTTTCAGTGCATCTTCTTTACTGTCCTTCAGATATTCTTCCAATGCCCTTTTTTTCCCCTTCTTCAACTGTCTGGTGTACTTGTAACATTCCACACTCACCTATGCTCCTTGGTAAGTAGAGTCTGTCAATGTCACTCTGTGGATGAAGGGTTCATTGGATTCATTGTCATTATTTTTCTGGTCTTCCTATCCAGGGCTTTTAGTTCTGCTTGAGTCCACTATTCCAGCTGTGTATCTAATGACTGGGGATTGCCCAGGTTTTAATTGCCTTGATGGTATTTCCCCCACTGAGTTTGGACTTTAAAATCTTCTTCACTTCCATGATGCATTGACTACTAACCTTCTTCTTCACGTCAATGTGCTTGATGTTATCAGCTTGAAGGATGCCCAGGTATTTGTACTGATCTTCTTCATCCAGACTCTTGATGTTATTCCATTGGGCATTTTGATTCCTTCAGTTTTCACTATTTTTCCCCTGTTGATTGTAAGAGTGGCACATTTATCCAGTGCAAACTCCATTGCAATATCTTGGTTGTATATTTGGACAGTGTTGAGCAGCAACTCCATTTCAGATGGTGTTTTTCCATATAGCTTCATATCATCCATGTAAAGGAGGTGGGATAGCCTGGCAGATGTTTCTGATGTTTGATAGCCATGGCCTGACTTGTTCAGTATTGTTGACAGAGGAAATTCAATGCAATGACAAACAGTAGTGATGATAGTGAGTCTCTTTGAAAGATTCCTCTCTCGACATTAATGCCTCCCAGTCTATCACCATTGACCAGCTACTGTGTCTTCCATTGTGCCATTGATCTTTGCACAATGCTTCTGATGTTTCTACTGACTCCTGTTATTTGTAGCCACTTGATTATCCAGTCATGTGGCAGGGAGTCAAATGCCTTCTTTTAATCAATCCAAGCTATATTCAAGTTGGTCTTCCTTCTCTTGCAGCTTTCCAAAATTATCTTGTCAATTAGGAGCTGATCTTTTGTCCCTCTGCTGTTTGGGCAGTTTCCTTTCTGCTCAGATGGAAAGAGCTTATTTTCAACTAGATGCTGTTGGACTGCATCAGCTATCATACCAGTTAGCAATCTGAAAGTTGTTGATAAGCAGGTTATTGGCCTGTAGTTGCCTGGTGCTTTTATTATTATTGGTTGCACAGTCAGGCAGATGTTTAGACTGGATTTGGCATTTTTATCCACCTATCGAGTTCTTCCCAAGGACCTGGGATAGGTGGATGCTGTTGTTTGTAGTTGTTGTAGTAGCTATTATTATTGTTGTTGTTGTTGTTGTTATTCCAAAATGGTAAAACTTTGAATGAGCTGCCCTCAGTTTTTACAAAAGCTTCTAAAAATTAAATTAAAATATTTATCCCTCATTAGGTCTAGAATTCAATTTGTTGCTTGACCTTTCAGAAAAAAAGGAATCTGCTACACTTCCTTTAAAGGAGAACATATTCATAGCAAATACACATGAATAGCAGTACTACTGTGATGGAAGACTTGAGTGAGGAGGTCCAAGGTCATGGGGAGAGTGAGAAGAATCTCAAGCATCTCCTCAGCCTGCAGCCTGAGCATGTGAAAGCTAAGAGGATGAGACTGGCACCACCCTAAGGAATTTGGAGTGTTTAGTTACAATCTTTGGGGGTTAGAGTTAGTCTGGCGAGATTCTGTCTAATAGGTGTAAGCTAATAAAATAACTGAACTGTTCCAGAATCATCCAGCTGAGTTTCTTGGGCTGAACCTGACATCAATCTCGCCAGACTAACTCTAACCCCCAAAGACTAAACACTCCAAATTCCTTAGGGTGGTGCCAGTCTCATCCTCTTAGCTTTCACACGCTCAGGCTGCGGGCTGAGGAGATGCTTGAGATTCTTCTCATTCTCCCCATGACCTTGGACCTCCTCACTCAAGTCTTCCATCACAACTACTGCTCGCTTTGATTAGTATAAACTTGCTCTCGTACAGTTCTACAATGTAGAGTTTTGAAGACATACTTCAAGCATTAATTTGGACATTTAATATCCTGGAGGAGAAAGACTCAGACACATGAATTTTGCATGGTGCAGAAAATCAGATATTGCAATTTGCTTGACAGAGAAACTCCATTTGTCACCAACTTTTAATGTGCCCTGGCTCTTTTTGCTGTGAAAGGCAACTGTAATGAGGAAATGTGGTATCCAAATGAGAGATATATCAAATATTACAAGTACAAAATATCTTGTGCAGTAGAACACTTCGTTAACATGAAAGCGTCTAAGTACTTCTTTCCCCACACATTTTGTGCTTATTATTTATTTTTTTTGCCACAGAATACAGTAGCAGTTGCTATTTGTTATTCACTGAGGTTTTGCAAAGTATCCATGGATAGTGGCCTCAGTTGCGTTGTCCCCCTCCTGCCTGGTTCTCATGAAGCTACACGTAGACTATACCATCTCAGAGTGACAGTGAAAACTCACATCAAGGAATGCTCCTTTGGAAGGAAGGAAGGAAGGAAGGAAGGAAGGAAGGAAGGAAGGAAGGAAGGAAGGAAGGAAGGAAGGAAGGAAGGAAGGAAGGAAGGTCAGTTGTTAGGTATGTGAGCTCCCACCTGCATCCTTATGTTAGACAGACCACAGGTTTTATTTCCATGACATCTTAGTACAAGGTTCATGATTATGAAATATCCTGATTCACATCTATTGATAAAAATTAAGAGAAAATCTGGATTTACTGTACAAATGGAAAAGGATGCATTTTCTTCTAAATGGAGTAAAAATTGTGAGAAACAGTGATATATTCTTCTAACCCCCTGATAAAATATTTAGTTTGATAATGGCTTATTTGAAAATTAGATTGCTTAGTCTAATTTCAGTGTTTGCAGAATAAATTTATTTATGTTTAGGAATATTTGTTCTCTTCTTAGACAAATATCCTGTCTAAGGATTTCATGTACTGCCAACAAGGGAAAAGAGAGAAATGGATTGTATTTTCTTCCTGTTTTTAATTGGCAGAAGCTGGAGCACCCTTGTAAAATCCAGTAAAAAAAATAGGACATCTGCTCCTGTCCTCAGTTTAGACATTTGTAATGCATTTTTTTTAGCTTGGCACTTTTGAGTGCTCTTATTGGAAAGATTATATTTTTATAATTTGTGATATTTAAATCAATATGAAAATATGTTCTGCTAAATTCCAAACACACATATTTATTAAAAGTAAAGTTCTTTGCCTTTCCCCATGTCTATTCATCTTCTCTTAATGTGCATTCTTGTCTCTAGACATTACTGCTTTCAGGAAGCCAATGATGTACCTGACAGATTTTTCAAATTTGATTGCTCACTTCATTTTCAGTCAGAGCCAGTGCCATTCTTTTGCATTATTTAGTACATTGAAATATTTTCTGGTAGTATGCATTTCTTTCTGAATATTCATTTTTAGTTATCTACCAGTTTTCACATTTTCTATACTGTGACATTTCTTAAAAAAAGAAATAGAAACTTTTATTAGCAAGAATATTTTGAAAGATATATTTAATTGCAAATGTTGCACATTTTATAAATTACAAATAGAATTGAATATAATTGTCTATTATATATGTGTGCATGTGTGTGTACACATACATACACAAACATTTTTCACTTGTGAAAAATTCCAGAGTAGTTTACAATAAAATAATCCCAAGTATAGTAAAACATGACAGTAAAATTTATCAATAAAAAGTGAAAAACTTTACTGAAATTAACATTGGCAGAGAAATGTCAGGAAAGCACATAAAGCTTTAATTATTGGTGGAACCCCATCTAATCTTATTGGAGACATGATTCCGCATACTGGATTTCAGTGGGGAATGCTGTCTTTTGCACTGCTGCTAAGTGAACATGTGGAATGGAAAGAAAGAATCTTCTACAGAAACTACAGTATGGGTAGACCTATATCAAAGAAGGCAATTTCTCAGATAATTTGTTCCCAAGCTATTTAGTGACTTGTGGTTGAACATATGTTGAAAATCACTTGAACTGGATGGCCCATCTTGGTTTTTAATATCTTGCTATTGCATGCTTAGAACTAAAAAAAAAAAAAAGAGTCTATTAGAATTTTATTAAAAATAGGAATGGCAAGCAGCTGTTATTTGGATTGTTTCTTTTTGATAACAAATTATCTCAGATTTTGCTAGACTTTGCCTCAGACTGCCAGCTTTTGCCCCATCTTAACTTCTGAACATCTAAATTCTAACAAGTCTTTATCTTGACTTACCAGATCCCTACAGTACTGTAGTTTTGTCACCAAGCTGTGTTCCTTGTTAGATCCTGCTTTACCCCCTCCAGCAGGGGGATTATTTTTAATCAAATACATTTATATGCTTAAAAAAAAGATTCATAAAATTGCAGACAGGTTCTGTAAGAGGATGATGCATGTATGGATATATAGACAAAGATAGCTAGCTAACTAGCTAGACAGATAGACAGATAGATAATCACTTTCAGAGACCATTCCAGTAATCATTTGTAAAACAATTTTTGTGATAAGAGAATCTGATGGCAGCACATAAAGGAAACAATTCAAATGCATTTCTTGACAGTCCATTGCCGAGCCCTTTCAGCTGGCACATTTTAATGACACTCCACAGAAATCAATACATCATTGGGACATAAAATGTTAGATGCATTGAATGCCAGTGCTTGTGGGTTGCAAGAAATTGTCACATTAGAGGCGGCTATTTTGAGAAACAATGAGAAGAGAAAATGAGATGTTTGGTTCATTTGTGGTAGGCTTCTCCTTTGTGGTGGACTCTGGTTGGAATGGTGCTGTAAGAGCATTTAATATTTAGAGTTGAATAAAACTTGGGGAAAATTTATTAGGAAATCATAGCCTCTTCCTCAAAGAGAAAAATTACCAAAGAAACAGAGCATGATTGATCAATTATGCAACTTCTATTTTTTGCTTTTATTTCTGCTACCTACAGCAAGCAATTGATAAGTAGCCAGCCAGGTAGTCAGATTTTGCACTGAAATGTCCCCATAAAAAGTTGGAAAGAAGTTATGTAAAGAAGCTTAAGACTGTCTGTATCTCATCAGTGTCATAATTCACCTCTTCCTTCCTTGCCACATGACCCAGATTGGAGTATATGCAGTCTACCCTGCACCTCTCAGTGCACACCTCCATGTGAGCACACACAGATGCAGAGAAGAAGAGAACAAGCACACACACACACAGAGGCCACACAGATGCATTTATCCTGATTGCAGGCTCAAAGATACACAGGCATGATAAGAACACATCTGATGTGTTCCCTGATCACTGAGCACTGATTAGTCCCTGGAGAGAAAGAGACACAAAGTCAACATGTTTCTTCATTACGTAGAAGAAAATACAAACTCCATACTATAGCCACTGCTGAAAATAGTGTTGTAAAACAGTTTCATAGAGCATGCTTTGTTTGCTTTCCTTATTTTGTTTTTCCTACAGATCCTTGTGATCTGTTGCCTAAAAATTAATAGTGACTTCCTGGTAGTTAGCCCCTTTCTTTTATTCATATTTTAAGTAATTTAACATATTTTTTAAGTAATTTTCTCCATTAGAAAAAGGCAGCTCAGAATGAGATGATTTTAAGCAATTGTCAGGATAATGGGAAGAAATTAAACTTAACTGCAGTCGAAGAATTTATAAACCCACTATGATAGGAAAAGGATGTGCTCATTGTTCAGCATGACTCGGGCATTGGAATTTTTTATCCAGTAAAGATAAGCGGTGTAGCTGTTGACCACATCCTTGATTGAATTTATGAATGATTCAATATTTACTTAACAGAGGTATTGTTTATTTTCCAGAACAAGCCTCACAAATATTATACTTTAATTAAAAATACATTGTACACAAGTTCCTAAAAACAATACCAAACATACATTATCATTATGACAAATAAGATACAACATATAACCCTCCCAGCAACTTCATTCATTCATTCATTCATTCATTCATTCATTCATTCATTCATTCATTCATTCATTCACACACACACACACACACACACACACACACTAAATAACATGGGAGGCAAGATGAAGTCCTGGACAATGTCCCAGGAGAGTACCCAAGGGCCATGTAGTAGTCTTCCAATACCTTTTTCAAGTAATAGGAATACAGCTACTATAATTCCAACCACTGGCTCTCCCAAGAATTTCAACAAGATGTCATGGTTAACAGTATCAGAACTTGTTGAGACTTAACAGGAGTATCAACAGAGCTACAATTTCCTTATCTCATTCCAAAGATAATCTTTCCAGATAATCAAGGCCATCTCAAATTGTGGCATAAAACAGAAAAATATGCATATTGAATAAAGGCAGATGGGACATATGTATAGTAGCATAAAAGCACAGATATGTTTAAGCAGGGGTTTTTTAGCTGTAAGCTGATGAAAATAAGAATGGAAAAACTGAGGACTGGAAAAATAAGAAATAGAGGGAAATCTAAATCAACAAATTTGACTATCCTGAATGTAAATTGAGGCTTTCTAGACACTATTTTTGGCATTTCAGATGACTCTAGAATGTCGATTCTAGGGTGCATGTCAGTGGTATGTACGTGTGTGGTACTTGTTTGTTTGAGTGTGTGTGTTTTTTTGAAAGGCAGAAACAGTATTTTCTAAGCAATTCAGTTCCAGGCATGGGGCCCTATCTTTTAATGTGTTCCTTCTGTATGGCCTCAGCGTGAAGAGCCGGAGAGTGCTGTTTTCTTTTATCTCCTTTTACCTGCCACTGCAGTGGCAGGAGCCAGCAGTCTTTGGAGCAATAGCAGTTTATCTCTATCGACAAGATGCAATTTGGAATATGAGGCATTCCTTAGGATCAATAAGCCAGGTTCTAATCTTCAGATTACAGCTCAGCTCCAGCCAGACCTATTTACAGAAATGATTCAGCTGCAGTTGGGCTCATTTGCCCATGAAGCTGAATGCAAAGCATCCTCATTCAGGTCTTTAGGCAGGAATGTCAATCACGTCAGAAAAGCAGGCTTTTTGAAAAACAGATGCAGAACATATAAAAGGACACTGCATGTTACAAATGGCAGATAAAAAGTACACCGATTCCAGAGGAACCAAGCAATGAAAAGCAGACAGATACAGTGCATGTCTTCTTCTTCTTGGGTCATACAAAGATTGAAACAGCAGTCAGCTGGTTATTGGCTATGTTTGCATAGCAAGTAAATATCCTTTAGTAAATAGCTAAATTTTCCACGCGGCCACACTACTACTTCTTGTCATCCTTTCCCTTCTTATGTCTTGCTTTAAGGATTACCTTCCCCATATATCACAGGGGATTTTACCCCCTTTCTTTGGGGCACCAGAGGATGATGTTGTTGTTGACCTGATGTTATTAGTATGATAAGGAATGTTTTGAAAACGATCTGAAAGAAGTGTTGCAGTTTTGTGTGACCACAGCATCTCTTTGTTATTTATTAAAGCTGTTTTTTCAGGCTTGTCTGTATATGTCTATATATCCATACCTGTGTCTTCCTCTTACAGAACCTGCCTGCAATTTTATGAATCTTTTTTTTTTTTTTTTTGAGCATATGAATGTATTTGACTAAAAATAATCTGCTGGAGAGGGTACAGCAGGATCTATCTACAGGATCAATCTATTTATCTACAGTATCTGTCTGTCTGCCTGCCTGCCTGCCTGCGTATGTGTGTCTGTCTGCCTGTGGGTCTGTCTACCTCTCTTTTTTCAGGATTTTGCAACAATCTGAAAAAAATCAGACCATTGTTAATAAATAACAGGGAAGTCCAAGTCATTTCTGAAGAGTGCACAGCCTAATTATTAGCAACATAATGTGTTACGGCTATGACCTCCTATTTATGTTTCTGGAGAGAAGATATGGAAGGATTTATTTTGATTGTCTGCAAGAGTCACTGCAGAACACACTGGCTAGAAAGCCTGGCTTCTTTCCACACAGCATTGACAAAAATGTTCTACAGAAAGTGAGGTATAGGAATAAGCTGGTAAATAGTAGAACTTGTTTGCATTGGTTTTCAAAGCTGCCATCAATTCCCCGTTTCTCTTGTAGGAAACTTACACTTGAATCCTCCTGCATCAGGTCAAGGCAGCCACCCGAGTGTAAATGCTGCTGTCAGAGCTTCTTAAGACAAAAAAAAAAAAAAGGAGGAGGAGGAGGAGGAAAGTAAAATACTGCTTTTTGCCTCATAATACTGACACTGAAATGGTCCCAGATGGTCTTTAAGTTAATATCTCATTCAGAGAAATGCCATGGAGTAACAATTATTTATTTGCTCCTACTGACATGCTGATTAGATAAGAGTGCTTTCATTGAGTTGATTAAGGGGATAAAGTATATCCCCTAAAGTATATCCTTAAAGTATATATAAATAAGAAGGCCTACTTTACATCAGTAGCCAAAAAGCTAAAGGGATTTTCCCCTCCCCTTCAAAAATTGTAAAACTTTCCCTGTTGCAGTTTATAGCATCTTTGGCTTGTGACTAAGGGCAAAATGAGAACATACAGTCTAAAGCAACTCAAACAAGGTCACAAATGTCCTCTGAGAAATCTATATTTTTTATTTCATTTTATTTTGACTTGGAACACACTTTATCAGCCTGCTCAAGCTTGGTACCTTCCTTCTTTCATCTCCTTCTCTTCCATTCTACATACTGATTTAGAGAAAAATTTGCAAAGAAAGAATGTTTTTAAAAAAACCAATTAAACAGTGTGATATTAATACAGAAGATGAGTTTTGTTTATATTACATTTTCAAAAGCAGAATCCAAAATATATGCAGTTCTGACATTTTCAATATATTGAAAAAGTGTATCTAACAATAGTGGAGAAAAATAGTAAGATATATTCTGCTTAGACTTTTTGTTTGTTTTATTTTAATGGCGAAATTTAAAAAAAAAAACCAACAGGGAAAAGAATAGATGGCGATTATACAGTGGAGCACTAAACGTGACAAAAGAAAAAAAATCCTTAATTAACAGGAAAAAGAAATATTAGCTCAACTATAGATAATGATATAACATTCAATTCTTAAGGTTACCATTGAGTCTAGACAATATGGCAACATATAGTGTCATATTTTCATTTTTAGGACAGCAAGCACTTGGATTATTGGATTTAGATATAGATTAAAAAATAATGGAGCTGATATGCAACTCTTGTCTTACACCAAGTTGGGATTGCTTTAGATAGATGTCCCCAAGGACTACATCTAATTCTCAGGGAGGTATTTGAGTAAAGCAACTGAATAAGTAGAAACAGCCTTTTATCAGTAGTGGAATGCCTCAGACTGTCCCACAGTTTCTCCCTTGGTATTATGTTTATTTTAATTTATTTATTTATCGTATTTATATAGCCAGCCATCTCACATAAAGTGACTCTGGGTGGTGTACAACAATTAAAAAGAATAAATACATAAAAAACAATTACATGTAAAAAAACCTCTAAAAGCACACAAAACAGGAGGGGAAGGGAACCTCGAGGGGGTGCAGAATATCCAAGTACTTGCTGTTTCAGCCCATCACTCACCTATTTTAGCTGATCAAGTGATTCTGGCATTACTGTAAGCAGATGATGTAGTTATGTCTATTTCACAGGTGGGAGTGAGAAAAGCACGTAGGGCATCTGCTCTATTCTTTACAGAACAAAAGCTATCAATAAACTATCAGAAAACCAGAGTTTTAGTTTTTGCCTGACATTGTCATAGCATTCATAAATGGCAAATAAATGGACTATAATTGAGCAGGTGCACACCTACAAATATCTTGGAGTACAAATCCATGTTTCTCTATCCTGGAAAACGCATTTTTTTACCAGGTGATGTTGCACAGCATGTCTCTACAGCTATCATAAGATTTCTGCACTCAAAGGGAGCCTATGATATCCCTGCATTAGTTGTCTTTTTGAACATTATCTACTGACAGATATTCCAATTCTTCATTCGTAAATCAGATATATAATTATTACTTTCACTTTTTAATTCCATGTAAACTTGAATTGTTGGTTTGTGTTCAAGCACTGTATCTCTTGAGGAATCTAAAACTGCAGGTGCCACAGAGGCTGCTTGAACATCTGAGACATTCTGTTTAATTAATACATTTTTCAAATATATTTATTGCCAAGCAAATAATGTAGTTGTGTCATATTCAGTACACTCTCAAAATCTTTTAAACAAACCATTAGAAATCAACTAATTTAAAGTGTTGATCACTTGCCTAGCACAAACGTTTTAATAAAATATCTTCCCAATGATTTTCAAATTTGGGTTATTCACATCATCAGTTTTTTATGTGATCTGGGATCAAAATGTAACCTTTTATCTATTAATAACCAAATGTGCTTGGCAGCTTTCAAGGCTGGAAACTGAAATCTCAGTTTAGTGTACCTGTACTCTAAAACTTGCCAAGATTTCAAAAATGTGTCATACTTGCTCTTCAAACGGGCCCAAAGAGGGAAGTTTTCATAAAAAGTCTTGTTCCCCCCCACCCCAAATATAGGTGTTAAAACAAAATCAGTCATAATATAAGGTAACCTCAGCTTGGCCAAAGATATCTGAGAGACTTTAACCTGCCTTTAAAAAATTCTGTTTAACTTATCTATCTGTATAAAGTATCTAACAGGAATTAATATCAGAATTCCTCTTAAAAGTCACACATGAGATGGGCAGCTATATAAATTTGATAAATAAATAAATGAAATATACATTAATATTGATATAATACCCATTTTAATTACATTCATCTTTCAAAGACTTACAGAAAGTTTTAACCATCAGGTTATCTATATACAGTGGTACCTTGGGTTACGAATGCCTCTGTTAATGAACTTTTCGCGTTACGACCAGCTCCAGCCGCAAAAATTTACCTCGGTTTGTGAACTCCGCCTCGGGGTACGAACAGGATACGTGGCCATTTTCCCTCCCGTGACACAGTCCGTGGCCATTTTTCCACCCCTGACATGTGGTCCGCGGCCATTTTTCCGCCCTGACACGTGGTCCGCGGCCATTTTTCCGCCCCTGACATGTGGTCCGTGGCCATTTTCTGCCCCTGACATGTGGTCGTAGGGAGGGGGACTCTCCCTCCAAGCAATAGCCGCCTCCCTGTCCTCCACGCCAGAATGGATTAATGGTAATTACATTGAACCTTATGGGGAAATTTCCTTCGGGTTGCGACCAATTCAGGGTGCGACTAGAGTCACGGAACGAATTAAGTTCGTAAACCGAGGTTCCACTGTACTACTAAAACTCTCGTGTCTGTAACCTTCAACTGGGCAAAACAGTGTGTCATAGGGCAACAATTTTTGAACCAAGGCACCTCAGATGGGCTAACTTACCAAATGCATTCAAAATTCAGGACCCATTACTCCTGTGGGATTGAAATTTGGGAAACCTGTGGCCACTACAGCACTGTTGCACTGCTGTGGTCAGCCCAGGTCACGTGATCATCATGGATGTATCTCTGACCTCTTTCCTGCCACCCTCTGTCCCCTGCACCCAATTGGCTGGTGGTAAGGCCTGACAGGCAAGTGGCAATTGGCTGCTTAGGAAATGAGACAGAAATTTGAAATCTCTTAATGGCAGTGGGCATTGAGGGAATTATGAGGGAGTGATGTGGATGCCTACTAATGAGGTAGGGCTGGCTGGGGGATACTGGTGGTTGAGGGAGGAAGAGGCCCTTGGGGACACACCAGAATGGAGAGTGTGATGCAGTTTTCTTCACAGTCCATGGCTTCCTTTGTTCCACCTCCCCCCAGTAAAGTGGCAAGCAGTTCCATGGGTCAGCTGAGGAGGAGGAGGAGACTTCACCAGGGGGTCTCCTGAGGACTGTGAGGGGAAGGCAAACAGTGCAAAAGGAGGGAAGAAGGAAGGAAGGAAGGAGGGGAGGGAGGAAGGAAAGAAGGAAAGAAGGAAAGAAGGAAGGAAAAGGGAGGGAGGGAGGGAGGAGATTTCTGACACTTCCTGCCAGAAGTGTACAAGCAAAGTCAATGGGGAAGCCAGCAGCAAGTTGTAAGTCACTCCCATTTCCACTGTTTTTTTGCCCTTGGTCATTCTGTTTAGGTAAGGAAATACATCTGAAATGATGACCCAATGGGTCATGGGTTTTCTAGTACCTAATAAAATGCTTCTATATATTTGGGCATATTTAATTCAATATAGTTCCAGAAAGATCTAAACCCAAATATTTTAAAGAGTCTGGACAAATTAAAAATTGTAATCTTACAGTAATCTATAGAAATAGTAGATTGCAAAGGCAGCAAATTAGAATAGTTCCAGTTAATAGCATAAACCATATTCCTGTATGAGTGCAATAAGCTTTGGTAATGACACTGCATAAAATCTATATTCTGCTTAGATTCTCCCATCTCCTAGTAGAATATCAGACATCATGACAATGCTGCATTTGTTAGCCAACCAATTTTACCAACCCACCCTATCCCCCCATCCCACATAGGCTGCTGATTCAGACTTGGAAGCTGAGGCAGTTTGGTATATGTAGCCATAGGAACTCTGCTGGGCCAGTACTGAGTCTCATGTTATGCTTTCGATCAGCTGCAAGCTGAGCCCATTACATCACTGAACAAACTATTTATTTGTTAGATTTGTATCCTGGCTTTTCCTCCAAAACTGTCCTCAACAAAGCCAGCAATAATGCAAAAAAAAAAAAAAAAAGGATTGTAATTAAATATAAATAAACCAGTTAGAACAATTTATTCTAATAAAAAGGACCCAATCAATTGGGTGGGTGAATGCTGCTGAATGGCTGGGTCAGTCAGTCCGTTTATTGCAGTCTTAGACCAGTACAAGAAGTATGTCCATGTGTGATCTATGAGTACTTATAAATCTAAAGAAATCAGTATATAAAATTTGAGACAAATTTAAAATACATCTATAAAACAACCTGACTAGAACCCATGAGTAAAGTCCAAAAGGAGCAACCTACATCTAGGCTATAAATGATGTAGCATCTAAAATTACATAAAATGTGATGATATCTAAAATTACATAAAATGTAATAATATCTGAATGGCTGGGGGTATTTGTTCTTCCAGTCAGCCAGGGTCCTTTTTACATGTCTCTCTCTTTTGATTTTATTTTTATTTGTAAGCTGCCTAGAGTCACTAAGGAGTTGGATGGCCTCTAAATGTGCATAAATTAAAGCCCATCTCAGCTAAGTGTTTTCTCACGTCTCCCCCAGATGTGACTTTGACAATGGCAAGATTGAGAGCAGGTCCTTTCCTGAAGATCTGAGAGTCTCAATGGCATACCTCATAGGATGTGATCTTTCAAATATTCTGGTTCTAAGTTTTATAAGGCTTTAGAAATCATAACAAACATTTGGAATTTGGTCTACAAATAAATAGGTAACCAGTTAATTGTTTTAATGAATGGATTGCACGTTCCATATGAGAAATCAATGCAATAATGTGGACACATAGTGGACTTGCTGAAATTTACAAAGATTTTGATACTATGCCATTTCTATTGGGGCCTTGAACACTATAATTTATTAAACAGGCATATATGTTCTGGAAATCAAAAAAAATGATGGTAATGGTAATTAATAACCAATCAGTTACTCAAATAATATTTGAGGTTAACCGCATATGAGGCTATCAGATAATCACTAGGCATATTCAATAGTTACTCAAATAATATTTGAGGTTAATAGCATACAAGGCAATCAAATAATCACTTGGCATACTCAGTAGTTAGCATTAGCAGTTATGCAGGCATCTTAAGCAGTTAGCTGTCTATGGGGAATATGATACATTGGAGGCAGTGAAAGCCAAAGGGTGAATTCAAAGAAAAGGGGGGAAAATGGGATTCACTTTAATGGAACATACACCCAGTTCAGCTGTAGAGGGAGAACCTAGAGGAATAAAATTAAATACAAATATGTTTTATCAGAACAAAGAAAGCAAGAAATTTACAGATGTGACATCTTAATGTGGTAATACAGTACAAGATGGTAAGAATGGTTAGAAAGAAAAAAAAAGAGGCAGAAAGATTAACCTTCTAGGCAGTGCTGGGCTGGTTTGGTGTGCTGAAAAATATCTTAACTTCAAGGCAAGGAATAAAGAAAAAGAAAGGTAGAAAAAAGAAAAAAGAGTGGCTCAACTGATCAGGAATCCTTGTTCTTATCATTCCCTGGATGTTTGAGGGTCATTTTTATATTATCTTCAGGAAATTGAGCAGTTAAAAGAAATAAAAACGGAATTCTCATTTCACATTTGGAAAATCATCAGTAGGGTGTCAGGCAAAAGAAGATGCATTTTCTTCCTCTTTCCTAGAGATATTTTAGTCTACCTACCTACCTATGACCAGTTTCTTTGTTGCAGTGCCTGCACTGTGCAACAGTGTCCCCACACACCCCGCCCCAAGATTTTCATGGCTTCAAACCTTTTGGGCATTTTGGAAGGGATGAAAGACCGGGATGTTCCTTCAGGCATTAGGGCCAGGAAGTTAAACCATCTCTATTGGCAGATTTGTTTGTTTTGCTCTGTATTATTTGAAAATGGAATTTTTTTAGACTCCAGGAATAGTATTAGTATTAGTATTTAGTATTTGGGATGTATATTTTGTATATTAAGTTACTTTGGGATGGTGTGGGGCTTTAATCCTCTCTGCATCACCCAGAATCACTGCTGAGAGATGGGCAGCTATATAAATATGTATGTATGTATGTATGTATGTATGTATGTATGTATGTATGTATGTATGTATGTGATTGCAGTGGGATAAACTGCAGCAAAGGAAGTCAGACTGCAGCCAAGAAATAGTTTTCCCTAAAACGGATCAGAAGCTGTTTCTACTTGGCCTGAAATATAATTGATTTTTCTACTGCCTTAGTTCCTAATTCTTTAAGTTTGAACAGCTTGCGTTGTAACAAATGATGGGAAGAAATAAAGATTTTTAAGGGTAAATAGATGCCATTTCCTTACTAGTGATTTAGATTGTTTTATGGTGTCATCCAGGCACCGTTGTGGCAATATAGAGCCTGTCTTCATTAGTGATGTACCAACCAAGTGCTAGTTGGTTGATGCTATTCATCTCTAGTGAAGAAAAATGCAGAGTAAACCCAGAAGATAATAGGGAATATTACAGAAAGGCGATATTTAGGAGGGAAGATATTAATAAAAATAGCATAAATTAAAAAGGCCAAATTATAGAAGATGAATTCAGCTAATGGTTTTCTCTCTGGTCCTGAGCAAAGGATATTGCCAAAGGATGTAAATATCTGCTTATTTGCTTAACTGCTGACAGACTTGCCAGACATACCTCACATAAATATCCTTTTGCTAAATTTGTCATTATCTTGCTAAGATCTTTCAATCAACCACACAAAATAGAGAAGGGGAAAGGATTTGAGCAACCTTAGACCATCTTTCTCTTTTCCACACAGAAGCCGTCAGATTTAATCTCTGGCCTTTGCAGGTAGACCAGAAAAGACTCTAGGCTGAATCCATGGAGAGTTGCTACTAGTCAGTACAGACAGTATAGAACTAGATGGAGCAGTGGCCTGAATCAGTATCAAATGCCATGCTAGGAGTAAATAGGCCACAGGTTTTTTAAGCATGCTAAGTACAACTGAACCATGGTAGACAACTGTTGAAGAAAGCTAGATATATAGTCTCTAGGTAATCAAAGAGTTGCTATGCAAAATGCCTGACCTGAGCAAAGCATCCTTTTTGATGTCTTGAGGCAGCTCTATCCTCTGGAAAGATCAGCATAGCTGTTCTTTCCCAGATTATCTGCATGCCCACATACATCCCAGACAAAATTTGCATTGGAACTGCTGGTAAAGAGAAGCAGTTGTACATGCACATATCCAGAGATGACCCCTAGGTAGCCTTCAGAATATCTATGTTTTGCCCCTGTGAGGATGTGGCTATCTCAACACTTTGAAGGTAGATGTTTGACTGTAGAGCAGTGTTGTCCAAACTTGGTCACTTTAAGATGAGTGGACTTCAACTCCCAGAGTTGAAGTCCACTCATATTAAAGTGGCCAAGTTTGGACAACACTGCTGTAGAGAGAATAGAGGATGGTCTTGATGGAGAGGAGAAATATACACTGCCAAAGCAACAAACAGATAAATGTGGCTTAAGTCCATTCAAAGAAAGAGATTTACGAAAATGCCTAAGGTAGCCCCCCCCCCCAGTTCACGTGAAGATAAAAGAGGGAGAAGAGTAAAACATTAAGACTTGCAAGATTCTGTTACAATCATCATTTAATAAAAGTAGTTGTAGGCCTATGCAATGTCTGTTTCTTGATCTGGTCTACCTTGTAGGACTGACATTACCTCATACCAATGCATTACATAAAGCATTCTTTTGAATGTTTTGCTTTGCACTGCCCTAATTTCTTTGCTCAAGAATCCTTTCATACTCCCCACAAAACTTCAAGTGGCACCTCATCATCACTGCAGTCTTCTCCTACTCTATAGAAATGGTACAAAGAATGCCATGAGGTTGTTGTTTGCAGCTTCATCTAAAATGTGAATCAGGTTTAAACCTGGTATCTCACCTTGGTAGTTGTCAGCCCAAAATCAGCCTTTAAAGCCTAGTTTAAGCATGCTCATAGGAACCAGTTACCTTGTCTGTGTTGAACATTTTGTTTGTCTTATCTTAATTTATTTAGCATTTAGGCCACATTTTGCTTATACTGCTGTTTGGGTTTGGGTTCAATGTGACTATCTTGTAACTCCCTAAATCATCCCATCTTAGTATGATTAGGTCTTCCTTCCATATGAGATGTTTCACTGGGGAAGGAAGGAAGGAAGGAAGGAAGGAAGGAAGGAAGGAAGGAAGGAAGGAAGGAAGGAAGGAAGGAAGGAAGGAAGGATCATATTTTTCTTTAGCTCCCCCATCTCCCCAATTTCTTTAGTGGACAGAGGGAATGGCCTTGAGAGACAAGAGGAAGAACTGCTACCAAGACAACAGGCAGGTAAAATATATATATAATTCTGAGTCTGGGGTAGAACTAAGACCTGAGAAAATATCTCAGACAAGACCCTACCTAGGTCTTAAGAAGATAAAGAGAGAGAGGGGGGAAGCACATTCAGATGTGCAAGATTCTGCTACTATATTTTTATAATAAAAGTAGTATAGGCCTACATGACTTTGGTTTCCTAGTCTGGTCTACCTTGAAGGGCTGATATTTTTCAATTTCAGCAGCCTTCTGCAAAAGTCCCAAGAACATTCTGTTCTATCTAATGGCCTCCATCAAAACTGGTTATAGGGATATGATTCTTTATTTTATTAATAGATAGTCCATTTAACACCTTTTTTTTTTTTTTGCCTTTTATAGCTGAGATTTTCCTCATCAGACTACTCACAGGTATACATACATACAGAAGGAAAACAATTCACATTGATGGTTATCAGAAAACATGAAAATACTAAGAAGGAACAAATAATCTTTAGAAATTCTTGCTTGAAATGTACTATAAAGCCTATATTCTAAATAATTTTTGTTTGGAAATTGACCAAACAATAAATCAACTAACACTGAAGATCCTAGAACCAGATAATAAGAATAAGGTCCACAGAAATAAGCTTTTTCCTTTACAAGAAAACTTTCTAGTGAGATTTGTTCAGTTTTCTGGACATTTTCTATGAGAAGGAGAAGGGCTAATATCTTCCTGAATACATTGTAAAATAAACTTCCTTCCTTTGGGAGATTATTTTTTTGTTATTGTCGTTGTTACCAAAGTTACTTTCCCACCCCTCCAGTTTTGTTCTCAATAGCGAAAAAATAAACCCAACTCAACAGTTTTAAAATGAAACATCAGCATCATGTATAAAAGCTAAAATGTGATGAAGAATCATAACGTTGTAATATTTATTTCAATTCATGATTTGTGAGATATTTTTTTAGTTTTTGAGATTATGTATTGTCGAAGGCTTTCATGGCCGGCATACGATGGCTGGTGTGGGTCTTCCGGGCTGTGTGGCCGTGGTCTTCCACACAGCCCGGAAGACCCACACCAGCCATCTTTTGAGATTATGTTAATTATACAGAATTCCTACATATTTAGTCAAACTATAGCCCCACCATTATTTTTTAATTTTTTATTTTTTTGAGAAAATGAAAGGTAGAGTTAGGGTTGGGATTATATGGGAGATGGAAATACTAGGAATTGAGATTAACAATTGGGAGGAAGGCTTACAGAAATGAATTACGTGTTAGCAGGTAAGGTATAAAAATGTGCTTGGTTTCAAAGAAAATATTGGAATGGGGGGGCGTTCAGTCTGGTTCTTGAGAATTTAGAGAAGGGAAGTCTGGCTTTGAGTTGGAGGAATGTCTATTGCATGATTAGTATAAGGCATAGAACTGAAAGTTTGGATCCATTTTTGCTCTGATGTATATATTTAGGCCATGGGCTTTGGCTTGCAGTGACAAGATTCATATTTTGGTAACTGCTACATTATGCTTATGCAATGTGAAGGTGGTAGGGTATGTGAAATTATTGGTTTTCAGATATTCATGGCTCAGATCTACCATCATAGTTAAAATATTCACACCATCAGCTTTACCCGTATGTAGTAACTTTATATGTGGATGATTCACACAGTATTCCACCCAAGTATTAAAATGATATCCTACTGGTTATTAACTTCTCCTGTTAATGCCATATCTTAATTGTACAGTCCTTTGCTTATATACTGCACTATATTTGCGCAATTCTTAGCTATTCCATTTGAGCCACAGGCTACAGTCTGCATAAATACATTTAAAGATACCTAAACACCATTTTAAAAGAGATACAACACACAGCTTACAAATGAATCCTATTGAAACTAACACTGAAACTAACAGGAAGAATGTCAAAATGTGCATGCAGATAAGTGCATCAAAGTCAAATTCACTTATTTTCTGTAGAGTTATATTTTATTTGGATCCTGCCTGTAGCTGTTTTGAATGCATAACAACTATTCTTCAGCAAACTGCCAAATCTCTGTAAGTCTCAAGAGGCCATAAAATTGAGTTAATATGTTATATTCATATTCACAACAAAACCAGATGCTGCTAGTCTCCTAAAAATATTGATCTCTGCATTTTGCTCAAAATGTTAAGCACCATCCTACAAATTTAGCTTCATCTATGGCCACTGATATGAATGCAGTGGTAATTCATCATGATAAATATCCATGAATTCAATGGGGCTTGAAGGCACATGCAACACATTGTGCTTCCCAGAGTAATTCTGTCAAAAATGGTATCAAGTTGTCCCCTATTTTCTCCCATCCAGGTAAAGACTGAGCTTAGTAGAACAACAGATTTTTTTTCTTTCCCTGCAGGCAACCTTGGATTCAGTCAATTAGGTCTGCACCTTCAATACTTAGCTGCAGAATGATGTGGCTTGAAAGTTACCTGATGAACTTTCCCACTGCAGTTTAAAGTCTGAAATTCTCTATCATTAGAGGGAGCTAGAGCAACAGCCAGAGAACAATACACAGTGCTGCCAACGAAATCTACCATTTTTGGCTCTGACTCTTCATGACCCATCCACAATTGGCTGATTCATACAGTTGACAGTTCATTAAGATCAAAGGTAATTCATAGGAAAATGGTTCCCCACTTCTACTTTACCTCCATCCTCTAACTCACTACTGAGCATTAGCTTTTTTTCTGACTTTATCAACAAGAAAATAGGTTGAGGTTCAAGCTCCTAGAAGATACTGTGAAAGCCTTACAGATTTTGGTTTTGTAAGAAAGAATTCAGTCTCTGTTGTCAAAATCTTTTAAGCAGGCTTTCCAACCCTGTTACTTCTTTCTTAGCGTTAATCTCTCTGCGGACAGAGAAAAGATGCTTTCTTTTGTTCTCAACAAATGTTTCAGGATATGGAATGACAAACAAATTTAAACTTGGCATTTGCTTTTAGAAGTTTATTACATGAGAAGAAGACCTTCAGTATACCACAGCCAGATAACTATCAACGGATACTATGAGAACCTTTAGCTTACAGCTGACTCTTCTGGAGGACATAAATACTTATCATGGCAATGTACATGTAAACAGGGTGAAATTAAGGCCACTGGGGATGAGCTTCTACTAGGTGAAGAAATTCAGAATACTCACATAATTCCGTTTTGATATAAAGGAATAAGGAAGGTGGAAGAGCTTTATGTAACTTTTTACTTTTGGATCTGAATGAAACATTACAAAAGTATTGCTAAGCCTCTCCTTTTTTAATATGTCATGGAACTTTTTTTGCCAAAGAAAGGAGCACAATGCTGAGGGGAAGAACCATGTTTATTGCAATGATCATTGCGTGCCTGCTTTCCAAGAAAGAGGGGCCCTGAACAATTGAAAGGCAGAGATTCTTACACACTTTGAGATTGAGAGGCAGGAAATCCTTGGGATCTGATTGGTAGGCAAGTTTGGATAGGTGTTAAACTGGAGACAAGTGTTTTCTTTTTTCTCTATAGTGAAACAAAAACTGCACTTTTGTAACAAGGCTGTGGAGTCAAGGAGAATGGAAGGTTAAGAAAAGCAGGTGCTTGAGCTTAATAAGAATGGAATTCCTGCGGTTCCTCACCTGGTCAACAAAGGCTTCCTCACTGAGGCTGCCCCCTGGACAAATCCTTCAGCAGACAGGCGATGGTCCTCTCATTGTTTTAGTGTGGTAGCATTAAGAGGGCTATTTCATCAGGAGAAGCATGGTCATTCATGGGTCATGCCATAGCCTGTTTTACATGTGTGGGGGGGGGGCAGGGCAAGAAATGGCAGAGGGAAATGGAGGAAAGAGTTTGCTGCAGGAGAGGCAAGGGGGAGAGGGGAAGAAGGAGAGGCAGGGGAAGGGAGGTAAGGAATTTCAGCAGGAGAAACAAGGGGGAGGGGGAGAGTTTCCAGCTTTATTTTACCATTTTTCCATCACAATTATTTTATTGAAAATTTTAAACATGGAAACAAATTAATACAAACTAAAATAAAGTAAGAAGGAAAAAAGAAAAAGGAAGAAATAAAAGAAAAAGCTAAAGTGCGAAAAGAAAAAAATATAAAGAGATGCTTCCATTCTTTTTTGCAGCAGTTGTAAGTACAATTGTAGATTTAAGTACAAATGTATGCATTTGAATCCCAAATCTTCTAATTATTTTGCATGTCCACCAAGTATGGTGAAATGACCCTTCTTGTCGTTAACATTTCCAGCATAGATCTGAAGTACCTTTATACTTCCAAATAAGTTTTCTGCTGTTATATACCAACAGAACATCATTTTATAGAAGTTCTCTTTAAGAATATAACATAAAGTAAATTTCAGTCCTTTCAACCACATATTGTCCAATTGTTCCATCTGTATATTATAACCAAAAGTTTCAGTCCACTTTGTATATATTCTTTCACTTGTTCTTCTGTTTCAAATTTCAATAAAAGTTTATACATTTTAGCAATCACATGTACACAATTCCATTTCAAAGTCAGTCCTAGAATATTCAAAACTATAAATTCTTTTATCTACTTTGAATCTTTCTGATAACTGTAAATAGCAAAACCATTAATAACTATGTCCCTCTGCCATCAGTTGTTCTCTTGATTTCATTTTGTATTCCCCTTGTCATAATTCTAGTATCTCATGTGTTTGCCTATTATTTCACTTGTGTTTGCCTATTATTTCTTGTCCATAAAATACTTCTTGTGGTGAGAGCCACAAAGGTGTTTTCAGGCACAACTTGGATTTGTATCTCTTCCATATTCTCAATATGGCTTGCCTAACATAGTGATTTTTAAAATCTACATTAACCTTAGCTTTATTATACCACAAATATCCATGCCACCCAAATCTCAGGTCATGTTTTTCTAACTCTAAAAGTCTTCTATTTCTCAGCAACACCTATTCTTTCATCCAAACCAAACAGCAAACTGCAAAATAAAAATTCAAATCAGGTAAACCCAATCCCCCTTTTTCCTTTGCATCTTGTAATACCTTGTATTTAACTTGTGGCTTTTTTCTCTTGCCATACGAGCTTAGATAGATCCTTTTGCCACTGTTTAAATAGTGCATCAGTTGTCAAAATCAGTACTGTCTGAAACAAAAATATTCTAGGCAAAATATTCATTTTTATCACGCAAATTCTCCCCAACAATGACAATTGTAATTTCTCACATCTTAATATATCTTTTTTAACTCATTCCATGTCTTAACATAATTATTTCAAAATAACATACAATTCATATTTGTTATGGTGATACCCAGATATTTTACTTTTTTCTCAATTTTAAAACCTGTTTTCTTCATCAACTCTGTTTGATCATCTATTTTCATATTTTTTGTTAACATCTTTATCTTCTGATTATTAATCTTAAAACCTGCTAGTGTACCAAATTATTTTAATTTTCCCGTTAATGTCTGGATCCTCCAGAACCAACACCAAGTCATCAGCAAATGTCCTTAACGTATAAGTTTCTTCCTTAACTTTTTCACTCCCAGAATTCTCTCATCTTGTTTAATATCTCTATTCAATATCTCAAGAACTAAAGTAAACAGGAGAAGAGACAACAGGCATCCCTGTTTTAACTCTTTTTGTATTTCCCAGTGTTTTGCTAGATCTCTACTGACAATTATTTGTACTTTCTGTGAAATGTAAATCCATCTAACCCATTTAATAAAATTCTCTCCAAAATTCATATCTTCCAAAACTTAAAGCCTAGTTCAAATTGTCAAAGGCCTTCTCTGCATCTAAGAAAATCAATGTGGTTTGTTTTTCATTATGTTGCTCCAAGTATTCCAAAATGCCCCACACATTTCTTATATTATCCTTCAACTGTTGTTTAGGTAAAAACCCACATTGATCCTTATGAATAAATTCTTCCAAAATTATTTTCAATCTCTTAGCCAAAATTGTTGTAAACAACTTATAGTCATTATTTAATAATGATATCAGCTTTCTTTTTAAAGTCAAAACTTGTCCCTCCTTAAGTATTAATGCTATATTAGCCTCTTTTCAGCTCTCTGGTATCTTTCCCCTCTGTAAAATAGAATTCATCATATTTTGTAAATGTTATAAAAGTTTCTAAGTTTTGTAAAGATTGTAAAATAGTAAGAAGCCAGTAACTCCTCTGGTCTAGGCACCTTTCCCATTTTCGCCTTTTTTTATAGCTTTGCAAACTTCCCTCATGTTTATAGGTCCATTCATAATCTGTTTCTGTTTCTCTCTAATCTTTGGTAAATTTGGTTTCTTTAAATTTTCATCTATTTTCTCCAAGGAAATTTCTTGTCCTTTATATAAATTGGAATAATATTGATGAAATACTTTTTGCATAATCGTATTATCTGTTGTTACAGTATCTCCGTCTTGTAATTTCAGAATAATTTTCTTTTCTTTTTCTTTTCTTAATTTGTATACCAACCACTTCCCTGGTTTATTTGCAAATCTTTATTTTCATTTTTCTTAGCATTAACATAGATAATTGTCACTGTAGCAGCTTAATTTGTTGAGAAATATTTATCTTTCCTGGCAACTTCTTTAATTCCTCTTCTTTTCTTTTTATCTCATCTAAAATAGCTTGTGTTTTCTCTTGTCTCTTCTTTTTGAGTTCAGTATTATGTTGTATAAAGTAACCTCTCATGAAAGCTTTGTTTGCACCCCAAACCATTCTTCCTTTATTGAAATTATCTTCAAAAAATTCTTTTAATTTCTTTTTACAGTCCACCACTGTTACTTCTTCCTGTAACAGCATTTTATTTAATCTCCATCTGAAAGAACTAAGTTCCCCTTTAAAAACCAAACTTATTCGATTAGGAACTGAAAAGGTCTTTGGTAATATCTCTACTTTATGAGCCTTAGTAGTTAAATTCTTTGAAATACAAAATATACATTTTATTCAAATGTACTGTACATCACAATTTTTTAGGCTTAATTATTTTTTAATATCATTGACTTTATATCTACAAATTCAATAATGTAACACTGATGTTTGTTATGTGTCTGATCTTAGTCCATTTACTTCAAATGTGTGTTTCAGAAACCAGTTACTGTATCAAGAAATTGGTATCTTAATGTTTCCCTATTGAATGATAAAGAATTTGTACAACAAATGAGGGTAGAAACTTTGCAATATTTTGATTTAAATTCAGAAACATCAAGGGCCCGAATTTTTGAATGGGAAGCATATAAAGCATACATTTGAGGTAGGATTATTGCTTATGAATCATACAAAAATAAGATTAAAAATAAAAAGGAAAATAATTTGAAAGATAAATTGAAACATCTATGGGCACAGATGGTTAGATGTCAATCTACAGTTTTATATAGAGAAATACAGAAAAAGAAATATGAATTAACTACTAAAATATCACAGCAGACAGAATTTATCCTAGCATGTTAACAACAGAGGTATTGGAAGAACAGTAAAAGACCCAGTAAAATCTTGGCTGTTTAAAGCAACAACAACAACAACAACAACAACAACAACAACAAAATAGGGCAATGATTCCAGTCATGGAATCCAGTCATGGAGGTGAAATGTATAAAGCTTCAATCGATATTAATTGTCAATTTTTAAAATTTTATTCAGAATTATATAGTAAACCAGAGGATGTATTGAATCAAGATATAGAGTCTTTTAAAAACGAAATTAACTTACCACAACTAGTTGATACACCAAAACAACTTATTCATTCCACTATCTGAGTTAGAGATTAAACAAATAATTTTAAAAATGGTAAATGGTAAAGCACCAGGATTAGATGGATTTCCTACTGAGTGGTAAAAACATTTAGAGATCTTTTGGCGCCAAAACTTTGTCAGTATATGAAGAGATATTTGATAAGGGAATTTTATCACTGGTTTAATCAGGCTTAATTTACAGTTATACCAAAAGTAGGTAAAGATTATACTCAGCATGCTAAGTATCATCCAATTTCATTGATTAATGCTGATACAATGATTCTAACAGCAGTGTTAGCAAATAGATTACAGCAAGTGATATCGTTTGTTATTAAGAATGATAAAGCAGGGTTTATAAAAACTAGGCAAGCAGCAGACATTAGGTTAGTTCTAGATTTAATAGACTTAGATAAAAATAAAGATCCATTTGTAATCATTTCATTAGATGCTGAAAAAGCTTTTGACAAAATACACAAACAGTGTATGTTTGCCATATTAAATAGATTTGGATTTCCTTTGGAATTTATAAAATGGATTAAGATATTATATCAGCCACTCACATCTAAAATAAAGGTTAATAGTATGTTTTCTCCTACTTTTCCACTATTTAGAGAACTAGACAAGGATGTCCACGTTCACCCTTGCTTTTTAACATTTGCGTGCAACCCTTGGCTTGTGCTATTAGACAACACAGGGAGATCTACGGACTAGTACACAAGTCAATTGAATGTAAATTGGTTCTATTTGCAGATGTCATTCTTTTATTCATTTCTAAACCTCAAATTACTATTCCAGTGTTGATGCCTTTAGTAAAATAGCAGGATAGTCTATTAACTGGACCAAATCGGAATTGATGCCAACAGGAGAAAACTTGTTTACCCATTCATTTAAGGAATATCAATTCCATATTTGTACTGAATCTATTAAATATTTAGGTATGTCTATACCAAAGGATATAAGTCAATTAGCAATGTGTAATATAAATAAAATATAGAGAAAGGCTTCTTCAGATATCAATAAATGGGAGTTATTAAACCTCACCCTTTGGGGAAAGGTGAACTCTCTCAAAATGAATATTATTCCCAGATTCATTTATATTCTGTGAGGAATTCTAGTTTTTATATCTGGAAAATAGTTTCAGAAAATAAATTCTTTGTTTAGAAAATTTCTATGGGGTTCTTCAATTCCCAGAATATCTTTACAGAAAATGCAATTACCAATTAATGAGGGAGGATTCAGTCTTCTGAATCTGGAGTTATATCATCTTGCTTATTTATTGTCTAGTGTTAAATACTGTAAGCTAACAAGTGGTGTTAATTTTCCAATTTGGGCAACTTTGGAATATACATATATAACACCCTTGGTCAGATGGACAGTATCGGGATCGAAATACACTAAAACTCTAATATCTCTGGAAACAATTTTGTCAGTTAGAAAGCTATGGAACATAATATCTAATAAAAAAAAGATTTGACCCTTTTTCCCATGCCAAACTGACTTTATGGGAAAACCAAAATTTTAAAAATTGGGAAAAAGATGGTGATATGGAAAAATTGGATAGAAGTGGGGATATTGACTTTGGAACAACTGATGGATGATGAAGATGAATTTTTAACATATGCTGTGTTAAGAGATAAATATTATCTATCAGATGTAACCCAGTGGCAATATTTACAGTTACAACATATATTAACAACATTGTGGAGTCCTTGGGGTTCTCTGAGCTTGGTTCTTTTCTTGCAAACATTTCATTACCCAAGTAGGTAACATCTTCAGTGCTAAAATGGGATGAGGTTTGCTCTCTATTTATATGCTGTGGCCTGCCTTGCCAGTGCTGGTGGGGGTGGGGGGTTTGCTTTACTCCTCTGGTAGTTCCTTGATTAGCCTATGTCTACTGCTTGATTGTGTGCCTGGTGGTAACCTTCACTTATCTGGGTGATGATTGCTGGTGAGGCAATCTTTTGATCTTTTGTCTCTTTTGAATAGTATGTAGATGCTGTTTATCTCTATGTGTCTGTTAATTGCTGCCTTGTCTGAATACCAAGCTTCCAAGAATTATCTTGCATATTTGGATTTAGCTTGGTTTAAAATGCTGACAGTTTCCCAGTTAAAACTATGGTTAAGTCTGTCCATGTGTTGTGAGATTAAGGAATTTTCATCATGTCTTCTGACTGCTCGTTGGTGCTTGTGGATGCGCTCTGTTAGTCTTCTGCCTGGCAAGACAGGCCACAGCATATAAATAGAGAGCAAACCCCATCCTATTTTAGCACTGAAGATGTTACCTAGCTGGGTAATGAAACGTTTGCAAGAAAGGAACCAAGCTCAGAGAACCCCAAAGACTCCACAGTTCAACCCTGAGCTACACATATTCACCTCTATTGATTAACAGCCTTGTTTGGACCAGCAGCATTTTCAGCTTCTGAGACACCTGAGATATTAGAACAACTTGTTAAATCCTTTAAAACTAAAAAAAACCTACTATTAATTTATTAAGCTATTTGTTATCAATAAATCAATTTGATATGCAGATGCTACGGGATAAGTGGAATAAAGAATTAGAGGTTTCTATATTGCCTAGTTAATGTCTAATGTCCAACAAGAGTGTCAATGGATCTTAAACTATGACTTTTAAAACAAAAAATAATATCAAAATATTATTATAAACTCCGTTATGTTTGTATAGAAAAGGATTGTCAAAAACAGCACTTTGTTGGAGATGTAATAAGGACAATGCCTCTTTAAAACATATGTTCTTAATATTTTTCTCAGAAATTTTGTCGTCTTGTAGGGAGATCATTCCATTCTGAAATGAAATAAAGTGTACTATAGAAGCTAGTTCTTCATTTGTTGATAAGAAACAGCCTTAAGGAAAGAATAATAAATGCAGGAGAAAAAGGGGAAAAAGGGTATATTCTGAAAAATTACATGATAATTGTAAACAGCTGAGAAGTAGAAGCAAAGGAATGGTATTGATTTTCCTTAAAGTTTTACCTAACATAAAGTACATTTTAATTGTACACAGGCTCTTCGTCCAACAAAGCATGGATTTTTAAACTTTCCCTCTGTAACTTTTTAGACAAGAACAGTGAGCCAATATTTTCTATACTGAAGCCAATAGAAGCAAAGTGCTTAAAAGGATTATAGAGATTACTGCAAAAGCAGATTAGGCTCTGAAATTTCATTTCTTGCTGCATCTGCAGTGATTAACAGAGTGCAAATGAGTTATTTCCCTAAACCTTGGATCAAGCAAGGTAGACATGACACTGCTGCTCTGATTCCCATGATACCAAAGGACAGTTTATGCAACACCTGCTGAAATGTGTAAAGGATGCATGGAAATGATAAAAAGTGTTGCTTTTTAAACACAATTGTAGCAATTGGCTACAAAAGTGATACTGTATATGAATATGTGGATATAGATGTGTGTGTGTGTGGGTGGGTTTATGTGGGTGTGCCAAAGAAAAACATATTGGTATCATTCTTAGATTTGTTAAACATGAAAATCTTTTGGGAGGTTATGTTTGTGGATATTAGGAATGCAACTCCATGGGAGATGTGGGTGGGAACTGGAATGATGGCTATTAAAGTCCCAAAGGAACAGCCTTACATATTTTCTAAGAAAAAGGATATTTGGAGGGTAGACCTCTCAAGTGAAAAATTACAGGTTCTCCTTCTCTGATCTTTTGACTGTATCCCTATCACTACACCTGCAAACTGATGAGACGTATGAAAAGACATGAATGACAAAACATACTTGTGGAGCTATTTTTTCTGAATTTTATTCAGGGCAGTCTTATACTTTTTAGGAGCCTTATTGGAAAAAAAAATTGGAAATGAGAAAAGTAAGGATGGCAGCTGCCATGGCTGATCTTGATCTGTTGCAAGAGGCAGCTGCAGGACAGTAGGGTGAGATTTTTAGGCCATAGTCTTAATTACAAGTGGGACTACAGGCCTGGCTAAAGCTGAGCATGCTCTGAGAGTTCACCCTCAAATAGCCCACAAATGCGGGATAAACAGCTTTAAAGCCTTCAGATTAATTTTTATTAGAGCCGTGCCATTTTTGGAATGAAATCTAATTTTTCTACCATCAGCAGGTATTTCATTATTAAACTTACGCTATGTGAATTATATTCATTATGTGGAATTTATTTATTTATTTACTTGTTTATTTATTTCACTTTTCTTATTTAAGGTGTTGTGGGAGCTTGGAATTTTAGGTATCATGTTTTCAAAATACCATTTTGTTTTCAAAAGTGATAGAGCAGCGAAACCATACAGAAGTCTATAAAATGTCATGCTGTTTTGTTTTTCAGAAAAATGTGATGAACCTCTGGTCTCCAGCTTAGCACCCTCCTTCTTCAGCAGTTCATCATCTCTGCCATCTACATCAAACAGCTATGCCCCAGGGTTTGCCAAGCTAAATAAAAGAGGAGGTAGGAGTTTTGTTTTTAAAACTTTGGATGTACTAATCTGTGCCTTGACTGCAGAATGAGTTAGCTAAGGTAACACAATGGGTAGGTAGATTGTCAAAAAAGGGACAGGGACAGGGACAGGGACAGGGGAAGGGAAGGGAAGGGAAGGGAAGGGAAGGGAAGGGAAGGGAAGGGAAGGGAAGGGAAGGGAAGGGAAGGGAAGGGAAGGGAAGGGAAGGGAAGGGAAGCCTTGAGAAAACTTAAAGAATGATTATTTGAAAACATTCTTCACATATCTCATCTAATAGATACACAATGTATAAATCATCTGAAGAGCTTTCTAGGAAAAAGTTCTGGAACACAGGCTTAACTTGATTGTCATTCATTGCATCATAATCAAGGAGTCACAGTATGTATTTGCAGGTCTGCCTGTATCTTACTAAGCATCAGCTCCATTATCTTTCAATCACTTTTCTTTGAAATTTTCAAAAGAAATTTGTGAGGTATTATTATTAGTATTAGTATTAGTATTAGTATATATGTATTCAGCTTTTTTATATATTTGTGTGTGTTTTATATATATGCATACATACCCACACACTTTTTTAAACTAGAGATTACAGTATTTGTTTTTTAAAAAACGTTATTCTGCTAGAAAAATTAACAAACAAAAAGTATAAATGCAAAAACACAACATCTCAAAATTGTTAAGCATAGCAATTTTAAAAAGGGGGAGAAAAGGAAGAGGAACCAGGAAATTGTGTTCTAAATAAAACTTCAAAAGCATTGACCAAATTATTTGGAAAAATGGCTTAATTTTATTTTCAAAAGAAATGAGTCAGTATTAACCTTCTGTATATATTTGCAACTTACATAAACAGTCAATTTCTCTAGATAAGCTGGACAGATCTTCAACCCAGCATTTCTTAGCTCAATGTCCCCAGGACAACAAAGCAGACTGAGAGTTTTGTCTAACTAGTACCAGAAGAGGGTGAGCAAGTGAATTGCACTGACCAGAAATTGCCTTGCTTATCAGCTTACCCACTTGTGGCTTGTCCACTGGCTCACCTCACTGGGATGAACTGGACAAACCTCCTGTTCAGCACTTCCTGATGAAGTGAACCAGTAGAACTACCTTGTTACATTCCTTTGCCTACTGACTTGCCTCCCCTGGGACATACTGGCTGGATTAGGCCCACCAGCTGTTGAGAGAGGCAAACTGTTGGACTGCCTTCCCTGGAACCCATTAGCCAGAGCATGCTAGGACATGTTGGTGAGTGCACAGGATACCTCATAGTATGCACACATCAAACTACACACACTGGAATCCCCTTGGTGCATGCTGATGGTCTTTCAGGCTGGGCAGCTTTAGTGCACATGGAAGACATTCTTGGCGAACCTGGAAGCAATTATCTCACAATCATGGCTGAAGTGCTTCTAGATTAGATGGCTTTGGCAAATGCCAAGGATTGCCTGGGGTGTACATGGAGCCCCTCAGTCAATGCTAAAAACTTTGGGCAGCTTTGGCAAATGCTCCAGTCTAGCCTGGAAGCCCTGTGCTAAGGGGAACTGTCTTCTGCAGCACTGGTTCAAAATAGTTCAAAGCTTTGTTCAGCTCAACTGAGTAGCCTTGAACCATTTCAGCAAAGTGAATCATACTTTCTCCAACTACTCTAATTGCATCAACAAAAGGAATCTTATTCCATTTGCTAAGTACATATCATATTACACTGCCTCACCCTTATAGCATTTTCAGATGGATGTAAGTCAAAGTCTATCACAAATAACTTCTAGCTAATTAGAATACTTAAAAAAAATATCTCTCTCAGTTGTTGGTCACTTGATACTCTTCCTGAGCTCTCTATGAATTGTTAAAAAAGAGCTGCGATTGCATAACTGGCTACAATTAATTTAGGTCACTAAAACTAAGAATTCTGTGGCTTCTTGGCAATTTATAAGAGAGTCTTTCCAGAGGGATTTATTTAGTGCAAGAAGGCACCATTCCACTACTGTCTTGGAGAAGCATTTTCAAGCTATTTTTCTTAATGACTCAACTAATGTGTTGACCTTTGAATTGAGTTATGAAAGCATTCCTGACTGGCTACCCATATCACTCTTTGATATTTTTAAATTAATCTTTTAGCTTGAAAAAAAGGGCAAAGCAATTGTGGAAAGAGTGATTCTCACCAAAATATTGAAAACTAATATTGATTTTATTCTGATTGATGGCACATCTAGTTATTATTAAAGATTGTGCTTTTAGATCTTTGAGGACTTGGACTGGTTTATCCTTGTTCCTACCTTTAGGGAAGAAAACAGGTTGGACATACTAACCATCACCCAATTAGCTTATTGGGTATCATCAGTAAATTGTATGCTGGAAATTGCTTACCTGGCTAGAATGGAGTAGTATTTTGAAGGATTAAGCAGGTTTCAGAGAGAGGAGATCCATAGTGGTCCAATGTATAACTTTATAGGAAATAGTAGAGAAGAAAAAATCCAGTTTTGGTGTAGTGGTTAAGGTGCTGGGCTAGAAACTAGGAGATTGTGAGTTCTAGGCCTCCCTTAGGCATGAAAGCTGGCTGGGTGACTTTGGGCCAGTGACTCTTTCTCAGCCTAACCCATTGGGTTGTTGTGGGAAAATATGAGGCAAGAGTAAGGTATGTTCTGTTGAGGTATACTCAGTAGAAATTTTACTGTGTGAAAGGCAAACCATGCAGCCGGGGCTAATGAGCCAAGTGCTCACACCTGATGGATACTGACTCAGCACAATGTGGGGGATATAAGCAGCCTGCAAGCTGCTGGTTATTGTTGGGGTGTTGCTAAGAGCTGTGGGATAGGTTAGTAGGTAAGATATAACCTGTGTATATAATATAATCTGTAGCTTTAACTATAGCAGAGTCCATTTGTCTTTCTTCTGGACTGCTTGAGGACTGGCCCAAGGTGTGACTCTGACATATTCACCACCTTGAGTTGACTGACATAGATAGATTGATAATAAATGTACACTACCATTTCCCACAGCACTTTGTACTTGATATTTGTGGTCCTTAAGTTGGTATTCAAATCAGTCTATCAAGCTCAGGTAGAGTTTAAAACATTCTTTATAAATGGGCAATTATTACTTTAATTAAAATGCTGTAAAATGATAGCTGGTTTCTGGTCAAATATGACAGCCAAGGCCAACTATCTGCTCAAATCTCCATTTAAAAAGCAAGCAAACAAGCAAGCAAAGGTGTATTTCTTTTAACATTGATATAAACTCTGTGATGTAAGCAATGTCTGAAATGGAGATCCTTCCGCTTGCTAGTTAGCAGACAGCCCTATTTTTGTGCCAGAGATGCAGCTATTCACTTTCAACTCAATTGGCCTGAAAAAAACCCTTTGGGCTATAACTTTGTATTGTAAAGAAGGAAAAAAAATAGTTATAAATGATATTGAAACAAAGGCTATGGTCGTCTTGTCAGAGAGAATTCATCATAAATACAAATGAATAGTAAATTAGGGCAGGGGTATAATATAAGAATATTCTATACTGTATGCTATGTGCGCAGCTAGCTTTTCATGAGGTTTTTACAGAACCATGTGTTTACTGAGTAAGCAGTGTAATATTGGAAATGCAGGCGATTTGATAAGCAGATTCACAGGTCCTTTTGCTCTTATCCAAGCCTCCCACTAATTCTTCCTACTTATGGTACTTATGTAATATATGGCTTATTTATGTACATGTCTAATCTGCTTGACCTCAGAACAGTCAATAACCATTTTAACCTGTCATAATAAAGCCATTTGAATAAAATGTACTAGATCTCCATTTATATTGAGCCTCGGTCATACTGAACAATTAAAAAAAATTTTTTTCTTGTTAGCTGCCATTGATTCTCTGTTATCAGTAAATGCTTGAAGTTGAAAGTCTGTATGTTTATGAAGCTCAGCTTAGGTTGTAGCACCCAACCAAACTTAGCTGACCTTTTCTTTCCTTTTTTTTTTTTTTTTATGCTATGGTTAGATCTTCACTTATATTTATCAATTTTTTAAAGTAACAGGCTGCAATACCAGTCAAAAACCACACTGACTGACTGAAATCAGTAAATGTGGGATCTAAAATGTCATGAAGATTACAGTTTTTCAATATATCATTAGTTATTGATGAAACTATGAGATGTATATTACTTATTAAAGGAAAAACTAAAAATCACTATGATGCCTTAAATTACCTGGTTAATAGAGTATAAATCACTAGAATTATAAGGTATAATAAATTAGATTAATATTAGAAATCTAATTTCTAATGGAATTGAAATTTACACTGTATGCATAGTTAATTGATTTAATTGTTTTTGACTTGTTTTTAATTGTTTTTGTTATTGTTGGTTTTGGTTATTTATATGCATTTTGCTTTTTGTTATTTTACCTCTGTGAGCTGCCCAGAGTCACACATGTGAGCTATATAATTTGGATGAATAAATGAAATAGGGAAAGATCCAAGATGGTGATAGTGACAGTTCTGTAAAGAGCTCTTGAATTTTTACTCATTTTAGTGCTTTTATTTAGTTTTATTCAAATAGTTTTAGTAATTAGATTGGTGTCCTTGAGTGCAATATATAACTTCAAACAGTAATCAAGGATGCAAAATTATAAAGCAGAAACAAAGAATTTGAAAAGAAATATTAAAAGGAGGCACAAACTAGAAATTCAGCCAAGAGGAAACCCCAAACAAGACAAGGCTGCAATGACTTCTAGGCAACCAAAGATAAAGGACTTGTTCCAGCTTAAGGAAACTGCATGTAAGTCTCCTTCTCCTTTTCTCCTTGTAATCTCCATTAACAATTCTTATTGCTCTTTGGACTGGGAAATGGATGATTGCCCTTACTCTGAAAATGAGGCTATACCAGGAGATAGAGGGGAGGATGGTGTTTATACCAGGAAGAATTTAAATGGAGACCTGGATCTGGTGCTAAGAATTGCCTTTTAACAGCTCAGTCATTGCTATATTCAATCAGCTTCTGGATGCTAATAAAAAATAGATGAATTAAAGACTTTAATGGAAAACTATATTCCCAAATCAGTCAAGGAAACAAATAGCAACTCATACAGTTCAAAACTTACCTCTAATCCACAGACAGTGTGGTCTGTACAAAAATTTCCAGTTAAAGAGAACATTGGGGAGAAACTAATCTTGCAGAGACACAGGATCTTGCTTCAAGCTGCTGATTAAGGGCAGGTGGCATAATAGATGGGTAATATTAAACTCCCTTTCTCAACTTCTCTGATGTAGGGTATACTCCAATGAACTTACAGAAATCTCCTGGATTCCTAGGAGGCATGGATCTAAAAGAATAATGTTAACTTTTAGGCAGTTTAATTTTCCATCAATGCTTTTCAAACTTAAGAACTATTTAAGGAAGTTCTATATTCTGCCAATATGTGTTTTTTACAATAGCTGAATCCAGCCTTTGGTAAATTCTGGGAGGAAAGCCAAGCCAGTGAAGGAGGATGGTACAAGCTCTAGAGCCTCTAATCACAACTGTCTCCTATCTGTTAAATTGAAAGCTCCTTTACTGCCAAGGTAGAACAGGAAAAATGCAGAGAAAGAGATGCCTCAGATCTGATTAAAGGAAAGATACAGGTTTTAGATGACTTTTTGGAAGATGAGGAAGATTTAACTCAACTGTTTGCCACTCTCCCCCTAGAGGATCAACAGCTGATCTTAAGCAAGCTTGAAACAGTTAAATCTATCTGTAGTAAGCCACTGCTGCAACTGAGACTCTTAATGCCTTACTTCCTTCTAGTTGCTCTTCAGTGGAAATGCTGCTAAGCCCAGCCTCTGAGAGCATAGCATCCCCAACAAATAAACGTATGCCGGTCCAAAGCAAAACTATATAAAAGAAAAGGACATCCAGCAAGTCAGTGTAGCACAATTTTCACTTAACTATTTGGAGGATAAGTCTATAGTTGATGACCTAATATTACTGGCTCTTGAGAATCAGTCTGAGCAATCTCCAGAAATGCTTCCACCAGCTGACCCCAGCAATGTCCACAACTCCGATCTTATTTCTCAAGGGGATGTTCCATCCATACCTTGCCACTCATCATTCCAAGCCAATATTACCTATAGGAGCCATGATTTGGGGGAGCTCTCTGCTAGCAGCCCTCAATCTGATCTTACTTGTCCTCAAGCTCAGCAATTAGAAAATGAGAGGGATGGATTGAATCTATTGTCATTAGCAATAGCTGCTGGGCTCACAGATAGAGTTGTCAGTACCAGATCAGATATTATTCAGAGTTTGTTGAATAATAACTCCTATGATAAAGAAGATCAACAATCGCAACTTAGGGAAAGGAAAGGTGAACTTTATAATAACTCTGTATACATGGGAAATATTGACAACATTGTTCCAGTCCCAGAAACAAACTGACTAAATGAATCTTTATCCTCTATCCAATCATCCTACCTCAAACATTTTGTTTCAGAGATGTATACAAATTGTAACTTGGAATGTAGCTGGCTGAAAAGAATCTGTTGACAGTGATTTGGTGAAACTCCTTTCTGGATTTGAGAAAATAGCCTTACAAGAAACCTGGTTAGCAGGGGAGAATGAACTAGCACAACTCCCTGGTTTTCAATGCTGGTATACACCTGCCCAAAAATTAAAGAATAAAGGGTGAGCCTCTGGGGGCTTATGCATTCATATTAAAGAAGAATTGCAATGGCAGGGTGAAAAATTATATAATGGGGATAAACCGCCTCCTATACTGACCGTGATTTTGTGCTCATACTGGTAAATGTTTATATTCCCCCAAACACATCTTATTATAACTCTGATTACTGGATATGTTTAGAAATGATATTGGAAGAAATAATTACTTTGCATACTCAAGCCATAATCATATTACTTGGTGATTTTAATACCAAACAAGGCCAGTCTCTTCATGATTTTGCTTGATACAGTGGACTTTCAAAGGAATTTTTTAATAATCATCCACAGTGGTTTTCAAGAGATAACAAAAGTAATACTGCTGGTTTATACTTGATATCATTGATTTTAAAATGTAATCTTCAAATTTTGGGAGGTAAGGATAATAATGTATATCCATACACCTTTCATTCATCCCAGTTGAGCAGTGATTTGTGCATGAAGAAGTAAAGCCAACTTCTTCTCAGAGGTCACTGTCTATTCAAGAAGAGAAAGTGATCATCAGCCAGTGAGTGTGAAAATCCTGGCTCCTTCAGATTGAAGTTGGTATAACATGACTGATAGGTGGGTTCCTATTAACTCAGACGTGAGTCAAAATAAAAGGTTAATATGGTCCAAAATAGATACCAAGGCAACATTGAATAGCCTCAAATCCAAGAATGCTTTCAGTTGGGCCTTAATAATCCAGTCCCCTGTGGCTGACTGGCAGTCAGTCTCCAATGCATTCACCAATTTGTGCCATACGTTGAAGAAACACCTAATAACCAAATCCTCCTCCAAAAGTTTCCCTATAGGTGGATCCCCTTGGTTTGACAATAATGCCATTTAATGAAAAAGAAATTAAAAGTAGCTATAAAAAGACCTATATAAAAGAGCTACAAAAGAATCTCTCTGTACATATGCAAGCTAAGAACCCTCTAAGAAGCGAATATAAGAAACCCATTAAATCAAAGAAGAAAAGCTATGCTGCCTCAATTTGGTCAGGACTTGAGCTGTCATCAAAAAGTCATAATTGGGGTATATTTTGGCATTCTGTGGCTGGAATCTTGAAAGAACAGATTTGCATTCAGTATACCAATCTCTGCCAAGGAATGGGAAAACTACTCTCAGAACCTGTTGAGAAACAGTTTCTAAGTAGTTATTTATCACTTACTGAAGCCTCACCCATTTGGCCACCAGTATTTAGAAAATGAGATCAAATCTATCATAAAAGGCTTGAACAATAAAGCCCCCAGGGAGGACTTTCTACTGGCTAAGCTATTCAAAAAATATCCTGACTGGTGGAGCCCTCTATTGGCAGGTTTATTTACACATACAAATAATGCCTGCCATATCCCAGCTGGATGGAAGATGGCAACAGTAGTTCCTATACACAAAAAAGGGAATAGAAAGCAATTACAGGCCCAATATAGATATTGTGGCTAAAATATATGCTAGGTTCCTTTCGAGTAGAGTTGAGAGTTGGGTAGATGAAAAATGTACTTTCATGGAAGAACAAGCTGGCTTTAGACAGAATCGATCCGCTATTGATAGCTGCTTTATCTTGAACCATCTAGTTACAAAGTATATCAGTAAGGAGAAACAACTGTTTGCTGCCTTTATAAATCTTAGTACAGCATTTGACACAGGAAATAGAGAAATATTATGGAGGAAAATGACTGTCCTCAAAATGGAACCCAGACTGCTGGCGTTGATCAAAGCCCTTTATACAAGCACTAGTTTGAGAGTGTGGTTTGGGATTAATGGAGCCTTGACAAGAAGGAATGATACCTACAAAGGGGTAAGACAAGGGTGCATACTTGCACCATTGTTATTTAACCTATACATTAACAACTTACCAGGACTAATGAAATACATATGCCCAAGGCATTAAACACATATTGTAACACCTTGCTATAAGCTGATATGATTTAGCTATCATATTTGCAAGTTGGGTTGCATAGGTTGTTAAAAAGACTTCACTCCTACTGTCATAATAATTCTCTGATCATTAATAAATCAAAGTCAAAAATTATGTTCTTTGGAAAACAACATCATAACCACAGATGGCTATTAGATGGTGAGACAATAGAGCAAGTTAATATCTTCCCTTATCTAGGGATAGTCTTCTCTGAGACTGGATCTTGGCTTCCTCATCATCAAAGGAGCTCACTTAGCACAAGGGCACGTGTGAATTTACTGCTGAAATTAATAAATCATAGCTATCCAGGCTCCTTAACCCCAATTATCAAAGTATACAAGGCCAAGGTTACTCCTATGCTCTTATATGGTGGTGAATTTTCGGGCTTAAAACACACATCACTATTAGAACAAATGCAATCACAGTATCTGAGAAGTATCTTGAGTGTGGATAAAAAAAACTTCAGCTGCTGCAGTTAGACCTGAATTGGGAATCCATACAATTTGTTCTTTGTCTAAAATCAGGGTTTATAATTATTGGTGCAAAATCAAAGCTATGGAAACTGACAGACTCCCAAAATTGTGTCTATTAGAACAGACAAAGTCTCAGTTACAGACTTCTTTGATAGTACATTTGATAAATTTTATTAGGAGCTGTGGTCTCCCTGTCTCATGTCCAACTGTTTCTGGAGAACAAGCTGAAAAGATTGCTGCACAAAGAATCTTGGATATAGAAGCACAGAAAGATATAACCACCCTTAGTAAGGTTGGCACACTGAAATGGATGAACCATTACAAACGTACCTTCCAAATTGCCAAGTATTTAAACACAGAAATGCCCAAATACCTTAGGGTGGTATTTACTCAAGCAAGATTTGAGCAGTTGGACATAATGGTTAAATATGGAAGATTTAACCAAGTCCCTTATAATGAACGCACTTGTATTTGCAGAACTTCAGAGACAGAAGATTATTAAGTGAATGTCAATTGTATAAAAAAGAGAAAGATCAGTATCTTGGACTGCTCATTAGACAAATGACCTATTGGAATCCTCATATTAAAACATATTTCATGTGCGGTCAGAATTCAAAAATTACATATAATACAGCCCTTTATCTGACCAAAACAGTATAGTTGAGATCTGCATGTGTGGATCTGATCAGAGTAAACTGTAAGGGTGAAACAGAAATATGAGTTGCATCTTTTTTCTTTTTTAATTTTAATTTGTTTCTCTAATCCTATTTTTAATGTATTGTCTTAACAATGTCTTATGTTTTATATGTTTTATATTCTGTATCCTGGTATGGCCTAATGGTTAATAACTGAACTGAACTGAACTGAATAAAATACATAGAAAATTGAAAATTTGGGGTGTGATATAAATCTGCATATTAAGTTATAACCCAGGGATGGTTTCCAGAAAGAATTTAATTTTATATCAGATTTACTTTTTAGATATAAAATTATTCTGGACATTAAACCATACTCCCACAGCTTGGTTAGCCATTATTGCATGGAAGGAATCAAACACCCTTTTCCTATATAATATCCTTGCAG
Organism: Python bivittatus; assembly: GCF_059951505.1. NCBI lineage: Eukaryota > Metazoa > Chordata > Lepidosauria > Squamata > Pythonidae > Python > Python bivittatus. Next base: position 54,635,115 of record NW_028277088.1, read on the forward strand.
CAGTTACTGAATAAAAAGCTAATTTACTATACTTTGAAGGAATACATGTTTTAGTAAATATAATCAAAATATTGCAGGTTGCAATGGGAATTCATCTTTCAAAATTCATTTCATTCTAACATGAATCATTTCTCAAAATTGTTGAGCTTTACAACAAGCTTATGAAAGAATATGAATATGAAAAAAAAAAAAGATTTTCGACAATAAGTTGTTCATTTAATGGCTACAATTCTTCCAGCCAAAACAAATCTAGTTTTTCTTCTTTCCATCCAGAAATGTCTGTTGTTATACTTTTTCAACTTCATAAATCATTATTTTTTTAAATAAATCCTTATTTTTGTCAGATGGATTCTTAAATATTTATCCTTGGAGATGAACATGTGCAGCCCAGGGTTGAACTGTGGGGTCCTTGGGGTTCTCTGAGCTTGGTTCTTTTTTTGCAAACCTTTCATTATCCGACTAGGTAACATCTTCAGTGCTAAAATGGGATGGGGTTTGCTCTCTTGATTAGCATATGTTGACTGCTTGATTGTGTGCCTGGTGGTAACCTTTGCTTATCTGGGTGATGATTGCTGGTCTGAGCTTTTGTCTCTCTTGAATAGTATGTACAGTAGATGCTGTTTATCTCTATGTGTCTGTTAATTGCTGCCTTATCTGAATACCAAGCTTCTAAGAATTCTCTTGCATTTTTGGATTTGGCTTGGTCTAAAATGCTGACAGTTTCCCAGTTAAAACTATGGTTAAGTCTGTCCATGTGTTGTGAGATTAAGGAATTTTCATGATATCTTCTGACTGCTAGTTGGTGCTCGTGGATGTGCTCTGCTAGTCTTCTTCCTGTCTGTCATATGTAGTGTTTGGTATAGTCGTTACACTGTATGTTGTAGATGACTCCTGTTTTTTCTTCTTGTGTTACTGGGTCTTTTGGTTTACTAAAGCCCTCCAAAACATCTTAAGCAATCAATCACCAGCTATCATCACCAGCAATCATCACTCAGATAAGCAAAGGTTACACCAGGCACACAATCAAGCAGTAAACATACGCTAATCAAGGAACTACCAGAGGAGCAAAACAAAACCCCATCCCCACCAGCACTGGCAACGCATGCCTCAGTATATAAATAGAGAGCAAACCCTATCCCATTTTAGCACTGAAGATGTTACCTAGCCTACCAATTCTTGACAGGACAGTAAACAGAAGAAATAACAGCTCTGGAGCTGAGGTGAAAGAAAAACTAAATTCTGAAGGTCTTTCCTTCTGCCAGTGATCAAAGCTAGGATAAATGCCCAGTAATAAACTTGAAAGTATAGAAAATTAAATCATTTATTCTCAACAGATAGTTGTAATTTGAGCAATGAAAAATTCACAGGTTGTCCCTGCCAGAGATATTTATTTATTATCCTATAAATTTGTTTAAAATAATGGAATAAAGGTACAAGGCCTCTTCAAATATGAATCAGTCTTGGAGTGCAATTCATCTTAGTTATATTTACCTTACATATGCTTTACTTTAAATATCAAATAATAAGTTATCAGGAAATTTCATCAAAAACAATTCTAATGTGCAAAAGAAAGGAAAATATATTTCTATTAAAAGAATTAACAGAACACCATTAAATCCAGATACATACTTTTGCAAAATACTATGAACTGGAAAATATAATTTGAGTGATGGTGTGTTACAATCTGAAAAAAAAAAAATCAAAGTTTGATTCAAAACACTTCTAACTACAGTGGTACCTCGGGTTATGAACCCCTCTGTTAATGAACTTTTTGGGTTACGACCAGCTCCGGGCGCAAAAATTTACCTTGGTTTGCAAACTCTGCCTCGGGGTACGAACAGGATATGCGGCCATTTTCCCTCCCGTGACACGGTCCGCGGCCATTTTTCCGCCCCTGACACACAGTCCGCGGCCATTTTTCCGCCCCTGACACACATGGTCCACGGCCATTTTCCTCCCCTGACACGTGGTCCGCGGCCATTTTCCACCCCTGACACGTGGTCCGCGGCCATTTTCCGCCCCTGACACATGGTCGTAGGGAGGGGGACTCTCCCTCCAAGCAATAGCCGCCTCCCTGTCCTCCACACCAGAATGGATTAACAGTAATTACATTGAACCTTATGGGGAAATTTCCTTCAGGTTGCAACCAATTCGGGGTGCGACCAGAGTCACGGAACGAATTAAATTCGTAAACCAAGGTTCCACTGTATTACTAGACCACCTGTGACCCATTGGGTCATCCTTTCATAGATATTTCCTTATCTAGACAGAGAAATAGAATGACCAAGGGCGGGCTAGAAAGCAGTGGGAGCGGGAGCAACTTCCAACTTCCTGCCAAGGTTCCCCATTGACTGCTTGTGGGAAGCTGGCAGGGAATGTTGGAAATCACTCCTCCTCAGCTGACCCACAGAACTGCCTGCCACTTTGCTGGGGGGAAGGGAAACAAAGGGAGCTGTGGACCGCAAGGAAAACTGTACCCCTGCTCCCCATCCCAGCATGTCCCCAAAGGCCTCTTCCTTCATCCTTCCCTCACTGCCAACTGCCATTAAGAGATTTCAAATTTTGGTGGGGGAGGTGGGAAAGAGGGCCCCTCCCCTTCCTTTGTACTATGCAACCTATGGGTTTCTGGAAAGTGTAACCAGAAGGTGTGGTGGTGCTGAAGCGGCCACAACTTTGCCAAATTTCAGTCCCAGGGAGTAATGGATCCTGGATTTTGGATGCATTCTTTAAGTTAGCCTGTTTGAGGTACCTTGGTTCAAAAATTGTTGCCCTATTATGCACTGTTTCACCCAACTGAAGTTTACAAACAAACAGAGTTTTAGTAGTATATAGATAAGAAAGTCTGATCTTATAAATATAAAACAATTATGTATTTATTCAGGAGACTGTTGTTAAATGATATAAATTGAAGAGTGCTAGACACTGATAATCTAATATTTTTCTCTATATGATATTTATTCTTCAACACAATCAGCTTAGAAAATCTACAAATTAAAGCCATAACATCTCTTGTATGTTTAAAATTACCACTTATATAAACCTTCCTCACCCAAGCTTTGGAGGAAGAATATGAATTTCCTGGGAGAAAAAAAAATCAAATTTGATACCCATCATTTTTAAAATCATATCTCCTCTAAAACGTGAGAAAAATAAAATTATAATACCAGCACTAACAAACCTTATGCAACACATCCCTGCTGCCTACTTCACAAATTGATAAACTAATTAGATTATTGTTATTGTTAATACAATACAAGCCAATGAAGAATGGGAAATGAAAAGGCTTATTCAATAAAATTATTCATGAACACCGTCTTAGAGTAAAAGCTAAAGCAAAGGATGTGGAAGGAAAACAAAAGGAGGTCAAAGAGCACAGCTGTGGAAGAAACTGCACTTTATAACCTTTCCCTGTTGCCAATGACATTCAGTTATTCCAATCCAGATGTTTATAGCTGGATATAAGCAAGCCTAATAACAAAACATAAAGAAAAAATAATAATCTTCCTCCTTCAACAGGAGCTTTAAAAGTGAGATTTTTTCAGATTCCACATAATGAAACTATTTTTGAGTACTATTTGATGGTCAGAAATCTGGCTAGAAGCCAGATAAAATATTATAGCATTGACACATCTCTCAAGCTATGTTTCTTGCATTACTGAAAAAAAAAATCTGTGCTGTGAAACTTCCTTAGCAAAATCAGAGGAAAAAATGTATGAGACTTTTAATATAATTATTTACATAAGCAGTTTGGGCTTTCTGTCAGATTTTATTCCTCACAGTAAATCTAAGGAACCTTATTAAATGACCCTCTCAATATCTAGTTTATAGTTGTCAGGCAAAGTCAATACTTCCCAAAATAAAGTTTCCATAAAGTGAACTCACTGGCTTTTCTTGGCTTCCTTTGGAATTCCAATGACATGTAAATTGACCAAGAGAAAGTCAGATTCCAGAAACACAATTTGGCTCTGAGGAATCTTAACAGCCTTCTGTGTCAGGCTTCCTGATCCAGCTCAGCAGTAAATTACAGATGTCTGACACTTCATAGTTTAGCTCAATTCCTCAGTCTGACTTGGTGGAAAACTCTCAGACACTCAGCTAGATTAAAATCTTGATTGCAGTCAAGAATGAAGCCAGCCTAGTGCAAACATGTGAAAGGGTTGGGTTTCTTCTACCCTTTCAAATTAATATATACCTGGTACAACACTTGGTGATCTTGAAGCTGAGTGATTCTTCTTGGTTTATGTAATGGTCATCTTTGACTTGGAAACCACAGATTCCTATCTCATATTTCTTAATCTTTACATCTATAAAATTAACTGAAGTTCTATGCTCAGCTGTATCCATTCTCACATGTATTGTATTTGTAGTATCTTTCAGATAAGGAGTGGTGGCAAGGAATAATACCACATCCTTCATAATGGATTGGAGCTGATAAGGACAGAGGTCAGAAGAAATGTAAGACAGTATATAAGGGGAACAGATATCTTAATAAAAGCAGTTTGCCTTGAAGGTGCTAGCAGACACCATTCTGCCTACACAAGAGATTAACTCACCCATCTTTTCCATCAAATAAAATTGAACCAGTCAGGAAGATAAGATAGTCACAGAACTTTTTATAAGTATGGTTGATGGTAAGTCACTGAACCTTATACTCCCCATCCATTTCTTTTCCACCAAATTACTCTAGCACCCTAAGAAGTGTCTCAAAAAAGGTTATTTTGATGATGAACTATGATTGATCCAACAGGGCTTCTAAGCTAAATCTGCCCTTCCCAGGAACGTGTTCCTGAGTAGTCATGTTTCTTTTTTCAGGCTGGCAAGATACTTAAATTAAATAACCACTCCTAGATGCTGAAGAGTGCTAATACGAGCCTGTTCTAATGACTTCCCAACAATTGTTCTTGAGGACAAATATAAAAGTTCCTTGTTCACTAAGATTGAGCCCTTATGGAGAAAGACCCATTAAATCAGTGTTTCTCAGCCTTGGGACCTTTAAGATGTGTGGACTTCAACTCCCAGAAAAGTCCACATTTTAAAGTTCCCAAGGTTGAGAAACACTGGACTAAATCTATAGCTGATGTTATGTTGTGGCTTCTAAAAGAATGTAGGGCCTGATTCATAATTTCCCATCTGATGAAATAGCTGGACAATTCTGAGTTATTTTATATATTACTACTTCTATCAACCTAGTATGATTCTGTTTCCTTACACGTGGCAAAAATTTATTATACAGTTTGTAAAACTTGAGACACCTTGATCATCTCAACGTTCTAGCTAAATTTATGTTTCTTTTTTCTTATTTGAAGAGGAATAGATGTTTAATGATTTTGTTAAGTTGTAGAATCCTGGTCAGTGACCATAATAAAGTACTAACCAACTAACACTAAGAAGTGCACAAAGGTAGTATCTTCAAAGGTATTTTCAGTCTTTTTAGTGTCATTATTTTCTATCCAAACTACATATCAGAGCCAGAGCTTTCCTGGGGAAAGAAGAAGTTAAAGATACATATTCTGCCTCAAGTAGATTTTAGAAACACTCTATTCCTCTTCCATTCTGGTTCCAAGGTTCACACTGAGGTTGTGGGTAGACTTACTGAATAGTAGACCTGTGCAGTACTTCAGATTCAAGGGCATGCTTCAAATATCTCTTCATTTTCTCCCACAGCTCTATTATACAGCAGCTCACCTGTTTAACTGTCAGAAAAACAAACCAGTCTATGCTCCAGAACATTTCCCCCCCCCAAAAAAAAACTGGCAAAAGAATTGATTTTAGTTTGACCATATTCATTAGATAAATAATATGCACAGATTGGCCAATATTCTGTCAGGCAAGTGCTAATCAACAAGTTTGAGTTCATATCATTATTCCCCATCCAGTCACCATTCAAGTGAGGAGTTCACCATTCCACTCATTCAGTCCCCCCCCCACACACACACACAGATACACTTCTCCTTTTAAAGGAAATGCATCACTAACAATGCCTGTCAACAGTTGGACAACTTTGTGATTGCTACACAGATTGCTTCTCTCCATGAAAGGTTTGTTCTATTTATAGAATAAATAAAGATTTGGAAAGTCATGGCAACTGAAGCAAATCACCCTAACAATCTAGATTTTGTGTCCCTTGGCCTTTCCATTATTGCTCATCTTATGAAGCATGAAAAGGTATATCTCTTCCCAGAGGGAATGTGCATTTCATTGAGATCAGATTATAAAGCAATCCAACTGAGGTAACTTATCTTTAAAACAAGGAAAGTGAGTTAGGAAACAGACCCTAGCTCCTTCAGAGTGCTGAAGAGAGCATAACAGAACCACACCATCTATGATATCCGAAATTTAGATTCCTCCCCACATCCTACATTAAGTGAAACAGATTTTGCTGAGTTTTATTATGCCCTATTTCAAGGCTCTAGATTCATTTAAAAATGGAACAAATCAAGTAGGCATACAAACTAGGCAAACCAAGGAATGCCCTCAGGACAAACAATTGCATCTTGGTGAAGATATGTGAGGTGACATTTTTCTATGTCGCATATGTTAGGTGGTGGTCTCTGCTATTACCTTAGGCCTGTTCCCAACTAATTCCCTATGTCAGATCTGCAATGAGCAACTGTTTTCCATTGGAATGACATTTTAGAAAAGCAGCATTCTTTGAAGGGCACAGTTAGTATTGCCAATCTCATGGTAATGTCATTGCAGAAGATGGGGCTGACATTTAAGAGGTTCCTTTGCTGCAAACTAAGTGTGTAAAATTTGGCAGAGGCTTAAGGTATGCATTTTACTCCTTTTTCACCTCTCTGAAAGACATGAAAAAACCGTTTCACAACCTCAGAAGGCTTTGGAGGCTGGATCTACATGTGCAAGCAAGATGAGAGCTGCTCACCCTTGCATTAGATGACGAAAATCACTTGTGGAGAGCCTACTATTATATAGGTCGGCTACACACATGATTTAGAAACCTGACAATATGCAACAGAATATACACTTGATTTACCCTATACCCTATTTAAAGAAAGGTAAATGATGTTAGGTTTCTCATTGTGAGAAAGCAGATTCTAAAATTCTGTAGAAGTCTCTCTGTTCTTCAGGTAATGTAGTTTTGCAAAGGGCTACTTCCATAATAGTAACTAGTATTCCCAAATGTCACTAGGACTATTCAGGCATACAAGCATTAGATGTTGCATAGAGAACAAAGAGAGAGAGGGGGACTTCCATAATTTGTTCTCACTTCGGCAGGAGCATTAGTATTGCTGAGGTGAATGGCAACCTGGCAAGAGTGGCTTGAAGAGTAGGAGAGATGGAATCATATTTAATCAAAGGAAAGGGCTTTGAAGGCTTATAAGAAAGGAATGGTTAGATTTCCATTGATTTACTTCCATTGATTTCTGAAACAATTTGTGGTGAGCCAGAAGAGAAGCTGCCATGATTGCTAGAATAATGGTCATTGGATCTGAGGCATTGCATCTAGGGCAGGATTCTCCAGTGGTCAACATTGACCCCCAAGTTGAGACTACTCAAGGTGGTGGTGGTTATTATTATTCATAGTAGTATTAAATTAGTATTAAATTATTTTATATAATAAATGTTTGGGGGTTGATGAACAATCTGAAAATTCATGAGGGGGCCAATGAGCTTGGGGTTGAGGGCCCCTGATCTAGGGTTACCAAAGGAAGCTGTGTATGACTTAGGCTTTATCCTATAAAGAGTGGTAAAGAATGGCTTAACACAAAGAAGAAGAAGAAGCTATTTGCTTAGCATTATAGCAGTTTTAGCACTTCACTGTGCTAAGGGAAGAGGAATAATGGGATTAAAATTAAGCTGTTTTTCTTTCCAAACAGAGGAGTGCAGCTATTATCCATATTTCAGTCTTCACAATTAGATGTTTATTATTCTCAAGCAATTTTGAGTTACTCAGTATGATGGAGCATATTATTAATAATCATATTTTCTTTTTCAAGTAATCTAGTATGCCACAAAACACATCTGTGTTAACAGGAAAAGACTGACAAAGCCCCCTAATTATGGAAGGAAATATGATGAAATATCTGCTTCAAGCTTCATAGTGCTTTTTTGGTCTGTTCTGTGATGGTCTCTCAGTGTGGAATATATAATTCAAACTAAAAAGATGTGCGCACAGTCTCTGCTCATCATTGATACATGGCTAAATCCCGTGACCTTTAAAGATTATGGAAACTAAATAGATTTACATTATCACTGTATATATATTATTCATAATTTATTCTGCTTCTATTAGGTATTTAGAGAAACATAGAACAATGCAAAATATTGAAGCCCCATCCAAAATTTTCTGCATCTGATTTAATTCAGATTCTCACTTTAAAAAAAAATGATCTGATTTGAATTTATCAGTTTATTTTGACTTATTTAATCTATTCAATTAAATTGTCAAATTGGTTTGAGTTGTAAGACAATCTGATAAAAATTGTCAGATTGATCCAATGAAAATGGATCAATGATTGATCATTGAAAAATCAATTTAGTTTGGAAGTTTGATCAAATCACCTTTAAACTGAATCTCCAAACTGAATATAAATCTACCTATTGTTTTCTGACTACTGAGTAACCACCGCACGTCAGTGTTGGAAAGAATTTCAGTTGTATTTCTTTTACTTTTGACCACTTTATATATTTCCAGTGCTAGGTATCTAGTGCTCAGAATAGCAGCTGGATACAAAGTATGTCTTGGTGATTCCTCTGTTGAAACAGTAGCATATCTCATTACGTTTTGAAATAAAATAATGAAAATTGCATGATAAAGATCTGTACAAAGAACTTTTACTTGTCAAACTAGAGTAAATTCTAGAAGATAAACTATTAAATGTAACAGAATATATGTTAAATTTTAAATGGACAAACAGATTTGAAAGGCAAAAACTATTAATTACCCTCTTTCACAAATATGGAACAACCACACTTACCATAGAATGTCCAGTGTTTTATTATTATTTTTTTCTTTCCCATAATTCAATAATATTCTAACTGGCATAAATAAAATTCCAGTTAGAAAAGGTCAAAGCTGGTTAGATAGTCCAGCTCAGGTTAGGAAGACCCAGGTTCAAATTCCCATCAGTCACAGAATACAGTAGGTGGTCTTGGACTATTCAGTCTTCCTGAACTTAATCTATGGAATAGTTTTTCCCCTGAGATCTGGATGGCCCCAACCTATTGGCCTTCTGAAAGGCCATGAAGATTTAGCCTTCTTCAGGCATTAGGGCCAGGATGTAGTAGAGCCTAATATGTTTGTTGGTGTATAAGTTCTTTTAAGCCACCTTTGTTACAGTATTATGATTATTTTTAATTATATTCTGTGCTTTTTTAACATCATTGATATGGGTTTTGTATATTGCTTGTTAGCAGCCCAGAGATTAAAATTAAAATAATAATAAAAGAGATTTAAGATGGTTGGCCATATAAATTTTCTAAAAGTAAGTAAAAAAAAAATAGTTCAAAATTGTCATGAGAATAAAGGGGGAAAGAAAGAGAAATATGTAAACTGCCTTACTGATTCTTGGGAGAAAAAGATGAGTCTAGGTAACAATTTAATTGAAGCCCTGATTCTTCAAATTTCTTCTGATTATTAACTGAACATAAGCAAATGTTTACACTGAAATAGCATGCAGATTTTTAGAAATCCTCTCAGAAATTTCATAAAACATTTCCTTAAAAGTTCTGTCTTTGAATGTTGAACACAAAGAAATTACAAAAATCATTTCACAAAAGTCAAACAATTTATAGCTTTGTGGCATTAGATATGTTTTTGGTCCCTTTAGAATGCATTTTATGTTTTATCCAAGTAGGAATACTCACAAATGAACTTCAATAATTATATTTATGAAAGACATTTAAATTCATATAAAGAGTTATGAACTTTTTTATATAGTATGATCATTATCTATTGTTCATTAGGAGCCAAGAGTTACTTGCTTTCAGGGGAAAAAAATCCACTGGAAAAATATTTTAAATAGAAAAAAGTAGCAATTTTTGAAGGCCTTTTTGAACTTAAAAATGGTTATGGCATTTAACTGTCATGTTGGGGAAAAAGAAAAAAACACACTCCACATCTTCCTAGCAATTCTAAAATAGCCATAAATGAAATTCATCAAAGCTTATTTTATCAATCACTTTTCTTAGGCATGCTGGTCCTAGTCAGCAATGAAAGTTTTTGGGAAGTGTCAATTAAGTTAGGGATTTGCATCTTTTTCAATCCAAGAGCTGCCTTTGCCAAGTGCTAAGGTCTAAAAAGTAGAAGGGTTAAAAACAAGCAACATCATCACTTTATTGGATGTAATTTAATTTAAATGTAGTTGAATTAAATTAAATTAAATAATTAAAAGCTGTAATGATTATATCTCATGTCTTTAGTTATATCACATTAACGAAACTACCTTGAGGGGAACTCTGAGAGATCTACTCAAGGTTTTTGAGAGGCATAGCCTAGAGACTCAGAATGTGCATCCATGGTTTGAATACATGTTTGGTGTAGTCCATGTCCCCATTTTTCTGAAGACTCTTACAATAAATATGTCTATAAAGATGTAACATCAATTAGGAGAATGTGCTGCAAAAACTTTCATTTTTAAAAAATCTCAGAATTTACTGCTTTTTTAAAAAAAAGAACAACCAAAAACTTCTGTAAGATGTGAGGATGAAAAGGGAACCAATTTTCAGTGCTTTCTCCTTGCACAGTGGTGTAGCCATTGTTGCATGCTATACAGAGCAATGCAATTATCCCTTTTATTATACATAATAAATATGAATTGCCTCTATTACTTTAAGTGACTTCAATTAAAATTTAGGAGCAATTTTCCTAGAGTATTTTCAGGTCATCTTTAAAAGTGATTTAACTATTTACTAGAACAAGTACTTTGTCTAATAATTACAGTATTATTATCTGAATGTCTCCTTTGCTTTAGGCAAAAAAAAGTGGATGTACTTCTGTAAAATATATATATATATTAGATTAGTTTTATCTCCCTAACAAAATACTAAGGATCCGTGGACATTATAATAAATTGGTCTTAGAAATCATGACAACTGTTTATATTATAACGGATGGAAGATGTACAAAGATTCTTTATTCATTTCTGACAGAAGACTTCCTAATAAATTGTCCTGTGTTGCTGTTATTAAGGATTGCCATCTGTCACACTCACTTTTCACACCCTCCTTGAGGTCAACACTGAAGATATGTTTTAGAGTACTACTTAAAATTCTTCTTCTTCTTCTTCTTCTTCTTCTTCTTCTCCTCCTTCTCCTCCTCCTCCTCCTCCTCCTCCTCCTCCTTCTTTTTTCTTTTTTCTTTTTTCTTTTTTCTTTTTTCTTTTTTCTTTTTTTACGATAGACTGAGCAAGGATGTCTAAAATAAAAGAGATGCATCCATGGCAAGAAATCAAATACCAGTGGTAGGCAGGAATTAGAGGAGCCCACCTGTCTTATGGGTTGGGACTGTTGCATAAAGTGGGAGATGAAGAAAGGGAGAAAAAGGCATGGAGGATAGGATTACACACTGCCACTGCACATACACACTTTGTAAAGGGATTTCTTCTGCACAGAGGCAAATAATTACATTTAATTAACTTTAGAGGTTCCTAGGTGTCCTCCTTAGATTAGCTTCAGCTCTAGCATCATAATTGGACTACTCTTTTATTTCTCTCCTGCTCTGTGGTTTAATTTTAAATAGCAGTGGCTGAATTTTGTTGGCATTCTTCCTGCTCTGAATGACAGCAACCTCTCTAGCCATTCCATCCAAATGAGTTACATGTTTACAGTGACACAGCAGACTTCTAAATATTAATTGAACTAGAAAAGTGGGGTAATTTATATTTTATATGAGACCTTTTTTGAGAAAAAATATACTCGTGAAAAATTAGACATGACAGGATAATTGAATTCATATGTCATTGATCCTGAGGATTGTACCTTTTTTTTAACAATTAAAATATTGAACAGTCATATTTTTTATTTGAGAGTGAACTCTACTGAACATAATGAGATTGAAAACAATTTTCCATATGGAAATTGTGATGACCTCCCTTTCTCTATCCCTTCTTTATGGACTTTCCAGGAAAAAGCATGATTTGTTATAAGGAATGAGTCATTTCTAGATTTGTTTAAAATATCCATCATAGAAAGGGAGATTTATCACCCCCAATTAAATAAAGTCAAAGTTTCCAATGGTAAAAAAAGAGGCAGGACTATTGAAATAGTGATAGCATGCCAAGTACAATTTACAATAGCAGACTGTAAAGATTATTGATGAAGATGCTAATACTAGTACTAATTCAATTAATTAGATATAATTAGACACAGTCACAGTGGTGATAAGTGCACTGTTGGAAAAGCTGAAGGACCAGGTTAGGGACAGATCATCATGGAGAAAATGTGATCTCTAAACTTGATGGCACATAAGCAATCAGTTAGCTCCAACATAGGAAATAAGTAACTGTACTTTAAAAAATTTAGATTACTGATTATAATCATATCTCATTTATATATTGATAAATATTTGATTTATGTCATATCTCTTTAATATATTGTCCTTTCCCTTCTATGTCCAGCTGCTTACAAGTTCTAAAAATGTCATCTAGAGAGTGGGATATACCATGAGGGAAAGATAAGATCCAAGCTTAATTTTGGATAATTACCACTGTGCAGAGATCTAGAATTAAAGGGAGAAACACTCCTTAAAGTGTGGAAGGAAAATACTATTTGATTTAAGGAGGTTAAATCTCCAGCTAATTTTTTCCCCTTTGAATCAGGACCTCTGGACAGGCTCAGTTACCATAACGCAAAGTTGCTCCCTGTGACCTATTGCACTTGTTCTGCAGAATGGCAGATATCAGACAGACTTTACAGGATTTACTGGAGGGGAGAGGAGAGAAGACATACAGTCGACTTCCATAGATACTTTTAAATTAACATCTTAGGCAAACTTCAGAGGTAAATTTTGAGAAGACAAATGTGGCAAGATTGAAAGATAATCAAAATATATTGGGTGAACAAGGGAGAAGAGAGAAGAATATATGCTGAATATTGACCATAAGAAGCTTTTTGACCACAAGAAGCACAGAGGGATCATCACATCATATGAAACTTATTCAGTGTAGTATTAACTGAACAGAATTAGAGAAAGAGTATCAGGATGTTAGGTGAAGTCATAAATATCATTACAGGATCTTCTGAAGGCAAACTCTGAAGAAGACATATAAGGTAAGAATATCACCATTATATACTCCATTTTTTAAAAAAATGATAGGAATAAGAAGATACTCCAGAAATCTAAATGGACTTCTAATAAATCCAGACAAAGCAGAATAATATAAATAGTAACAAATGCTGTGAAAAGCAAGAGACAGTTGAAGAATAATGAGGATTTGTATGCCTTTGAATATGATATACGATAGCACCAAAAACCAACTTTGTCAATGACCAATCATTAGCAGATATCGCAATTAAAATAAAATTTCTGTTAACGAGCAGAAGAGGGCACAGGAAGGATGCATCCATGCTATTCTTTATTTAAACATTATACCATACCTTGCCACGACAGACATTCAGGACAGCACAATAATAACATGCCTTGTAATTAATACAACAAAGTTAAACTAAGTCAAAAATAAAAGTAAAACAGCATCAAAGCAACAGTTACACAATAAACTACAGTAATTTTTAATAATGAAAGTAGGAAAGCAATAATAAAACAGTATTGATCAGGATAAAAATACATCATGACATGTAAGTTTGGGATACTAAAACTTGTAGAAGTAATGGAGAACTTTCTCTGATTAAAATCCTAAACTGCTGGGGACAATATGAATGGCTTCATGCGTGTACAATTTTTCACTTCTCTGCAGATTTAAAGGAAGTTGCAGGGGGGAAAAAAATACAAAAGAAGAAAAGACTAGTAATGGAGTTGACAGTGGCTAGTGTTGTGGCAAGAAACATCTGTAGTACACCTCCAAATAATCATGGGTAGAAGCAATGAGGTCAAAGTCATAATGGAAATGTAACGGGATTCTGAGAAGTATCGACAATAAGGTATGATTTTCTAAAGAATTTATCAGCAACAAATTTCTTTAGGGAAAGAAGTTAGCACTGAAATGCCTGTAGCAGATTGCATTAGCCTCTAACAAGCTGTGAAAAAAAGTGAGATTTCAGAGACTGAGCAGAAGGTATTATTCTGATACAGAGCACAAAAGGGAAGACAATTGAGAGAGCCTTTCGACTTGGTGGCATTGTTAAAATGGCTGTCTAGTGTCTTCAATGCCTTATAAATATCTCTAAATCATCTGATTTAAGTGGGCAAAAATTGCTAAAAAAATTACATTGGATACAGTTCAAAACAGATTTATCAAGAGGACAAGGAGTGTAACTAAATGGGCTCACTTTAAGTTGAAACAGTATAATTGTTACATTTTTCCTGTATTCTGTAAAGACATATAACTTAAAGATATTTGCTTGAGATATAAAAACTGCTCATATGTAGAACTGCATTTTTTATTTTTTATTTTAAAAATTAAGTATACTTTACATACCAAACTTATCCTTATTCATTCTAGAGATATATTTGTTTCCTTGGTGGTGGCTTATAAATAAAGATTTATTTATTTATTATTTTTCTACTCTGTCACAATCAAATGACTCTTGGTGGCTTACACAGAATATAAAATAAATTAAAATATCCATGGTCTAATTAAAATCCCAAGAGGAGCTGTCTAAAACAACATAAACAAGAAATAACAAAAATTAGGAACTAGAAGTAGAATAAAAAATTAAAAGATGACATCATACGTAAGCCTAAGAGAACATCCTCTGAAATAGTGTGTTTGTTTGCTTGTGTGTTTTTACAATTTCCAAGAAACTAACAGGGAGGGGACTAGCCAGGTCTCTAGCAGGAAGCTATCCAAAGTGTTGATGCTGCCACACAAAAGCAGCACCTTTTAGCTTCAGTCCCCCTGAACCTCTCAGAAATTTGGGACAATGAGCAATTTCTCCTTGGCTTTTTAATATGTTGAGCCAATTTTGGCTAGAGTATCTTCAGGTGGTCCTGAAGATACTCAGGTGCCAAGCCATAAAAGGCTTTATAGGTCAAGACTAGCACCTTAAACTGTATGCTGAAACCAACTGGAAATTAGAGCGGGGTCTGCAAAATTAGTGTTATGTGCTCTCAGCGCCAAGAGCCAGTAAGTACACAGGCCATTGCATTCTGGAACAGTTGCAGCTTCCAAGTAATCTTTAAGGGCAGTCCCATATAAAGCATATTGCTGTAGGGTGGTAAGAAGGCCATGAACCATTGTGGCCAGTCCTCCTGCACCAAGTAAGGCCACAACTGCTCTACTACCTGAAACTGGGCATAAGCCCCTCCCTCTATGGCTTTCAGTTGTTGTTCAAGCAAAGACCATGGGTTCAGAAGGATCTCCAAGTTTCAAACCTGCTTCTAATGGGTAAATGCCCATTAGGGGACAACAGTGGAACCCCAACGGTAAGTCCATCTTGTTATCCCTGAGTATCCAGTCTCTCACACCCTCCTGGCACTGGGAAAGAATGTCAGCAGCATCTCTTTTACAGCCTGGAGTAGTGATCATCAGTGTACTCACAATATTTACCCTGAACTGTCAAATGACCTCACCCAGAGGCTTCATGAAGATGATAAATAGCAGGGGAATGTGGACTGACCCATGAGAGAGATTGCACATCAAGGGGTCTTAGGCCAACCTCTCCACCCCATTACAACAGACTGAAACTACCCACTGAGGAAGGAGCAGAACCATCACACAACAATGACTGCTATCCCCAAAACCTGCAGGCAGGCCTGCAAGATACCATGGATGATAATATAAAAGGCCATTGAGAAGTCCAGCAGAACCAGGAGGGTTGTACTACCCTATCTAGGCCCTGACATAAGTCATCCAAGCAAGCTGTCTCCATCCCATACCCCAGTCTGAGCCCAGATTTGCTATTTCCAACATTGTTTGGGGCACTAGTTGGATTGGAAGAGAATGAGCACGGTTTAAAAATTGGAGGAAGAAAGTATCAGTGACCTGTGCTATTGCAGAGGAGTGTGGAGATGACCTTGAAGAAGGATCAGCAACCTTTATACAAACATCAGCTTAGCCTGGATAGACACGACAGGTTGAGGAAAAGTCTCAATATTACCTTGCCTTGATTCTTTTTAGTATAAGAGGGGAGAGGAAAAACCTCTGTCATGCTTTCAAGACTCTGTTATTATATTATATAATAATAAAGTAGTGTTCCAATAGTTATGTTTTTTTCTTGACCTGATCCACCTTGAAGGGCTGACGGCTATGTGATGACACTACTCTCATAGCTGAAAATGCAAATTATCTGGAAGCTCTAGCAGTGATAGGCAAGGAACAAAGTAAAAAATGGGGCCAAGATGAAATATAAAGAAGGCCAATCTAATGACAGCAGATATAACAACCCATCTTAGAACTGTCAATGAGGATAATGAATGGTGGATAGCTTCTGCCTTTTAGGATTAACTATCAGCAGTAAAAGAACCAGCAGTCAAGAAATACATTGGAGACTAGCACTTGGTAAGATAACAATGAAGGCTTTGGAAAAGATATTCAGATGCTTTGATGGGTCTATACCTACAAAAATCAGAACTCTGCAGGTAGTGATTTCCCTTGTGACAATGTGTGGAAACAAAAATTGGACTTTGAAGAAGCAGGATATTTATTCATTTATTTAGAGCATTTACAAAGCTATCCAACTCAAACAATGTGATTCTGGACAGCATACAACACTAAAGAAAATATAAGAGAAAAGCAGCACAAACCACTAAAACAAAATAAACCAATTAAATGGTGATCATAAACTAAAAATGTATTGTTTTCCACTAATGGGAACTCTTCTTATCCTGACCCAAGTACCTGGGAAATATATAAATATATAAAAATATATGAACATTTGAACTTCTCATATGTGTCTAAAATATGATAATTTGTGCCTTGAGTAAGAACTATGGATTGATTTGTTCTATGATCCATTTGTTTGTTTCTTGGCCATTCCTAATATTTTCAGGAGTTTTCTCCAACACCTGGAGAACTCCTGAATGTATTAGGAATGGCCAAGAAAACAAACAAATGGATCATAGAACAAATCAATCCATAGTTTTTACTCAAGGCACAAATTATCATATTTTAGACACATATGCGAAGACCTAGTTCCCTGAAGAAGTCTATCATATAGGGAAAGGTGGAAGGAAGGAGGAGAATGACCAGCAGTAAGGTGTCTCAGACAAGCCTCTCCCAAGTTCACAGAAAAAGGGAGGGAGGGGAAAAGCACATTCAGACTTGCAAGATTCTATTACTATAACTTTACAATAAAAGAAGTACTGACCTACATGACATTGGTTTCCTAGTCTGGTCTACCTTGAAGGGCTGGCACCTTTTTGACAAAAATTCTATTTGCTATGGATGCCCAGAAAAACTATGGCATCTTTCTTTCCCCCTGCCCCCATTTTTTTTCCCATAGAATTGCACTCAGGGATTTCAATAATGGAGAGGATGTTTCCAGATGTTGCTTCAAAATTTGCCATCAATTAACTGATGCAGGAATAAAATATGATGCTTTGATTTTCATTTAAATAATCAGCAGTCATACTGATGCATCACTTATCACCCAATTCAATGAATGAGAACTGCCAGGGCATATTAAAGTTCAGGGTTTAATCCTCACATCTGTGTTTGCACCTCTCTGTTCTTTCCTTTCACGTTGGCACTGTTATCATTGACCTGATCTTTCATGTCAGCTTTTGCAATTCCCACAGCTTCCAGGTTTTTCAGAAACACGTTTATCCTATAGTGTCACCAGTGTCAATAAATTTGGGGAAATTTTCTCTCACAGTCACCCTTCCAGGGGCATTTTCATTAGGTTCTGCTGTTGTTACATAACAAACCATTAGTCATTTGTTCCATATGGCTGTTAATAGGTGTGCAGTCCAGAATAATAGCACAATACCTGGTTGACTTTAGATCTGCCACAATTTTCTTTTTGACTTTTATTGCCAGTAACCATATGATCTCAATCTGAATTGTTTTTCTGAGGTAGTAGTTTGTGTAGATTTCTTAGGTGGTGGCTCTTCCTAAATGCTCTTAAAGTATAACATTGCTCTCAATCATCAACTCTGTAATTTTAAGGAATTTTCTATTATTTGACACATACATCTATGTCCTGAAGTTCCGCACAATGATAGGCTTTCGGTAGCAAGCTTTCTCACAATGCTAATGAGCCTTTTGCCAGAAAAAATTATTCTTATTATCTGTGATGGCCTTTACCCTTAGTCTCATCTCAGGTTCCTCCATCTATCTTATGATATGCCAAATTTCTAGTCAGATTTCTCCAGTTCTTTATTCCTGTAAAATTCATTATTGCTGGAAGATTTTGCAACAAAAACAGTATGCAGCATTCTTAGTTTTTGAATACACACACCAAGTCCTGGGGATTTTAAGTCAATAATACGTTGGATTGAAATATCTATTTTCATTGCCTTTCACTTGCTGTGACCCATGAAATGCAAGGAGGTCCTTTAGGCTATGTCTCAAGAGGATCCAGAATGCACATGTTTGTTGCATTATAACACCCCATCACATGCTAGGCATTTCTGTTAGTGCAGACTAGTAAAATCAGTCGTACACTAACAAGGAAGCTAGCATGGAAAGTACCAGCAACAACCTGGGGAAAAGCCTCAAATTTCAGGAGGCAAGCCCCCGCAGCTTGTCACGTGCTCAATCGGAGCACATGATCCCTTGTGTTTCATGTATTATCATATATGGTTATGGGCTTGTATTAGGTAGTGTGACGTAGATATGCTTAACCCAGCCCTCTGATATGCTTAACCCAGCCCTCTGATGTACTCAATAAAAGAGGTTTCCAGACTCCGGTCTGGGCGCTCTCACCCCCCTCAAAGGAGAATCAGTTTGGTGTCTTCTTTCCCCTCGCTCGTGAGAGGCCCGCAGTAACTGCGTGAATGTTACAACTGGTGACCCCGACGTGATCCCCAATAACTGGGTAATCGTCCGTCGCCCTCCGCCTGAGACCTCCGATACTCACGCCCGGGAAAAGGGCTCGATGCGTCTCAGCCGCCTGCCGGCTCTCTCGTAGGTATCGGGGGCAGGTTGTCCAAGTCCCAGGTTGCGTACCTCCACAAACTTGGAAACCTTCTCAAGGCCCCTTCTCCCTCCGCCTGAGACCTCCGGTGCTTACGCCCGAGAACGGGCTCAACGCATCCCGGCCGCCTGCCGGCCCCCTCGTAAGTATGGGGGGTGGGTTCTCCAAGTCACAGATTGTGCACCTCCACGAACTTGGAAACCTTCTCAAGGCCTCTAACATTATTCTTTCTAATCGAGGCACCCCATTGCCTCCAATTAAGAAAAAAAGGCTAGCTGGACTGCTAAAATATGTCTGGCTCAAATGTCCGGTCTATCCTGAGACCGGGTCAACAAAAGCCACATTGTGGAGAAAGATTTTGAAGTATTTAAATGAGCCACCAAAAGCTCCACAGCAAATTATTGTCTCCTGCCGTATTCTTTTAGAAGCTCTGGAAGTTTACGATGAGGAGCCGAGGATGGCTGCTGCTGAAATCACAGCGCCTTCTCTTTACGAGGGCCATTCACCATCGGCCCCCCCTCTCCCTCTAACATCAAAAGGAAAGGGATGAGGAATTTAGGGCCATTTGCCATCGGCCCCCCCCTCTCCCTCTAACAACAAAGGAAAGGGATGAGGAACTTTTCCCTCCTCCGGCAACTCCAACTGCTGGACCCCTGGTACGCGCCATGATAGAGGCTCGTGCTAGAGGGGAATTAGATTTGGAGGATATGCAATCTTGTGCTGCCTTCCCTGTCTCATATATTCCCGATCCCAACAACCCCAATAACCCTCCTACCCAAGTGTTTGCTCCTTTGTCTTATAAAGTTGTAAAGGATATTAAAACTGCTGTAACTACTTATGGCTTACAATCTCGCTATTCTATGGGCTTGTTTCTAACACTTGCAAATTCTTCTGACATGATGATTTCTGATTGGCAAATGCTGTGTAATATGATTTTAACTCCTGCTCAGTATGTTGTGTGGTGGTCAGAATATCAAAAACAAATTGCCCTTATTGTGCAGGATGGTTTCTCTGCAAATGTAACCAATGATCACTTGCTGGGACAAGGAATTTTTACAACTGCTGCCGCTCAAATCAACTCTCCAAGGGCTTCATTTCCCTTGGTTTCACAAGCAGCTGTATCTGCATTGTGGAAAGTTGATGATTCCTCAGCCACCCCCACACAATCCTTTTCAAAAATCATGCAGGGATCTATTGAAAATTATTCTGAATTTCTTAGCCGTTTCCAATTAGCCATTGAGCGTCAGATTGATAATGAGGACGCTCGTAATGAATTGTTATTAAAACTAGCCTATGAAAATGCAAATGCTGATTGTCTGGGTCTCTGTGTATTATAAAGAATCTCTCGTGCCTCAGTGCTCGGTTGGAAGTGATTTGTGTGTTTCCCCAATTATTTCCACGCTGTTGACCAGGGCTGTGTGTCTGTCTGCTCCAGCCGCACCTATCTGGAAATCCAGGTAGAAAGCAAAGGGGGCTGACAAGATCCGCGTGCCTCAACAGGCTGTGAGTGTGTGTGTGAGTGACCATAGGCTGAACCTGGGAGCAGCGTCTGTAACATACCCATTAGACTTGGCCACTTTGGAAACAGATCTGCGAGAAGCAAGGAAAGCTGTTGGAAATGTTGGAGAGGAAAGTAAAGTAAAGACTGTGGGGGAGGTGCGAATAATAAGAGATAGGTGGAAAAGAAGGGGAGACAGCAGGAATAGGAATTTGTGGAGTAATCAGGGGCAGAGAGTAGGGAATGGAGAGGAGCGTGTGCAAGTGTGGCGAAAGCTGAAAGAAAACATGGAGAGATGGGATGGGGCTCCTACTAGAAGCTTGTAGGAGCGGGTGAAGCAGTTATGGAGAAGTCAGGGAGGAAAGCATGGATCAGAAGAGGAAGATGTAGGGAAAGTTAAGGAGAAAGAGCAGTTTTTTTTCTGCTCCAGCAGGAACTGAAGCTGGAAGGGGAGGATATGTGAATTGGAATCCCGAATGGCTTAAAAAACCTAGCAGAACTAAGAACAGATATAGCTAAAGTCTTAGAACAAACTGATGCTGTTTCCAAAGAATCCACAATTACATTAAACCAGGGGATCAAGTTATGGTGAAAAAAGGAAAACCAGGAGGAGCCCTGGGACCACGATGGAAGGGACCACATATAGTCCTTGATGTAATTTCACCCCATCTAGTGTACCTGGACACAAACAGATGGTGGCACCGTTCCCAAGTTAAGCCTGTGTAACTTGTGTAAATAGGCTAGGTTATTTTTCTTTTCTATTCCCTTTTTTTTTGTTTGTTTTTGTTCCCCCCCCTTTCTTTGTTTTCCTTTGCTTTTTGTTTGTTTGTTTGTTTTTGTCCCCCCACCCTTTTGATTTTATCCACAGGATCCAAGCATGAAGATCTACAGTACATCCAAATTCTCCTGCTGGGACAATGCCTAGAAGCTCTGCAGCACAGTTCTAACAACAATTTTTTTGTAGAACTGGCACAAACAGCTATGAACAGCTCAGCTTTTGCGTAGGGTGACTTTTGGCAGTGGGAGGAATCACATCTACCTGTTTCTTTGGAATACCCTCCAGCCTAGAGACATTAAGAGATGTTACTGCTTTAAAGAATTTCACTAATGACTTGTGGGAGGGAATGTTTTTTCACTTTGGATCTTCTCCAGAACCTGAACCATGGACAAACTAGAGGAGAATGACCCTGAATCTTTCAGGTGTAACCAATGAAGAAGTGACTGATATTAGTCCTCCAAAACCGTGTAGCTATTGACTAAGAGCAGGACAAGGCTGCAAATCCTTTCAATGTTTTTGTTGTTTTAACCTTGTAGGGCATTATTTTGATACACAATTTTATACTCTATATATACACAATTTTATATATTTTATATATGCTTCACATAATGTATAACCATACCTGTAACAGTGCACTCTATTTTATTTCTAAAGGGTTAACTTGCTTTTGCTTTGTAAAGAGCACTGGTTTCTTCCTCCCCCCCCTTATCTCTTTGCTGAATGCCTGATTGTCTTCGAATAAGCAATTAGCCGAGTACAAGCTCAATGTTGTATCAAGCTTTTCGCAACAGTTGTGAGGCCCTGCATTCCAGAGAGAGATAAGAAAAATCTTGTATGCCATTCCCTTGGTAACCAGAAGAAAAAGTTACATTTAAGTTCACCTTCCTAAGAACCACCTTTCACTTGTTCAGACCGTCCCAAAAATCCCTTGTATGAGGGGATGTATTATCTGATTATAGATTTAAATGTCTATAAAGCCTCTGATGTTTGTGTTGTGAGGTGTGATTCCATCAACATTTTTTGTTAATGTGTTGATTGGGGTCACCCAGCTGTGTCTTGATCAAACTACATTTGCTATTCATCAGAAGTCTTACATTGAGACAAAACTAGCCAAGCTTAAAAATTCTAGCCTCTCACATTTCCCAAGATCCAGAGGGATGGAGCTGGTCATGGCTCACATCTTGGTTACCAGACTTTGGATCTTGGGGAAGGAAAATTGTTCAGACCTTGTTGTTTGTATTATTTGTTTTTATATTAATTTCTTCAATCTTTCAATGTGTTAAAATTGTTTTCTGGAAATATTGTATTTCCATGTCAACTGGACAGCAAACCTATTGGCAAGAATACCTAAAAAACCTGTAAGGCTCTGAGTGGGTGATGAGTGAACCCCATTTTGTGGCATCTCCTGTTTAACTCGATGCCAAGGGGAGGAATAGGTCAGACTTGGTGGCTTCTGTCCCTCTAGCTAGTGCCTGGCAGCCTGGTTGGGAAGGACGTGGGTAAGTGTGTGTGTGTGGCCTTGAAGGAAGAGTGCTGCTTCTATGCTGACCATTCTGGAATTGTTCAAGAATCCATGACCAAACTGAGAGAGGGCCTGAATGCTCGCAGGCGAGAGCGCGAAGACCAACAAGGATGGTTTGAGGGATGGTTTAATCTCTCCCCGTGGCTCACAACCTTGGTTAGCACTCTCGCTGGACTATAGCGAGTACAGTTATAGCATGTACAGTTGGTCCTTGTGTCCTTAATAGGCTTATAAGGTTTTTTCAGGACAGACTGGGTACCATAGAAGCACAGGTCAACATGGTCTGCACTCATAAATACCTGCCTCTCCCAACCACGGAACCAGTGGCACCTGAACAGCTTTTTTGCAAACCTCAACTCACCTTTATCAGTGATGAGGAGGAAGCTGCTCTTTAAAATAATAAAAACAGAGGAGATGTTGCATTATAACACCCCATCACATGCTAGGCATTTCTGTTAGTGCAGACTAGTAAAATCAGTCGTACACTAACAAGGAAGCTAGCATGGAAAGTACCAGCAACAACCTGGGGAAAAGCCTCAAATTTCAGGAGGCAAGCCCCCGCAGCTTGTCACGTGCTCAATTGGAGCACATGATCCCTTGTGTTTCATGTATTATCATATATGGTTATGGGCTTGTATTAGGTAGTGTGACGTAGATATGCTTAACCCAGCCCTCTGATATGCTTAACCCAGCCCTCTGATGTACTCAATAAAAGAGGTTTCCAGACTCCGGTCTGGGCGCTCTCACCCCCCTCAAAGGAGAATCAGTTTGGTGTCTTCTTTCCCCTCGCTCGTGAGAGGCCCGCAGTAACTGCGTGAATGTTACACATGTTATCTAAAAAAACTAAACTCAGTAGCAGCTATTTCATGCCCCTCCATTACAGTGTTCTCCATTCTACGCTTTTCTTAAGAAATGTATGGCTACACCTATTTAAAATGTATATAGCTATAATAGTATGTGAGAATGACCTTGGGAGACGGGCAGAAGAGCCACAGCCAGGGGAATGGTCAGATAAGAGGCAATCTTATCCTGCAGCAGGAATGTGGGTGGGGCAAAAGTCTCAGAAGGGACCCTCCCTAGTTTCTTGGGCTGTAAAGACCATGGGGGAGAAATATACTTTCAGACTTGCAAGATTGATGTCAGTCTTGCAAGGTACTCCAGACAGGAAGCATGTCCAGATGAACTAATTCTACTTTATTTTAAGGTAACATTAACAGAATCTTGCAAGTCTGAAAATACATTTCCCAAGGTCATTCCCACATACCATTATAATAGCTGCTAGGTCACCTGCATTCTAAGTACAGCCATCTTCACATTGCTTACATCCTTACTGGGGTTAGAAGTCTCCCTGTGAACATTTGTATCCATGTGTCTCAGGAGAGCAAATTCATTTCTTTGCTTTTTTGTTTCATCTTTTCCCTTTACCCTTTCCCTGAACGCTGCCCCAGAGGAGCATTTTCTTCTCTCAGTCATGACTATTACTCTGTGCCAGCTATAGTGGTTCTCAATATTCAAATAAAGGAGGCAAAGAAATGAAGATGCTGTCAGTGTCTTAAAGGCCTAACTGCTCCTACTAGTATCTCATCTGACAAGCTCACTGCCTGTTCTCCTCAAATGGCTTCAGAGAAGCAGCAGGAAACAAGAAGCTCCCTGACAAGCTGTGTCAGTCAGTCTAGACCCCTGGGGTGATAGAGAGGTACATAAGGGGCTCCCCTTCATACCTCTCCCTGAAGCTCCTGCAGCTTTCCCTCTCATTTTCTTTCCTGCCTGCAATATCTCTGTGCCCTCTTCCTTAGAACAGTGCTCCATCATCTGTATATCTAGGACAGAGAGAATACATATACACAATTTTCTGCACAAGGATTCTGTGGGTGCCCCTTACCCAAAGTCTGGCACCTGGAGTGACTGCATTGTGGCAAGACCATCCCTGCTGACAATGTTACTAGTAAATGAAGAAAACAAAAATTCCCTGCAGCTGAAAGTAGCTCATTGGAGAGCAGATTTTGCTCACTATTTGGAATCCCCAGTTCTCGCCATGATGTTATAAACCAATTTGTCCTTAAACACAATTGGATTCCCATAGTCATAATTTTAAAAGCTAAGAAATAAATTGGTTTAGCAGCTTATCTAAGGAAAGGAAGGCAACAGGAAAAAAAAATCTTTGGAGACAAAACTAAAGGAGTAAAATCTATTATGTTACTTATTTTTCAACAGGAATATGGCTTTTCTGACTACCTTGTTTCAACTGTAGAGAAAGAACTCATTCAAGCCTGTCGTCTTAACACCTGGTGTGCAATTTGATAGAGCTTTCTTATTATTCATAAGGCAAATTAATTTTAAAATTGAGAGGTCTCTGTGATTAACCAATATTTAAACCCCTTGTTTAATAATTCATGGGTTGCTTCACAGTGATCATTCACTGCCAAGTATTAATGAAAGATGGGAATTTGGTATAAGGTTATTATGATAGTGGTATAAATGTTCCTTGCTGTTCTAATAGGACAATATCTAGACAAAGAAGCTGAGATGTTTCTGTCTTTCTTTTCTTCAGTGCATGGCACAGGAGTATAATCCTAAATGTATTTTGTTGTATGGGCCATAAGTTTATTGTATGGACCAAAATGTCAGTAAGAAAAAAAAATGCAGATGTGTTCTCTGAAACCTGCATTTTCAGATATTTATATGCACCTCCAGTCCTGGTGTCTCATCTTTAATATGCATGTATATGTGTATGTGTCTATCTGTCTATCTATCTTGGTTCCATAAGCCTCAGTTTTTTTCTACACATACCTATGTTCTTATTGGATAATGGGGCCTCTTAGGGATTGCTAACTGTTAGAAGAACAGGAAAGAGAAAACAAAACAAAACAGGTTTTTGGCTAGATGGTGTGACATAGGAGGTAATCAGAAAGGCATTCATGTGAATCTAACCATAACAAAGGACAGCAAAGCAAACTCAGTCTCCGTTCTAACCTTTGCTAAGAACTGCGTAAAGATAACACACATATACATTCACTTAATGCTCCTGTCAATCTTTATAGTCCACTCAATACACAGTTTATTCAAGTCCCTGCTGCCAGAATCAGCTTCTCCTGGAAACATTTCAGCTTAGTGCTCTGTCTAAAAACAACAGCAACAACAACAACAACAACAACAACAAAACCCAAAAACACAGAAGGTTGCATACAAGACCTTTCTTGATAGGAACACTGTACGTGGCATTTTAATCCTTTGGTGGAATGTAGCTTAAATTCCCTTCTGATGTGACTGTGCATGAGGCATTTTTTTCCTTACTGCATGTTTTCATTTGTAAGCAGAAACAAAGCAGATGGTGAAGGCACAGCTGAATGTGATGTGTCAGTTAAAATAACCAAAGCTACTAAATACAGTTTTACCAATGGGGACCCTTTCTAGGGAGACATTGCCTGTTATGTTTTGAATACACTTATTTCAAATGCTACCAAGAGGTCATGTGCATCTCATATTCAGTGACAGCTATTGCCATCTTTTGCTTTATTGATTAGGGAAGACAGATCATTGATTTGGTGTTGAGCACCACTAAGAATGCTGGCAAGGCAATGATCATTGAGAAATGTGAGCCATAAAAATGGGATTTACTGTAATTGGACTCACTGTAAGGCTGATCTAATGGAAACATTACAATTTTTGATGGCACATTGGTTTTATTCTCATATGCTTAATAACAAAATGGAACAAAACCCATACAATACCGCTGTGTGCTAAAACACTTGAGACAGTGTTGGGAGAGAATATTTTAGTTTATAGTTTGCTTTTTCCTTACTAGCATTTTTCCCACACGTGTAGGGCCTGCTTTTTTCACATCAACCAAATGTTGATCCATTCGTTGTGACAGGAATTGACTGACTGGCTTGTCACCCAAGCTTGATGTCACCCAAAGTCACCCAGCCGGCTTTCATGCCTAAGGCGGGACTAGAACTCAGTCTCCTGGTTTCTAGCCTGGAGCTTTAACCACTAGTCCAAACTGGTATTAAACATATAATTGTTATGTTTGATGCCCCTAGTTTTTGTTTTTAAGAAGTTCAACACACATTAACATTTTGGCAATTAAAAGGATGCTACCTGGAAAGAAAAGGTGACATTGAGTAACAAATCAGTTATCACATAAGCTTTTCTCAATCACAGATGGCTTCCTCGAATATGGGGTACATGTACATGTACACACATGTATACACACCAGTGATTGGGATATAAAAAAAGGAGTGCTGTGGGAAGACAAATTAGAGAAATAGAATTATTTTAAATAATCAGGTACAGAGAGAAAGAATTACTTCAGATAGGGGCCATAAATAAAGGAGCAACTCAGGTATAAATTCAGTGTTTAATTTATAGCAGGGGTTCTTAACCTTGAGGAGACATGGATAGATTTCAGTGGGTTGGTAAACTTGGATGGGAAAAAGTTGCAACTTTATTTTCACATATACTGTATATGTTATTTGTTAATATTTTGATAATTGTATTTGAGCATGATTGGGATCCATAGGTTTCACTAGACTCTCAAAGGGGTCCATGGCACAAAAAAGTTAACCCACCTCCTGATTTAGAATCTTTATAAACATTTAAATCTATAAAAATGAGATTTATTCACTACCATCAAGAAGGCATTACTGCAAAATTGATTTGAAAGGGGAGGGTATTTTTGCAAAACTTTTATTGCCAATGAAAGGTTTTTATCTTTAAAGGATAAATGATAATAGGGTGATATTGCTTATTTAAAGTAAGAGTAGGAGGTAGAATCATAGTGTCAGGAACATAGCTATATTCATAAATCTTATTGATTATATAACGAAGCAAAATTTGATATAACCCCACACTTTTATTGAATAAATCCTGATTGGTTAGGGAAATGTGCTATCATGGTTCTCATCCAGCTATTCAACTAGCTTAGTCAGATAGTTATGGATTTTAAACAGAAATAAAGAGTGTCTGTGTGTGTGTGTGTGTGTGTGTGTGTGTGTTTGTGTACACACATCAGTATTGACAGCATAAGTAATAATTACTTCTTTTTTTTTTAAGTGGGACCCTGGAGAATGTTTTCTTTAGTTTTTTTCCCCCCATCTTTATTATCTTCATAAATAATTCAAGGTGGCAAATATACCTAACACTCCTGCCTCCTATTTTCCCCACAACAACAATCCTGTGAGGTGGGTTGGGCTAAGAGAGAGTGATTGGCCCAAAGTCTGCCAGCTGGCTTTCATGCCTACGGTGGGACTAGAACTCACAATCTCCTGCTTTCTAGCCTGGAACCTTAACCACTAGATCAAACTGGCTCTCTTTTAAAGATATTAAATATTAAAGATACCTTTCTGAAATTGGTATCATTTTTGCTTCCTTGGTCTTGGTAGCTACCTTGGTCTTGACACTAAGTTGGTCTTCTGTCCTTTTGTCAAAAACAAAAAAATGATTTAATTTTAAAAATTAAAATATTGAAAAATAATTCATAATATTTGTATATCATCAATTCATTGCTGTAAATCAAGTATACATTTCTTCTTTTAGTGCTGTATAATAATTTATTTGACCAGCCCCCAAGCACCAAATGCCCCAAATTTTTGGTATCTTGATATATTCCAAATACTGGGGATAGCCAAGAAGATCATATGTATCATTGATTCATAACAATAAAATCTAAACTCCTGTTAATAGTCTTACTGATTTCACTCCAGAATGTAGTTATTATAGAACAAATATGGATCATTTGAGTGAAAGTTTCAACTCCTGAATTTAATTTCCAAGAGCAAGACAATGGCAACCAGCTCTTAAATATTTTCTAGGGTGTCCAAGAGAAATAGGTTAATGTTTTCTGTTTGCACTAACTTCATTCTCAGATCAAAGGAGACTAATTTACACTGACTTACACAAATTAGATATTCATTCCAAACATTGCATAAAACTTAATATAAATTTCACTGTAGTTCTTGAATTTAGATTAATGGCTTTGGAGTCTTGACAGAAATTCAGTAACAGTACTAGCATCAGACCAGCTAGTCCAAATAATAAATTGTTGACTTAAATAAACTGCTAAGATGCATTCAGAGGTAAATCAAACTCAATTTCTATTGTACACAATTTTAAGAGCTGTTTCATAAAAAATAAGTGTGAGAGATTGTGAGAGGGATGGGAAAGTTGGGGATAAATGGCAATTAAGCTCAAGTGGAGAGACATTTGAGAAAAGGTCTTTCAGCCTTAGTTAACCCACTATAAAAGAGGCTAGGGAATTCCTATTATACTTTCCAAGATTCTCTGTTTATCCTAGATTATCATTTCTTTTCATCCTAGTATTCTTCACACATGTGCAGGGTCTACTTTTTTTTTGGATCAACTGAATGTTGATCATTGGTTGTGACAATTATTAATTAATTAATAATTAATTAATGACAAATTGACCAACCAGCTTGTACCCCAACCCTGACATTATGGGCTGGAGAGTGAGTGACTGGCCCAATGTCACCCAGCCAGTTTTCATGCCTAAGTCTCCTGGTTTCTAGCCTGGAGCCTTAACCACTAGACCAAACTGGCTGTCTTTTAAAGATATTAAATATTAAAGATACCTTTCTGAAATTGGTATCATTCTTGCTTCCTTGGTCTTGGTAGCTACATTGGGCTTGACACTAAGTTGGTCCAAAGTAATAAGACTGTGTGAGGCTCAATTGTCCTAGCTACTGGATTTATCCATTCTTACAAAATGTAAGCTGCTGATGGCTAAATGGATCAAAAGAATACTTGTGAGTGAATATTTTCCATATGTATCTTGCAGCATTGTACAGATATTGAAAGTGATCCCTTTAAAACAAGAATCCTAATACTTTCCAGTATTAGGCTTTAAGCAGGCTCAAATATAAATTCTTAAGCTGAGTTCTGACTTCTGAGATTCTTTATTCCAGCCAGTAACTAAAACTAAAATAAACAACCAGGGATAAGGCAGAAAGTGTGGAAAATTCAGTGTACTTTCCCCAAGAAATAACTAATTTCTGCAGTGAGCATGCTGTAGGATGGCCCTGTTGAAAAAAAAAATTCAATATCATATAAATAATTTAAAATAATGTGATAGAAGTTAGACCTCTCCAAATATAAATCAACCACAAAGTTAATTTCATCTTAATCATCTTAATTTTATCTCAAATATACAGGAATTTGAGACCATCTGTCATATCATGTTTTATTTATGTAAAAATAGGGAATAAATTCAAATTTAGCAGTTGGCAATATTTTCTAGGAATCTTTGTTTAAAGATAAATTAAGCAATTAGAATCCAACCTAAAACCCTAATATTTCTATTTGTCAAAATTATTGTTATGACCTAGTAGCATCCATTTTGATTTTCTCCAATTTATAGGGTAACCAGGCAGTATATTAAACATGAATTAAGAACAGAAATTTCTGATTTATCCATAAAATATAGGTTCATACGGCAATGTCTTCTATTCTGTCTCCCCCCAAGTATAACTCCTTTATTTTCAGAATTTCTCACCATGCAGCTAGAATATCTAGATCCAGATTAAAAAAATTAAAGAAGGCATCTTTGACATGTATTGCAACATAAATTTAATCAAGCAGATGACACACAATAACTCATGATTTAAGGATTTAATAAACCATATGAAATGAACCATATGAAGAAACCCAATATATGTCAAAATATGTCTCAAAAAACTCCAGGAAGCCAGATCAAAAGCTTTTTCAGCATCCAGTAAATTATACTGCTTGTTCTGGTCTGACAGTTATCAGCAAATCATAAATCTGCTGATGGTTAATGAGCCAAAAAAAAAAAATTAAGTATCTTGTATAATGTTTCAGCAAGGATTTAAACAGCAGCCAACAGATCTATCACAGCAGTCAATGATTCAAAGCTGACTTACATCCAGAAATTCCAGGGGCAGGACAGAGATGTGGCCAAGGGAGATGAAAGGTCCAAAACAGTTGTAAACTCGACCTATGTCAGAAGCAGGTATGAGTTGTAATACCAGCCTCCCTGATACTAAGAGTCAGCATCAAAGAATGAGTATTTTCAGACTCAGAGCCCTGTGAGAAGAAGGCTTTTAAGGAAAAAGGGAGGTAAAGGAAGAACAAAGGAGGTAGCAACTCAAGCTGATAATAGAGAGAAAGCAAAAGGTAAAGGAAACTATTACTAGAGTATTTTTAAGTTTGTAAAACTCCCACAACCCTTCAAAGAGGCCTGGCCTTGAAATGGTTCTCTTCCTTGAAGAGCTAGTTATTGTCAAGGATAAGAATGGCTTAAACTTTCTCAGCCAAGTCAGATGTTCCAAAGTCACCTGTTGGAGAGGGAAAGAGCAGAAGAACATAAATTGCAACTGCCAACATGGCTTATCTCTTAGTTGAACATTATAATTTGATTTAATAGTTTAACAGACTGAAGCTTCAGATTAGACTGTGTTTGTTTTAAAACTCTGTCCCTGAGAGCTTAAAAGATCAGGTGTGAATAAATTAATTCAATTTTCCTACTCCTTTGGTATGTCAGATGTTTACCTTTTGTGACTTGCAGCTGCTTGTCTGCTCCCCAGATTTCTACATATAGAGGTCCTGAATATTCCAGCAAAGCAATGTTACAACAAGCTTTCTTTAAATGCTTGCTTTAATTTTTTTTAATTTTTAATTTAATTTAATTTAAAATTTTAACTTTTTTTAAAAAAATTAAAAAATTAAATGCTTACTCCAGAGCTATTGGTCATTGCTGGGCCTGTTGCTGTGAAGGCAGGGATGATTTGTGGTCACTTCTGCCCTTCAACCTTAATCTCTAGACATTGTTAAGGGCTGAGTAACTGGGCTTCTGACTGAGTCAATAGTAACTGGAGCCATCTGGAGAACTAATTTGGATGGATTAACCAGTTTGGAGCTGGATTCCTTCTCAGTTGCTTTTTGCAAGTTCCTTGGATTCCTCTATGTCATCTGAAGAAAACTCTGTTTTGCAAGTCCAGATGCTATTTAATTATGTTGAATTTAATTTAAAGCAAGATCAGTTAAAAACCTAATTATCATTATTTTGATGGCCCTATATAAATCCAACATGAGTTAGATGCACAATGTCAGAAGAGGAAACTATAATATTTGGGCAAAAGTAGCTATTAAAGTCTTAGCATCCATATTTCCTTTAAGGAAATAGGTCTATAGTTAGAACACATAATAGGACCTTGTCTATTATGGGTAGACCTATATATTTACCTTATTAAAACCAAAGGATAGGAATATGTTTAAAAATGTTTAGCCCCATGTAGCCATTAAATAGGATTTAGAAATATACTATTTGTACCAATGAGCTGGAAAAAACATCAAGGCTGGGAACCTTCCCCAGCTAGTAGTGACAATTTCTTAGGTAATTTCACTTCATCACATTGTTTTATCTGACCCTGTGATAATTGTAGTAATATCTTATTCTGTACAAAATAATCTCTGATTTGTCATTCACAATTCTGAGTAGAAAGGTTTAAAAAAAAAAGTATTGTCAGATGGGAAAATGTGATATGGGATCAATACAAAAGGTTGCTAAAATTCTAGCAATAGCTTTGTTCAGAAGGCTGTAAAGTGTTTTAAGAAATTTAAAAGTTTTTACAATTTTAAATTAAATTTAAAAATTTAAGCTTTTTTTTCCCATTTGCCATTGTATCTTACAGAAATGTTGGTAATGCAAGCTAATAATGTAGAAAGCAAATACATTTGGTAAAAAATAGTTGATTTTATACTTGCAAAAGAGTCTGACCACCAACTAATTTCAGCTTTGGATTTTGATCTCCCTAATATGTGGATATAGATGAGAATGTGCTAACATCTGTGTGAGCTCAGTGGAATGATCCATTATATTGAATTTCAGGCTTGGATGATTTGCACTGGAAGGTTCCTTCAAGGCAATCTGATTTATGGAATGAACAAACTCTTGCTGCTGTTTTCTAGCTCCTTCTCCCTATATATCTTTCAGGTTGGCTGTCTGAAAAAGCATTTCCTTGTCAATCTGTATACGCAACCAGGAAATTCTTCATGAGTTGTACCATTTCAAGCTATGGGTGTTTGGTACAATCTTCATTTTCTGGTGCTCTTAGTCCTTGCAAGAATTGCTTACAAGTATACAGTTTTCACACTTTGTCTCTCAGGCTCCAGTGGCTTCTCTGTGCATGGGGAAGGGATAAGGCTTAGGGGGACAAATGATGAAAGTAGCTGTGTCCCAAAATTAACATCAGTTCTAAAAAAGATTAATTTTTACGGTCATGAACTTAAAAAACCTATCTGCCTCTTCTAAGATATTTGGCATACCTTGTTTGCTTAACAGTTGAAGTTGTTTGTAAATTTCATTCAATTACAGTGAAAAATGAAAAAGTTACTTCCATCTGCATTTTCCCCATTTTAGATTACAGGAGAATGGAGCCCTTTATTCTAAATTTTGTTTCGCATCTGATCTTAAATTCAATCTGGTTCTTTCCAGAGTTCTGAATTTGGATCCAGACTGAATTGCTTGAATTTCACAAAGGCTTAGAATTAAGCAAAGTTCTTGATGCTATTTTGATGCATTTCTTATAATTAAATGAGTATGTAGAATAGTATCTGTTAATCTTTATTGTCTTGCAAAATGTTACTGTACAGTACTGGTATTATACTGTGGAACAGAAATTATAATGTCAGAGTTTATTTTTTATAAATCTTCATATATTTTCTCTGTGTTGTATGTAGGAGTAACAAGATGGACTGTTGCTCAGTAGGTTTTAAATGTAATGCTTAATATTCAGATATTGGCAGGGAAGATAAGAATGTGTGTGTGTGTGTGTGTATTAAAAAAGGGTAAGATCAAATATGTATATGGTCCAAGATTCTGAACATTTAGTAGTCAGCAAATTTCCAGTAGGAAGCCCCAAATGGGATATTATAAGCAGGAAACATTGCATTCCCTAATTAATTGCTGAAAAAATATTGACCTATTCATGATATAGCCAGTTTTTCAACTAGCTACTATAACTATCATTAATAGCAGGACAAAGAGTCTCTCTGCTCAATATTTTGGATTTCATTCTATAGACTTCAGCCTACTCCATTTTGCGAGTCCCTCATCTTCTGGGTAGGATTTTTAGGGGTATGAAGGGGCTGTTGTTGGGAAGTAGGACAGACAGGCTTGTTTTTCCATGTATCTTGATTCCAATCCATAGTAGAAATGTTACTTTTGTTATTAGGAACATCTGTTACTCTGTCCAACCCAAACAATTTTAAACAGCCTGTTTAATCTCTTTAATCCTAAATAAAGAAATCTCTGATGGAACTTTTGGTCTCCAGAGGATTTACTGAATTTTGGGATTGAGTGTGCAGACTCTGACACAGCCCTTGCTTTTGTGAAAGGTTTGATAATTTTCTTATCTATAAAAAATTACCAAACTGACACTTATTCATTTATTTTAAAACTTGTGTACTACCCAATATAGTAAAAAAAAAAATAAATCTAAGCATGGATGACTGAGAATCTTCATAAACATATATCCAAACAGTAAAACAAACTAGGGCCTAAACAAGGCCAACCCTTGGTCACCTTCTGGAAATGATTGCATGATCCCTCATTTCTGTTTCCCTGCAGGATTTAAGTAGTTTTTGGGAGATTTTTAGAAAAAACATCTTATCAGATCTCTTCAGGAACTAACTGCATATATTATCTGACCAGAATTTCTTACAATTAATAACAGGAAGCCTCTTTGATGAAGTGCAAAGTGTAGTTTTGAGCTTTGTAGCCAGATAAACATTGCACCCTGCAAGGTATCTGTATTAGTAAACTTATCCATGGAAACTTCCTGGATAACTTTGGGACAGTCATTCACTCTCAGCCCAACCTCTAACTGGATTACTGTTATGGGGAAAAAGTAAAGAGAGATCTTGACATAAGCTATTTTAAGCTCTTGCAGGAAAGGTGTGGTATAGATCTAATAAATAAATGGGACATTCAGTGCAAGTGAAGACACCTTTGAGTGAAGGCTGAATGATATTGCTTTTAGCAAACCTTCCTCCAGGGAAGAATATTATTTATTCACATGGAAGAAATAAAAATTATACCCCTTAATACTCTCTTAGGCATAAGCCAAACCTGTCTGCTGCTGATGGTAATCATCTCATTTTCTTGATGCAGCAGATATATTTGTATATCATCAACAACTTTCATTTTGTCCCAAGATTACACATGTTTACTATGTTATGTAAAATTTAATAGGAACCTTGACAAGCTAAACCTGCCCCCACCTCCATAACTTCACTGGTTTAATTGCTTTTTAATGGAACCAAAAGCTGCACTAAAAGATGCGAGATAACAAGAAGCTTGCTCAACTTTTGCTTTGCCGATGCCGAGTGATGCCTGTTCTACCTGCAGATGAATACCTGCAGACATCTGTTGAAATTGCTCAGATGCCACTATATGCAACTCAGGACAGCAGGGAGAGGAAGCAGTGTTTGCTCATGCTTCCTGTATGACTGTTTTCTTGAAATGGCCAAAGCAGCTTCCAGAAACAGAATGTATTGTGTGGATTCCAGATAGTTTAATTTCTGATGAAACCAACAGTGAAAAACATTGGTCAGACAGTAAAACATGTACTCTGTAAATATCCACTGATGAAAATGTTTGAAGCTTATCTATTTTAATGAATGCTACAGTGCTTTGGAGAGTGCAGATGTGGGTGCTGTTATTCCCTCCCACTTAATTTGGAAGTGTGGCTTAATTAGGGAGTAAAGAATCAGTCAGCTGTCACTGACATGCCAGGCAACTCTGACAAGGGATGTTGAGGATAATTTGGTCAAGCTTTAAAGTGATTATAATTTGACAGTTACTAAGAAGATGTCATTAAATGACTATAAAGTTGCTTGGTTCTTATTCACAGTAGCCCTTTTCGGTGTGATTAAATTAAAATAATAAATGACATATGATTATCTGTATGGAAGTTGGAAAGTTATGTTCAATTTAAGGAGAGAGGGAGTGTGTTTTAACAGTTACCACAACTTAATTGCAATTGAATTTTGCCTGATGTGAAACATTTAAAAGTTCTTGCATAAATAACATTTCTGAGAAATCTCAGAGAAGTTATCTGTGAAGAGAGCAAAGTTGATAAACTACAAGAGGAATGATGGTAATGAAATCTACTTGGGATGACATCTAAAGGCCAGCTTATAAAGAAATGTGCTAAAATTCTTGTATCTTACTCCTCTCTCAAAGAATCCTTTCTTATGTGCTACTTTTATTTAATAGATGCATGTGACTATATGAAGTTTTGATTAATTGATTAATTATGTGCCATCAGGTCGTTTTCTATTCTTAGCAACCACATACATAGATTTTCTCCATCATGACTATCCCTAATCTGGTCTTTCAGTTCTTCCAGTGGTGCGCTGATTGCCACTTATACTGAGTCCATCCACCTTGCTGCTGGTTGTCCTCTTCTTCTCTTTCCTTTCACCTTTCCCAGCATTAGAGCCTTCTCCAGAGAGTTAGGTCTTCTCATCATGTATCTGAAGTACATATGAAGTTAGGTTACCGTAAACATAATTTCCTATAAAGGAAATTTGGCAAAGCTCTTTAAAATTATTCACTGAGGGAGGGAAAAAAAAGCTCCCATGATCTTGAAAATGGCTGTTAAACTTCTGTGTTATGTGCACATTTCACGTGGAAACTTTAAAGTGTATGCATAAGTTCATAGCTTGTAAATATGACTTAGGGTGAGACCAAAATATATATTTTCAATTTACAAATAGCTTTATCCAATGGAGCATTTGCTAGAACAGGAACAGGGATAAAGCTCTAACTGCTGCCATTCTTCTTTCCCAGAATGCTAGGATTCTTCTCAGAGGTACCAGAACTCCATTCCTGTCATCATGGCAGTTTGTAGGAATTTACAGAAACAAACAAAATAGATTGTCATTCTCACAGTATTTCCCCTTTTCTCTCAGAGCATGCAATGTTTCATACCACTTGCGTTGCTTCAGAATTTATCTGAAATACCATTTGCTTCAGTTATGCACTGAAAATGGGGACAAAGATGCCAAGTTCTAATGAATGTACAATTAAATATATCTCAATAAGGAATTACTTTCCAAGAAAACCATATTAGATACTTACAGTATCTTCTTTCTTTTACTTCTGTAGGGGCTGGAGGCTGGTGTCCATCAGAAAGTAACCATTACCAGTGGCTACAAGTGGATTTTGGCAATAGGAAACAGATCAGCTCAATTGCTACTCAAGGCAGATATAGTAGCTCTGACTGGGTAACCCAGTACCGGGTGCTTTACAGTGATACAGGGAGAAATTGGAAGCCATATCACCAAGATGGAAATGTTTGGGTAAGTTACTTGCTATGCATACATTTATACAATTTCTCTCTTGAAATTCCCTGAACTATATCCAGGTTGACCTGTTTTATTTCTACACAATAGCACGCTATTTCTTTTTCTGATTCCATGAATAGAATGTGTGTGATGGCTGATTATTCAATAGCACTTTATTCAAAGTGATAATGACCATGTTGTTAATGTGCAATGGAGGTACATATGGGGTTCATTCAAATGTATGAAAAAGGACTTAGTTTTTAAAAATAGGCAAGTAAGTGGAGACATAATGGAAGTTTATTAAATGACTCACAGAATAGAGAACACAAATAAAAATAAGTTGTTTTCCCCGTTTCATATGAGGTAGGTCATCCAATAAAATTGTTTGGTAGAAAATAATCATAGAGTTGACAAACCTTATGCACTAAGGTGATTTGGACTTTGATGTGCAAAGTGATACAGAGTCAACTCATCCTGATTGCTGGAACAATGCACTTTGAGGTTTGTTCAAAGTGGAAAAGTGAGGTTCACATTTTGACACCTCTAACAGATAGCATTGAAGAGGGCTATTTTCCTTTAATAGAAATGGCTTTGGTGCATGCATTCCCAGAAAACTCTCAAATACCAATGAAGTGACCAATTCAGCAGGTCTAGAACTGAAGTATTGCATTGCTGAGCTGTATCAGAAGGGCTCTTTATTTAAACCTCCAAGTGACATTTGCAAAGGCCAACTTTAGGCTTTTTAATTTGGGGGGGAGCCCATATCTCAAGTGAAACCATGATATAATTATATACAGTATAGAGAAGGTAGAGAAAGCTTGTCCTTAGTTATACTATTCAGTCCTACATTATACTGTAGGACTATAAAGTCATCTAATTAAAATGGTTGCCAGGACCTTCTGTCAGCCCTTCATCAGACCAGACCAGGAAACCAAAGTTATGAATATTAATATTTTACCCCAAGTTGTAATTTAAGAGAAATGTAGTGAAAAAAAAAAAAAGCTTTACAGATGGTACATAAGTTTATCAATAATTGGAAAAATATATAACAAATATAACAAAACATGTTAGAAATGTAACAATAAAGAAAGAACATTTTATCACATGTTGTTATCTAAAACAACTCAGAAGTACTGGGAAGAAGTACACAGTTCTATTCAAAAAATCCTAAAATTAAATTTGAATTGAGACCTCAAATATTCTTACTAGGAATTGTTCTAGAATCTATAAACAAGAAATGGTACAATTTATTAAGATACATGTTGATGGCCACAAGGACAAATTTAGCACAACATTGGGAAAGAGATAAGTTGCCCATGATACCAGATTGGGAAACCAAACTTGGAGAACACACAGCAATAGTAAAACTAATCATATGGATTCACAACAGAAGGTTAACTAAATTCTAGCAAAAATGACTCCCTTATATATCATATATTATACAATAAGGCAAATCCAGATATTTAGAGTATGGTTTCTAAGGGAGAAAAAACAGACAAAAGGAGTTAAATAGAAATCAGAAATAATTCCAGATGCTTACAAATCTATTGATTGCAACTATCAGTTGGGGACAATGGGAGGGAAGAGTATAACTTTTAATCAGGTAGTTTCCTAATAATGTTTTTATTGATTTTTATCTTTTCTTTACTTTTTTCTTTCTTCTCTTGTATATCAATATTCTTTTTCTTCTTCCCGTCCTTCTTTTTCTTTTTCTTCTCCGTGTGTGTGTGTGTGTGTGTGTGTGTGTGTGAACTTGGTATAAGATGAAATATTCAGCCAGCCTAACAATCTCCAGTTGCTCCTTCTTTAGGCCCTTCAAATGTGTTTGGACTGCAATTACCTAATGGCCAGCAAGCATGATCTCTAGCTGAGAATATTGTGAGATGTAGTCCCATTACATTGAAGAGTACCAGGGTGGGGAAGGCTGCTGCATTCATTCTGTGAACATGAACACACGTTTGAAAAGATGTGACTAATTTTTTTTTTTTTTTACTATCCAAAGCCAATGTTGAGAGTTAGTATGATTTCAGCCTGCTTAAATATAATTTTTCAGTGCCGAAATCCTTAATTCTCTCTGTGACCCTGCTTGCAGAAATCAAATAAATTAAGTAAATTGAGCTAATATATGCAGGTAGGCTTATTTCTCATAATTTGTATAGAGTGTGGCATTCAGCTTTCCTTGGCACAGTATTTTGGGACCATTATTTTTAAATTACAAAATATGTATTCAGTCCAGTATCAGGTTTTATAGAGCTCTTGCTCTTTGCTCCTTCTTTACATAAGCACAGTGATTGCTTGGCACTAGCTTGACTCAGTTTAAATGAGAAAATAGAAAAAACAAGAAACTCAAAATGCAGCATTCAGCAATATTCTCAGTAAAGCAGTTTAATATCAAATGACACAGCCAGAAGACAACATCTGAGGAATAGAGGAAATGAATAATGAAAGAACAGCAGTCTGGGAGCATGTTTGGAGAGAAAAACTCAGAGAATACTTTTTCCTCCTCTTGTGACCTTTGTCTCCAGTGAGCACAATCATCACAGAAGGCAATAGTGTACAACACAATTGGATATGTTTA
Organism: Python bivittatus; assembly: GCF_059951505.1. Lineage (NCBI taxonomy): Eukaryota > Metazoa > Chordata > Lepidosauria > Squamata > Pythonidae > Python > Python bivittatus. The sequence goes on from NW_028277088.1 coordinate 54,674,974, forward strand.
TTGAATCACAGCTTGAATATGGTTGGCCCTTTAGTACTTTTCTCAATTTCAGCACAACTAATTAGAGGTACATGTTGCTGGCCAACACAATTTTCCTAACAAATGTAAGCAGAGAGATTATAATCAGATAGTTGCCATAACTTGTCTTGTAGCTCCTTGCTTCCAGGAAGAGTTCCAAGTGCAGAACAGAGAGTGAAAGAAAGTAACAGACTAACACTTCTTTACATTCCTTGAACACAGATATGACTGTCAACTTCTTTTGACTTTTACTTTAAGATTTGGATTCTGACCAGCTAGATTTCATCAATGATGTCATGGAATACTATTATAATTCAGAAAGGGATTAAGATAGGAATCCAGCTGTCCTTGGGTAGTTCTTGGTCATGGGAGTTTATGTCCTGCTTCTTGTTACTTTATCCATCAATAATACTTTGATCTTCTCCTGGTTTCATGGCATGTCAGTGTTTCAGTTCATCCTGGCATACTTTGCATTCTCCATGCACCTGTGTCTTCAACTGGACTGTATGTACACTAGTAGACTCGAATATTCTTATGATTCATAAAGCCCAATATCATTCAAGATTACTTGTGAAAGTTATTTGCTGGGCATGTCTCAGAGAAGTAACATTCCATTCAAATATAGAGTGGTTCAGCCCTTAATGGCTTGGGACTGGGTTGTATATGTATATGATGGGTTGCTTCTACTCATCATATACATTCTAGCAAGAGGGGAATGTTCCAGATCCTGTTGGCTAAGGAGTGTTGGCTGGCAGGGCCCAGAGGGAAAGCCTTTTCTGCTCTGGGACATGATCCCTCTGGAGATCAGATCTGCCCTGATCTTGGTGGCCTTCCATAAGGCCTTGAAAACTTTGTTTTGTGCCCCAGCCAGGGAACCTAGGTGTGTGTCAGAGCCCATCTCCTGGCTGTGTTAATGGTTGTTTTATTATTCCACTTATGATTAAATAAATAACCCTTGGTTCCCATACATTCAAAGTACCCTTTGAACAGTACAGGCAGTAAGAAGAAGGAAGAATACATGTTAAAAAGAATGTAATTTAAACAAAAACTTCTGAGAGGACAAACTATGACAACATAAAATGTTCAAATTACCCTCTTCTACATGCATTAGAAAAAGAGATCAAACATCAGTAGAAATAGGAAGAAGTCTTTCAAGGTGAATTTAGATAAAGCCTTCTGTTTCTGTAAAGTAGAATTTATATCTTTTCCCCTTGGGCCATGTTTCCTTGGATTTGAAGTAACATTAGTGAACCTCCTTTTATATACACCACTGGTTTCCATTTATACTTTTTCAAAGGTTGAGAGAATTATACTTCATCAAACTTTGTTTCAAAATATTGAAAAGGACATAAAATACTCTTACAGTATAGGGATACCCCGTCCTAAAGGGGAATGAACCTACAATCCACACACGTGCATATTTTTCACCCTTCCTATTGATTAGAACCCCTCATAATTTGATGTGCTAATCCTTATATCTGAATGTCCCTTTTATTTTTTTTCTCCAAATGATGCACTTTTAATATAAATGTCAGATTTTTTTTTTTTTTGTACAGAAGCAACGTATCACCACCATTGTCACTCCATTAGATTGACATAAGTGCAATATTTGTGTGTGTGTGTGCATGCTTTTTTGTCAGTTTTTTGACTCCTGGTAACTGCCTGGACTAGTCCCTGCAGTTTTCTTGGCAAGGGTTTTTTTGGGAGTGGTTTGCCATTGGCTCCTTCCTAAGGCTGAGAGAGAGCAAGTGACTCAAGGTCACTCAGCTGGCTTTGTGCCTAAGGCGGGACTAGAACTCATGGTCTCCCAGTTTCTAGCCTGATGCCTTAACAACTAAACCAAACTGGCTCTCTAAGTGCAGTATACATGTTGTTAAAATCTCTGTTTTAATTAGAAGCAAAATGTAATTGTTTTAATTGTAGTTTTATCATTTATTTTGAATAGGTTTCATTATTTGGGCATTGCATGCCAGTATTAGCTCATTCAGAGTTTCCCAATCTTCTCACTTTTAGAAGTGCTAGATTATAGTTCCCATATTCCTGGCTGCATGGCCCCCCAAGTCCAAATTGTTTAATGGTACCAGGCTGGAGAAGGCTGATACATGCTAAAACAGATCCTTTTAACAGGGTTAACAAGTCAAGGCTAAATTAGTACTAATATATGAACATTGCTTTAATTTAAATATGTTTATTCCCATGGACCTTCCATTTGGATGAAAGATAATGTGATTGAGGAGATGGAACAAAACATATAACTTTCACATCAACACAATTACATAGTGTGACATTGCATTGCCTCCTAAAATAAATGAGACTACCAGAAAAGGTTAATCCTGATTATTGCTACTATTAGCAAATAAAAAAAAAAAACATTAATTCAGTACAGACATAAATTGGAAAGAAACTATAATTTAATTTGTTCCATCAAGGGTATTCACAGACTGAGTTAATATTAGTTGTATCTGAAAAATCCCATATGGCCTAAAACCAGAGAAACAGTAGTGTTGTCCTTACACATATTATCCTACGTCCATTTCCTGCAGTCATATCCATAAAATATAATCAATTTACAAAATGCTACTATTACTATTACTAGTAGAAATATTAGAAAGAACCTGTTACACATTTACCGCTGCAGTTCCTGGTATTGGAAAAACAACTCTGATACGGTGTCTTGCCATACTCATGAATCTGCATATTGGCCAGTTCAGAGCCTTGCCCGAAAAAAAAAGGAACACTTTAGTAGTGATTTTATCTTTAGCACATGTCAGTTTTTTAGCATCTTAGTTCAATATCCCTCATTATATTCACATACATTCCATGCTACGGCTTTTGTACTCCTCAGCTAACCAGATTTAAGCCAATTAAATAGCCAGGAACTTTTCAGAGGTTTTCTTTCATTCTTCAGGTTCATGTTCTTGATTCCTTTATCCTGTTTCATTGTGAGCTCAGCCTGAGTCCTTGAATCCTATATCCTCTTTCTTCTGTACTAATGATCAATACATATTTTTTACACTACCATTCAACATATGTCACTGCTGATTGGTCTTTAGCTGAACTGCTTTCCAATTGGTGCAGGTTGGTGAGGGTTGGTCTCTGATTGCTTCTTTGTGCCTGATTGGCCTTTAAGCCAAGCTGGTTTCCAATCAGAAGTAAGAACACCTGCTATAAATACAGGACCCTAGTCAATCCCTGCTCAGTTCCCTGTAGTCTGTATAGCAGACCACTTTGCTGCTGAAAATGCCAACCATAGTTGCCAGCAAAATATCAGGAAATCTGTTCTCTAGATTACGATCACTAAATCCTGAAGCCCAACACTGCCCAACAGGTACTGGCCATGAAACCCTACACCAGTATACAGATTCAATATTTCTTTTCAGGACTACTGTCCAGGCGAATGTGTGAGTGTATGAATTGGCCCACTGAAGTAGGAGAATTATTTATACAATTTGTGCTTTGCACTGAATTCCTGGTGCTTTTTATAATAAGAAACTCTGGGGGAAAAATGAAGTTGCTTACCTAAAAAATACTTACCTTCAGAAACAATATCTTTTATTTAAACATGATCAGAATCAGATTCCAAAAGTGTATTTTTACAGGATCTACCTTTTTATGATTCTTGAAAAATATATATTGATTTCACTGATTAAAGTAGCAACGACTAAGGCTTAAAAATAATGTATCCTAACATTAGTTCTTTGCTTTAGTTAAGTCAGCTAAATTAGATTATAGACATGGCCAGTAGCTGCCAGCATCAGTACATTTTATAAAACATTATTTGTGGAGAATTCTGTTTTGTCTCATTTTAAGAAACTTTCAGGGCACTGTGTTTCAGGAGGCATATTTCTCACAGAACTAAAAAAAATCAAGTTACATAAACTATGTGGATAGTTCTTCAATTAAATGTACATAATGCTGAAAAGGTATTTTAAATAACATAATATTCTCCACCTATCTAGGTTTTGTTTCTAGATTTTCATATTTGTCACAAGATGTTCATGTTTGTTACATTGAAACATTAGTCTTAATTTGGGAAATAGTGGAATGAGTTCACATAGTAAGGTGCTTCAAAGGAGATTCTTTAAAAAAGAAAACAGAAAGCCTATTACTGGCTCACAAAGTGTATGCCTTAATTTCAGTATTTTCTTGAGAACTAACACATGAAAGCAAATGTAAAAAAATAGTAAAGAATGCTTGCCTTGCTGAATTTGTTACTGGGTTGATTATGACTTCTTGGCATCATTTTCTTCCACTGTCTTACTTTTGTTTGTCCTCCCACCTATTTAAGTTAGGGTTGTTAATGATATAATCAGAAAAAAAAAGCCAAGGGACAAAAGAGCACCAAACTGGATTGTAATAACTCAAATGTGATTGAAAAGAAATAGAAGACATTCTTCAACATTTGTGAAAATGAACATGGAGCTAGTTTATTTTAGAAGGTCATTTGTCTCACTTTCAGTCTTCTCATGGTTAAATCACCTCTATTGGCCAGTTCAAATAATCAGTGGTGTACAGATAATGGGAATTGTACCAAGTCCAGAACACATATTTCAAACTGTAGCCCTGGTACTCATCAAAATCTTCCTCCATTTTAAAGGAAATACTGATGTAAGGTGCTCTGAACAAACAGCTCCCCAATATACAATATGCTAAGAGACAACTGTAATGTGAGATCATGTCCTTATCTGAATGGATGTTTAAAACTGACACAGTAAAACAAAAGTGACAAACTTAAAATCAGTCCTAATGATTAACTTATAACCCCAGTCCCCACACATGTACAGCATGTGAACATCTGGCCAATGATAAAAGAAAAATATATTGTTATAGAGGGAATATTTTATGAGCAAGCTTGACATACTGAGGGATCTTATGTATGTACCATTAGATTCCAGAGATGTTTACAGACAAGTATGCTTTGGAGATATGGAAATGTGCGCCAATGAACTTTTTTTCAAATAGTGTGTAGATTCTGCAGCTCATATTTTGCTCTTTATACCCCCTAGAATGGGAATCTTAAATGCCAAATCTTTCCCCAGATTATAGTGTATACTCAGATACTATAGTGATTAGATTTACACATGACTTTCATTATAGCAAAAGGTCAGTGTTTGATCGGAATTCACTCATATGTCATGCTTCATCTTTTAATGTCAGATGATATTGATGTAATGAGGAAGGCAGCAAAAGAAGAACACCATCACAAATGGATGTTTGTGATCTTTTAGGGGGGTGCTAAGAATGAAAATATTTAATGGATGGAAATTTGATAGCTGATGAGCTTGCAGTCTTCAGTATTTTTTCTTTGTTTTAATTTAAGAAATAAACATGGATATATATGCCCTGCTTTGTGCTGCATTGTAGCCACTATAAGCATCTCATTAAGGATTAGAACTGTGAAAGTTAAAGACAAAATTAAAATTAAAAACTAGACTATATCTATTTTCTATGATAAAAATAGAGAAAACTGCATTCAGAGAAGTTGTAATTAAAAATTTGAACCAAGCCTTTCTAATTCAACTTCTTTTTATCTGCTTAATTAAGATATATGATTATTCACAATTATATGCTTGAATAGCCTGAAATACAGTTTTTTAAATGAAACATTTGGGATATTGTAACTACTGATTGATTTTTTCCCATTATTTCTTCATTAAATATTTGCATAATTCCAAAAAGAGTAGGGTACATTTAATGATAATCAACTGATACAGTGACATCTATCAGCACAATGAATTTCTCTTCACTCTCCATTCTCTGTACATTCACAAAATTTGCTAGACAAGTTAGAAGTCCACCCAGAATCAGATTCACAGATGTGCAGAGGGAACATGAAAAGTCACAAGTTTTGTTGCACGAATGGAAACAACAGTGGCCTATAAAATATGGACTGTAATTCAATGGATGCTTTTCATTCCAATTGAACTCATTCAGGCTTATAGTAGTCACAACTACATTTTCATATTGATTTCAGAGAAACATACATGTGCTAACAGATTAAACTATATCCAACATTTATGAATTTACATAAATTCATTACATTATTTGCCAGAGATATGTTCTTGTTTCTGGTATCTAGGATGAAATATCATCCTGTGTTAAAAGAACCATATGGATTTTTATGGCGTATCCATGGTTGACAATTGACTTTTCAGTTTTTCAATTTTTATTGATTACAGCCTTTAGCCAGCGAAGAGTTGAATTTGTAATCAAATTTCATAATTTGAAAATAGCACATTGAATTCTAAATCCTTTGCAGTTTTGTTAAATTACTTGTTTAACAGTCACCTAATATAAAAGCTTGCAAGTCAGGAATAAGCAACATGGTGCCCTCTAGAAGTTTCCAGCTACAATTTCCATCAGCTTAGCCAGCCTAGGTAATGATTAGGAATTAGAGTTATAATTCAAAATACTTGGGAAGGACCAGTTTAACCTTACCTGTCATATGCTTTCCAATATGAATATGAAATAATGTTGCATATCATCTGTTACAGATGATAAATATCACTGATGCTGTATTATATGTATTCAAAGATTAAATTCAGTTTCTTGCTGGTTGTCAAATACTAATTAATACTGTCAGCAGTACAATTGTTCACCATATTTAATTATAATTGAAATTCAATGGTGATACAGGATGGAAGAAGTTAGAAGTCAAAAGAAAGTTGATGAAATAGACAAACTGACTTGATAGCTGATTATTGCTCTTTAGCTGTACTGGGTCATATCTATGTTTCCTTATTTCAGTATGTTTGCAGAGCAGGCATGGTGGTATATTTTTCTTTATTTTCTTAAAGCATCCTTTAGCATGCAAACTCATGTGCCTCCATATAATAAGTTTTGATTTCTAAATAATGAAGAGTAACAAACATTGGCTTACTATTTTCTTTTTTGCACTTCTGGAGCTTTCCTCTGCTCTCCCCATTGCAGTGCCAAAATTTGTGTGTGGTTTATACTTTTCCAGAAAAATAAAATGGATGCATTAACATTTCCCCAAGTAATTGAACAAATAATTAGAAGCAGAAAGAAAAAAAAAAATGTCCTCACCTGTTCTGGTAAAATGTTCACATTACTGCTATGCCCTCAGTCTCATTTGTTCCCATACATCTGTCTGCCTGTCTGTCTATCAGGGTGGCCCTGGCCGTAAATCCTGTTCTAAATGAATAACCTAATTTCTTAACATGAAGGATTAATTCCAGATAGCTTCTACTGAAGAAATAAGTATATATGCAGAAAACTGCAGAGTTCAAGGCTTTTACTGACATTATAAAATACAAAGGGATGAAGCTTGGCTCAGCCCAGTTTTGGTCAAAACATAAAGGGAGTTTATTGATGAATACAGTTTCTTGTATCTGCTGGCTGTTGCCACGAGACACACTCTGAAGTGAATGGAGCCAGGACAAAGCCTCAGATTGATTTGATTTATGTTAAAGTAACTAAATCCAGTAAAGTTATTTTCCCCTTTAAACATATTAAAATTCAACAGCAATTTCTGGAAGTTTCTAGGAACTACATCTAAAGCTTTGGTGGAGTCATCAGTTGTACATCTGCTGCCACAGACATACATGAGACTGTACCGCATACCATATTAATTCTGCCTAGACTTTGTAGACTTTCAATTACAAGTGAGATGAGACTTTCACAAATAAGCATGCCTTGTTGGTTATATTATAACATCATATAGTTTGGGTAGTATATATGAATTGACCTGGTGTGTATGTTTCACTATGCATAATGCTTATTGCAAGGTTTTCTAACCTTTTATTCCTTTGATTTTATATATTAAAAGCTCTGCATATGTAATTTGGATGCAATTATAGTTTCCAGCTACTGAAATCTGAAATTGTATAAATTAATGATACTGAAAAAGCAAGTTATTTCATTTTTATGCAAACTGGACTTTTTACAAAAAATTAGACTCTGCCCAGAAAATATACTATCATTCATTAAAGTGGACTTTCATGGATACCAGTGGATTCTGCAACAAAAACAGTGCAATGTCTTCTAAACAGGATTATTCCCAATTCTACCAACCATGATAATTTAGGACAATCTATTCCATACCTCATCTCTGTGTTCTTTTTCATGCTTGTGTTTTTCAGAAATAAAAAATCAGGTCTCCCTCTTGCCCCCTCCCAAATGCTGATGCCTTAGAGAAATCAAAATGAGGTCTTATTTTAACTTTGACCATTTCAGCATTCACTTGGGTGTTTACTTTAGGGGCAGTAATAGGGTCTATTCTGTTTTATGTGAGTAAAGCTAGGGAAGGATTAGCTGGGAAATATTGGGCTTCCCTAGGAGGACACAATATTTATAAACGTATGCATCCAACATTTATTACTTTGAACTATCATTTTTTTTAAGAATGCAGAATCCATAATATTATCAAGGAAGAAATTCCCAACTTTTTAAACTGCGGAACAAGAGCTACTAAAGAGTTATAGTTGCTAACAGCAATGAAAAATATCACATAATAGGAGATTAAAAAAAAAAGTTTAAATGAGTTTGGACCAGAACATAGGAATTGGTTTAGACTTTTTGGATATATTATAATATCAGCATTTTTAAATGGGCAGTGGATAGCAAAGTTTGAGGACCTTGATGAAATTAAGTCAACAATGAACAAGAGCGAGCTGTACAGGAAAAGGGGGAAAAGTCAAAGGATGAGCCCTCTTATCAAGGGGGGAAAAAACCCCAGCTTGGACTACTTCAGCATATTTTCTTCATGTCACAAGAGAACTATAAGAATGTGCTGATATTGAGTAATTCTTTAACAGAGTTTATTCCTTACAATGTCCAACACGCCAGATGCTAAAAAAAACCCTGTTAGAATTGTCTTGTTAGTAGGATGAATACAGGAGAATGGAGAATGTCTGATATGTCACAATAATTCTTAACAGGAAATATTTAAGACAGTAGCTTTTCTTGATACTGGAAATACTGCAGTTGTACAGGGATCAGTGACAAACAATATGCAAATAGAAGCAGCCAATTGGCTATAACTAAATTACAGATGGTATAGCATGTTTTAAATTGAACCACATTGGTATGCAGTTGAGATGCTCATTCTTTTGAATAAACACACATATTTGGAAGGGGAGGACACTTTTTGCTGCTTGTATAAAAAACAAACATGATAATGGAAGAAGCTAACTAGAATTGTTGTCCTTCGTATATTAACTGAGAAATTTACTTCTGAGTAGGTATGGTTATTACCTACTCTATTAGGGGGTGTGTAGCTGAGGTGAGATAGAGATTTCCTATCTCATATTTCCATGCATCTCTAAATATTGTCTCCTATAGTGAATGATAATCCATAGTCTAATTCAGAGAAGGAAGCTAATGTTATAGTGCACTGTTTATTGCTATATGTTTGGAACTTTGATAACTTTCCAGGGCAGTCACTACTAGGCACAACCTTTGTTGATATATTGTCATGGAAACGAAATACTTAACCAATTGCTTCTTGGGACAGAATCTACTTGGAAAGAGTAGAAGACCTTAGAAGAAAAAAGAACAGATCTTTTTCTTCTTTGATGATAGTGTATATAGGTAGCTCAGGGTATGTTACACTGTTACAGTTTTCCAGTCTTGGTTTTGGGGTTACAGATGGGGTTACTTTGCTAGGTAACACCATCAGTGCAGGAGTTTTGGGGACAAATTTTTGGTTCCTAAGGATTGTATATCTTTCTGTTTTGCCTGCTTTGTGGGTTCTTAGATGGTATAGTCCTATGGAAGATGTTGCTTTGCAATAACTGATGTCTTGTTACTTGATCTAGTGGGACAAGCAGAGACAATGGGAGAAAGGTGGTCCCATGGATAGCCTGGCCCTATGCCATGTAGGGCTTTATAGGTGATAACTAGTACCTTGAATTGCACCCAGAAGCTTACTGGGAAGCAGTGCAGTTCACAGAACAGCACTGTTACATATGTGTAATTTAAAAATGCCCCAAACTGCCCATGCTGCTGCATTCTGGACCACATGCAGCTTCAAAGGCAGCCCTATGTACAGTAATCCAAATGGAACTGACTAAGGCATGAGTCACCATGTGAAAGATCTCCTGGGCACAACTGGCATACAAGACAAACTTGTGCAAAGGCCATGGCTGCCACCTGCTCTTAGAGCAGAAGCAGAGAGTCCAGGAACAGCCTCAAATTACACACCAATTCTACAGAGAAGTGCACCCTCATACAGAGTTAAAGCTGAAGCCTGTTCTCCCCTGTTCAGACCTTCACAGTCGCAAGGCCCTGGGGAAGTGGCTTCATGTAGATGTAGAGTGGAGAAAGGGTAGAGACCTGAGGCAGCAACTCTGACTGGAATCAGGCCTGAAGAAAGGAGGGAACCACTGTAATACGGTGTCTTCCACTCCCAATCCCCTAAACTGGCCCTGAAAGATAACATGATTAATGGTTTTGAAAGTCAGTGAGAGATAAAGGAGGCCCAGGATGGATGCACTTACCCTCATCCCAAGCCTGCCAGAGTCATCAACAAGCATGATCAGTGCTGTCTCAGTATTGCAACCAGGCCTGAATCCAGACTAAAAAGGGTCCAGGTAATTCATTTCTTCCTAGACCTTCTGGAGGTATAAGCCAACCATCTTCTCAGAGTGGAGAAAAATGGTCTAGATCTGTTGGGTCCAGCAATGGTCTCTTAAGGATGTGGTGGACAGCCTCCTTTTTCAAAGCAAACAGAATCACCCCCTCCCACAGAGAAGCATTCACCACCACACAAACCCAACTACTTGTCACCTCTCAGGAACTTTAATCAACAAGGAAGGGCAGGGATCTATGACACAGATGGTCAAGCACATAGCTCCAAGGACTTTGTCTACTTCATCAGAACTCTTCCTAGATGATGGGGCCTCAGGCAACTCCACAGAACTTGGACTCCAACTTTGAACAAATTTAAGTGTACCATCAGATAGTATGCTAGAAGATGCCAACAGATCCCTCCAGACAATCCCTACTACCACCATAACACAAACCAATGAACTGGTATATGCTACAGCCACTGTAATCCTGGAAATGCTTGGCTACACCATCAACAAGAACAGCAGTACATACCCTCTCTGGAAAATGAGGTTGGAGGCTAAGATTAAGGCAACTTGAAGAGAAGTCAGTCAGCTGGTGGAACTACAGAAGGGTGTGGAGATTAAGGACAAGACTTGGCTACTGAAAAAATACTTGGGCCTGACTCCTTCTGAAGCCCTAGAGACAAAGTAAACAAAGCCCTAGTAAACAAAGGCTCAAAGCACTGGCTGCAAGGCTAAGGAGATACTGTACACTAGAGAAGCAGAGGCCAAGAAGATAAATGCCCTGTTTGCCAAAGAACCATCCAAAGTGTACTCCCAACTGCAGTGCAACCTCACAGTAACAGCAGAGCCACCAGCAGCAGAAACTGATCAGTATTGGAAGAACATATGGGACACATAACACCAGTGCAAAGTGGCTGCAGGACCTAAAAGCAGACCACAGCAATCTCCCAGAATAGGAACCAGTCACTATCACAATAGCAGACATCCAACAGTGGGTCAAGAACATGAAAAGCTGGACAGCACCTGGCCCGGACATGATCCACACCTACTAGCTAAAGAAACTAACAGCAGTGCATGAACGCCTAGCAGCACAGATGAACCAGCTGCTAGCAGCAGGCTCCCACCCAGACTGGCTAACACAAGGAACAACAGTGCTTATCATGAAAGACCCTCACAAGGGAACAGCATCATCCAACTACTGGCCAATAACCTGCCTCCTCACAACATGGAAAGTCCTATCAGGCATCATAGCTGCCAAGCTACAAGACCATATGGGCCAGTAGTGTATGAGCTCAGAAGGGCATTGGGAGCAACACCAGGGGCTCAAAACACCAGTTGCTCATAGATAGAGCAGTCGTCCGAGACTCAAGGTCTAGGCAGACCAATCTCAGCACATCCTGGACTGACTATAGGAAAGCCTATGACTCAGTGCCACACACATGGATATATGAATGCCTGGCACTATATGAAGTCAACAGGACACTAAGGACCTTCCTCAAGAACTCAATGGGACTGTGGAAGACTACACTGGAAGTCAACTCAAGACAGCTCGCACAAGTGGCCATCAAGTGTGGCATATACCAAGGTGATGCACTGTCCCCACTGCTGTTCTGCATAGGCTTAAACCTCCTCAGCCAAATAATCACAAGGACTGGATATGGGTACAAGTTCAAGAGTGGAATCACCATCAGCCACCACCTCTACATAGATGACATCAAGCTGTACGCTAAGAGTCAACGAGACATTGACTCAGTGATCCACCTGATACAGATCTACAGTGAGATATTTGGACTGGAAAAGTGTGGCTGAATGATAGTAAAGAGAGGGAAGGTAGTTAAGACCGATGGGATGGAACTACCAGTGGGCCACATAGCAGATGTACAGCTACAAATACCTTGGTATCCCACAGTCACATGGGAACCACAATGAGGATGCAAGGAAGACAGCAACTTCCAAATACCACCAAAGGATCAGACAGGTCCTGAAGAGCCAACTCAATGGGAAGAACAAGATCCATGCCATCAACACATATGCTCTACCAGTCATCAGATACCCTACTGGTATAGTGAGCTGGCCAAAGGAGGACATGGAGGCTGCTGATGTGAAGACCTGGAAGCTCCTCACAATGTATGGAGGTTTCCACCCCAAGTCCAACACCCAGAGATTGTACACCAGCCACAAAGAGGGCGGGCGGAACCTGATGAGTGTCAAAGCCACTGTCCTGGATGAAACCCGGAGCATCCAGGAGTACATCACTAAGATGGCACCCAAAGATGAGCTGCTGAGAGAATGCCTGAGGCAGCAGCAGACATGGGAGGAAGTTCAAGTGCAGGAAGTACCATGGCAAGACAAGCCCCTCCATGGGATGTACCATCAACAGATAGCTGAGGTGGCCGACATTGGGAAATCCTATCAGTGGCTGGAAAGGGCTGGACTAAAAGACAGCACTGAGGTACTGATCATAGCAGCACAAGAACAGGCACTAAGCACCACATCCATAGAAGCAGGGGTCTACCACACTAGACAGGACCCAAGGTGCAGATTGTACAAAGAGGCCTCAGAGACAGCCCAACACATAGTGGCAGGGTGTAAGATGCAGGCAGGAACAGCATACATTGAATGGCACAACCAAGTAGCTGGCATTGTGTACAAGAACATCTGCACAGTGTATGGGCTAGAGCCCCCCAAGTCCACATGGGAAATTCCACAAAAGGTCATGAAGAATCACAGGGCTAAGATCCTATGGGACTTCCAGATCCAGACAGACAGGCAGGTACTGGCCAATCAACCAGACATCATGGTAGTAGACAAGGACTAGAAGACAGCAGTAATGATAGATGTATCAGTGCCAAGTGACAGCAACATCAGGAAGAAGGAGTATGAGAAGCTGGAGAAGTACCAGGGCCTCAAGAAGGAACTAGAGAGGATGTGGAAAGTAAAGGCCAAAGTCGTCCCAGTGGTGGTAGGAGCACTTGGACTCCTAAGCTGGGAGAGTGGCTCCAACAGATCCCAGGAACAACATCAGAGGTCTCTGTCCAGAAGAGTGCAGTGCTAGGAACAGCTAAAATACTGCGCAGAATCCTCAGACTCCCAGGCCTCTGGTAGGACCCGAGATCAAGGAAGACACATACCACCCACAGAGGTGAGAGGGGAATCTCTCTCTCTCTCTCTCTTTCTCTCTCTCTCTCTCTCTCCCTCCCCCCCCCCCCTTAATTTTACTGTGAACTCTGTGAAGTCATCATCAGAATGACTTTTGGAAGCTGAGCTCTGTAAAATAAAATTGCAAGTTCATTTTATATGTTACACTGGAGATCTATGGTAGAAACACAAGATTTATTACAGACCTCTTTCTGCCTTAGGATGATTTTTTTCTCCTCAACAAAATTAGAAAAGGTAGAACTAATAAGCAGAAATTGTGAGATGCGATGCCATTCCTTAGGGGTTTCTTTAGCTGCTTGAGTCCATCTGACTGGAACTTTCTGGGTACAATATTGAAACCTCATGTGGCCTTTTGTTCCTAAAGTTTGTGATAAAAACTCTGTTCTGCTGTTTTTAGTTTGAGACCAACTGTAACTCATGGGGCTTATTTGCTAGTAACATATTTTTCTGACCTTTATCTATGCCTTTGGAAGAGCTAATAAACCAAGAACCCTACATGACAGTCAACAGTCCTGCAGTTTGGACAAAACAAAACAAAACAAAACAAAAAAATCAGAAGAATTGGGACCCTAATACTACTTATAGAAATCTATATGGGCATACAGTAATACACTATCTGCTGCTTCTGTTGTCCAGCTTGACTCTAAACTGGCTTAAGAAAGTTCTGTCTGATCTGAGACACTTTGGCAACAGGTTGCAGGACGTTCAGTCCAGACATAAGGCTACCACATTTTCCCATTGCTGTTAAGGTTGTTTCAGTTAAGACTAAGTAGACACAAGTACAGTGTATGTATGTATATATTTATATATTCATAAAAATACATGCATTTTAGTAAGTCACAGCTGTTATCTTTAGTAGCCTCCATTGTCCACTCTTTAGGTGAGCTTTGAAAAGAAGAGAACCCTTAATGGAGAATGTATCTCAAAGGTTAGGGTTTTTTTCAGAAAGGGAATACTGATTCATTAAGAATTTAAGTCTTTATAGTGTGTATCAAGGTTAAGGAATTAGACAGGAGTTGGATAACCAAAAGAGAAAGGGAAAAAGAAAACAGCAATGACTTCTGAGGTTTATCTCAGCAATATGCACACAAAGAAAACAAAGGCAGAAGAAGTAGAACAAAAGCACACCTCAGATCAACCAAATCCTAATTTACATCTAGCTTTCAACTGTCTCTGGATACCTATATTTCTTCCTAGATCTCCAGTCCACTCCTGGCTTGGGGTTCTGCTTACTTGACCTTGAGACAGCCTAGAAATAGATGCTTCCTGTCCTCCCACAAAAGAAAAAGTTCATAAAAGCAAAATGGAGCTGCCCCTCCCCTTCTCTTTTTAAAAGCTCATTCAAGAAGGAAATCTTTCTGCTGCTGATTCAGAGGTTTATTTTTCTAGGCTTTGGTTGTCTCTGCCCGTGACCTAGATTGACAGGTTAGATTTGATTGGCAGATCAAGTTTACAGCTGTTATCTATAGTAGCCTCCACTGCAACTTAAAACTCTACACTGAAAAAAAAAAATCAATTCAAAGATCAATCATCACATTTCCAAATTAAAACCCAGTTCAACAGCACGGTGCCCAAAGATTTTTTGAAGCTTACTGATTGATGGATAACAGATATGTGGCTGCCTTGGCCCTGGTGTCTTTTAGTGGAAAATTCCAGAGTGGGAACAACTTTTGTGTTATCAAGAAAACCCTCTATCATGTGACATAATGTGTGATATAAAAGGAAAAGAAAGAACTGTCTCTCCCAAGGATTTTAATGATAAGCAGGTCTTCCTGCAGTCTTTCAGTTATCCTGGTTCCATACCAGGTAGGGCTTTGAACCAGCATCTTGAGTTGTATTCATTAAAAGACTGATAGTGAAGGACATTCTGTAACATACAAACTGTATGTTCCTTCTCTTTTTTCTTAATGTTCATTGTACTTTAGATACTATGAAATATAGAGAGCTAAATCTGCTGTAAAAAAAAAAAGATACTGTTGTTCTACTGATTTTTGCTAAGTACTGTTTCACATTCATTGCACAAAGGCAAAATTACGTTCACCATAGAGTGTGCAGTCTTGAAGCCAACACAGCTTCCTGAGAATGTGCATTATTTTTTTTTCAGATATACATCTCTTTTTATGCATTATTTACAAAGGCTTTGTATAACTGAGAAACTATTAACAATTACATGGGATGTGCAAAAAATTTCAGAAGAGTACTTTGAATTGATAATGCTTCAGCC